>NC_051077.1:31784052-32154103 GCF_004664715.2 Peromyscus leucopus | reverse complement strand
CCATGTACCACCTCTTTGGTGTACCCACCTATCTATATCTATCTATATCTATCTATCTATATCTATCTATCTATCTATATCTATCTATCTATCTATATATCTATATCTTATTATCTATCTATATCTATATCTTATCTATATTATATCTATATCTATATATATATAATATATATATATATATATATATATTTGAGCTGAGATCAACCCAGAGCCTTGTGCTTGCTAGGCAAGCACTCTACCACTGAGCTAAATCCCCAGCCCCAATTTTTTTTTTTTTTTTGTTTTTTTTTTTTTTTTTTTTTGTGACAGGGTTTCTCTGTGTAGCTTTGCGCCTTTCCTGGAACTCACTCTGTAGACCAGGCTGGCCTCGAACTCACAAAGATCCACTTGGCTCTGCCTCCCGAGTGCTGGGATTAAAGACATGCACCACCACCACCCGGTCCCACCAATATATTTTAAACTTGCCTTGGTTCACGACTTCCTCTGTTCTGTAAAAGTATAAAAACCCATGAAAATGCTTCAATGTTAGAAGATAGAATTTCGGGGTAACCTGAGTCTGTGTTGCCAGGCCATGGTCACTCATACATACCCTAAACTGTATCTTGTACTCCTTTGAGGCGAGACCTGTATCTTTCATCCAAACTGTAATCCCAGTGCTAGGGTGGGGGTGGTGCAGAGACAGGAGGATCCTTGAGGCTTGCTAGCCAGCTGGTCTAGGAGAACCAGTAAACTCAGGGTACAGTGAGAGGTCCTGACTCAAGATATAAAGTGGCGAGTGATTGAGGGATGCACCTGATGTTGACCTTTGGCCTCCACTCTACACACACGTGCACATACATGCAGGGGTACCTACACACGCAAAGGTGCATACAAATATTCACACCAAAGAAAGACATGCACTCGCACCAGAGAACGCAGAAGGAAGAGGACAGCTGAAGACAGAGAGAGCCAGGCCATTTTAACATTTGTCCAGTCTTCAGTACTTCTACATCGTTTAGCATGGAAACATCTGGAAAAAGGTGCCTTTTTTGCTTCTCTCCACAGAGCCCCAAGAGACAGAAACCTCCTAGTAGCGAGAAACCAAATGATAGAATAAGTTGTGGTTCGCCTTAAATACTTCCGTTCACTCTGTTTTTGTTCTCATGTTCTGTATCCCTTCCAGGATGCTTGTCTGAAGAATTCATCATCTTCATGCTTGGTTAATTGCATTGCCTTGTTACCATGCCAGTCTGTAGGGCCCTGGTCCCCCATTTTGAGTAGCTGCTGTCTTGGTTGCTGACCTTGACCAGATGTCCTCCCTATGCTGATTCCCTGCCGGTTTCCTCCTTACTCACACCAGAGGTT
Source organism: Peromyscus leucopus (assembly GCF_004664715.2). Classification (NCBI taxonomy): domain Eukaryota; kingdom Metazoa; phylum Chordata; class Mammalia; order Rodentia; family Cricetidae; genus Peromyscus; species Peromyscus leucopus. Next base: position 32,152,759 of record NC_051077.1, on the reverse strand, counting down.
CTTTGTGTATCCTGCATTTGGTGTTAACAGCTTAGATACAAGAATGTAGAACATCAGTAGCGAACTTCTGCCCTCCGGGGATCTTCCATTATGCTGTAAGCCTGTATTTAAGGTTTCCTCCCTCTTTCAATAAATGGCATTCGGTATTCTGCTGGGGTGAATGACCCGCTGTCTTTTTTTTTAATCCAAAGCCCCTTGCTCGGACATGGTGATTGGGTGGTGGTAGCAGCGCCCGCCTACTTTGGATTCTCTAGAGAAACAGAACCATGCTGTATACCAGTACATAGGAGAATTTGGGGAATTTGTTCACATGACTACAGGGGCCAAGAAGTCCTACAAATATCTGTCTGCAAGCTAGAAGCCACAGAATGCCAGTTGGGTAGTCATCAGTCTGAACTGAAGTAAGGGCTACTTGGTGAATCTTTTTTTATTTTTTTTTTATTATTATTTTATTATTATTTTATTTTGTTTTTCGAGACAGGTTTCTCTGTGTAGCTTTGCGCTTTCTGAACTCACTTGGTAGCCAGGTGGCCTCGAACTCACAGAGTCTGACCTTGATGTATAAGGCATGCGCATTGGGTGAATCTTTTTATTTTTTAAAAAGATTTATGGGTTGGGGATTTAGCTCAGTGGTAGAGCGCTTGCCTAGCAAGTGCAAGGCCTGGGTTCCATCCTTAGCTCCAAGAAAAAAAATTATCTTTTTTTTTTTTTTTAATTTATTATTTTGTCTTACATATACAGCAGAAGAACACAGATCTCATTACAGATGTTGAGCACCTGTGGTTGCTGGGAATTGAACACAGACCTAGAAGAGAAGCAGTGCTTAACTCTGACATCTTCAAAATTATCTTATTTATTATGTATATAGTATTCTGCCTGCATGTACGCCTGCATGCCAGAAGAGGGTACCAGATCTCATTATAGATTGTTGGAAGCCACCGTGTGGTTGCTGGGAATTGAACTCAGGACCTCTGGAAGAGCAGTCAAAGCTCTTAGCCTCTGAACCATCTCTTCAGCTCTGCTAGGGTGAATCTTGAAGTCTGAAGTCACTTGAGTCAGGAGCTCTGACGTCTAAGGGTGAGGAGAAAGCAAATGTCGTAACTTAAGAAGGGAGAAACAGACTTTGCCTTTCCTCTGCCTTTTTCTTGTCTCCAAGCCCTTCTGGGAACTGCCAGTTTTCTCCCATGTTCCGATTCTATAACAAAATGACCAAGACAGAGCCCATTATCACCACAAAAGGTTTTATTCAGTTTTGGAGGGTAGCATGATGTGGTGAGTCATCACCTGGATGGGTGAAACCATGGAAGGAGCATGAGCCCAAGAGCCGTCACAGCTCAATGAGGAATTCAGAGACCAGGCTCACTCTTTTATAACACATTTCTTTCTTTCTTTCTTTCTTTTTTTTTTTTTTTTTTTTTTTTTTTTTTTTTTTTTTTTTTTTTTTTTTTGAGACAGGGTTTTCTGTGCGGTTTTGGAGCCTGTCCTGGATCTCGCTCTGTAGACCAGGCTGGCCTCGAACTCACAGAGATCCGCCTGCCTCTGCCTCCCAAGTGCTGGGATTAAAGGCGTGCACCACCACTGCCCGCCCGGCCCTTTTCAATACGTCATCATTTCAAGGTATTTGCTTTTGGACCTAAGGTTTATTTAACTTTCTGAGTTTCATCCTGAATTCCAACTCCTTAACTGAACCTTAATACGTCATTCATTCCTCATGAATTTTTGAATCATGAACACGCTAAGCCAACACTTCCCCAAGACCACCTTGCAAAGGCTGCTGCTTCCAAGCTGTGGTTTTTAATCTACCAATCCTCATCAGCATTCCAAGCACTAATATGGAGATTAGTACTTTGGGGCATTTCAAAGATCATTCAGCTTTTTAGAAATTCTGTCACATTCCTTTCAACTTCAAAAAAAAAAAAAAAGTTACATTTTGTCTGCCCCCGTTCTTTCTCACGCTTTGAATTTGATGTTTGAAAGTGCTGAATGAAAAATACAGACGATAAAATACGTGAAGAAAAAGTGTTCTGCTGACTGTATCGAAGATCATTTTCAAGACAGATACATTATTCAGCAAGCTCCGGGCAGTCTTTCCATTAAAAGACGAGCGTTCATTAGTGAATCATCACCCAGCTCCAGCAGACAGCGCTGCCTGGAAGTCCAAGCGTGTTCCTCTGGTCCCCTTACTTCCCGGCTCTATCAGATGAACGGCTGTTGTTTTCCTCAAACCTCTGGCCCTTTCTTCTGCTTTTTCTTCCTCTTCTTTTTCCTCTTCCTCCTCCTCCTCCCCCTCTTCTTCCTCTTATTATTTTTTCAGTTTTTCGAGACAGGGTTTCTTTGTGTAGCTTTGGAGCCTATCCTAGATCTCTCTCTGTAGCCCAGGCTAGCCTTGAACTCACAGAGATTCGCCTGCCTCTGCCTCCCGAGTGCTGGGATTAAAGGTGTATGCCGCCACCGCCCGGCGGCACTCTGGTTCTTTAATGGAAGCCGTCAGCCTACAGCTCTCGATGTCCTCTAAACTAATTGCCTGGCGCCTGCATCTCCACCCCGTCAACCTGCCAATCTCCACTGTCACCCCTCTCTCCCGGTGAGCTCCTCACTCACCGGGAGAGAGGTTTCAACCCTCCCCTTTCAACTGGATTCTGCTCGTGACGTTTTCATCTCTCAGCGCAGCAAAAGCAAGCAAGCAAAGAAGCCCTGTGCCAATTGGCTTTCCCCATGATCACCACATCCCTCCCTCCCTCTCTTCCAGCCCCAAGGCATCCGAAGGTGCTTGGTTTTATGGTTTGTTCTTTTTCGCTGATTTCTCCACCCACTCCCAGCACATCCGGGCAGTTCCTAGCAGGACCGTGTGGCCTCAGCATCACCTCATTTCATCTGGGCTCTAAACCACACTTAGCACAAGAACAATCTACCTTCCTACTTGAAACTTCCATCCTGTGGCTATGGTGTGCTGGGATTCCCCAAGGCTCCACCCTAAGCTCTGTCCTGACCGCTCCACGAATTCATAGATCTCTGTCAATCTAAGCTCTGTCGATTACTAGGTGCGAATGAGTCCCAGACTGACGTCACTATCCAAGCTTCTAGTGTCTACTCTAGATCTTCTTTACTTCTCTTGTCTGCTTGGATCTGTATTTTTTTAATTGAAAATATTTTTTCATACAGTATATTCTTTCTGATCACAGTTTCCCCTCTCGTCTCCTACCAGAACTTCCCTTCCTCCTCACTTACTCAACTCCACACCTTCTTTTTCTCTCTCTTTAGAAAACAAGCCAATAAAAAAGAAAAAAAAAAGAACAAAACAAAACAAACAGGAAACACACACGCAGACACACACAAAATCCATAAAAGCACAAAACCAGAAACCATAATACATAAGCCAAAGGCCAGTAAGGTTAAATAAATAAATAATAAAAATTAAAAATCCCAAAGAAAGCATTATGAAAGGAAAAAAAAAAAAATCTCCAAAAATACCACTGAGCTCGTTTTGTGTTGGCTGCTTACAGCTGGCGCGGAGCCTGCCCTAACGTGTGGTTTGTATACCCGCTGAGACTCCCAGTGCTGGAGGAAACTTATTTGTCCTTTGTGAGCGGTTGACACTTGAAGATAGCTTCTCTGTTGGCGTGGGGCTCGTGTCCACTTCTCTCCTCACTGGGACCCCGTCTGTATTGAACCTGTGCCGGCCCTCGGTGGGCTGCCACAGTCTCTGTGAGCTCGCGTGTCCATCAGTCCCGTTGTGTCTGAAAGACTGTTTCCTTGACGGCCTCCATCCCCGCTGGCTCTAACCAGCTTTCCACCTCCTCTTCTGCATAGATCCCTGAGCCCTGAGGGGAAGGTTTGATGGAGACCTCCCGTGAAGGATGGAGTGTTCCGAGGTCTCTCACTCCGTGAACACTGGCCAGTTGTTGGCCTCTGTAATGGTTCCCATCTTCTGCAAGGGCAGCTTCTCTGATGAGGACTGAGCAAGCCGCTGATGCGTGGGTGGATTGCTCGGGTTCCTCAAAAATGCTTCAAGCTCAACACATGGAAGTTGATTTTGTGTTTCTGCTTGCGGCTGGGCCTCTCCCATTGCTCTTTTTTTTTTTTTTTTTTTTTTCTTTTGGTTTTTCGAGACAGAGTTTCTCTGTATAGTTTTGGTGCCTCTCCTAGGTCTTGCTCTGTAGGCCAGGCTGGCCTCGAACTCACAGAGATCCATCCGCCTGGCTCTGCCTCCCGAGTGCTGGGATTAAAGGCGTTGCACCACCACCGCCAGGCTTCTCTTCTTAGTGAAAGGAACCGCCATGCATGTGTGCAAGAAGTTCCCCCGGATGCTGTCTCCAACTACGGCTTTTCTTCACCTTCCAAATTCAGTACGACACAATTCAGCTGATTTAAACCCCCAACGGCCTTGGATCGTCTTCTGCTGTTACGTGCTAGTTTAAGCAACTGCTAAGGATCTTCAGGGAAACCAGATCATTTCTCAGTGTTAATTTCTCTCCCTTCTCCCTTCAGATTTAAATAGTAAAATCCAGTGGGCCTGAATTTTCAAAGACTCCGATCCAGAGCCATTGGATACCAATGAGGCAATGGCCTAATAAGTTCATATAATGAGCAAAATGGAAATTTATGATGACACTATTTACATTTTTACAAAAATCTATTGATTTTTATTTCAATTACATTCTGAATGAGATATTACAAAAAAAGTTAGTGTGTAATTGGCAGCAATCACTTAATGGGAAGTGTGCCTGGTTAAAAATTAAAAGTGACTGACTGAAAATAACCCACGGAGCTGATTATTATAAAGGGCATGCATCAGCAAACAAACATTGACTACACAATCCTATTTTACATAAACTCAATTTAAAGATAAGAGAAAAGTAAACGAACATGAGATGAAAATATTTCAAATATAAACTGAATAGAAATCAAGTTCAAATGAGAAAAAAAAATATGTATCTTCCAAGATTCCTCATTGGGCAACGCCATTACCATACACAAACAGTGCATTGAACCAAATGGGCATTGCCTGCCCAAAGTGCTGCTTGGAAAGAGGCCGTGAAGCACAACGTGCAGGGATAGTTTTAACACGAGAAAAGAAAAAACAAAAACAAATCAACCCCCCCCAGCCCCTCTCCCTCTGCCCTGCAGACTGGGCTCTTCACTATCACAACCAATAGCTGCTTGCAAGTAACCATGACAACAGGCTCTGTACCGGTTAGCAGTGAGTCTCGGAAAACTGATACATTTCAAGGTCAAACACAGTGTTTAAAAAAAAAAAAAGCGCCTCATCCCGCTCTTCTGTACAAACAGGTCATTGAATATCAGCCAAAATTTGAGGTTCCCTCAGTGTTAAGATTAGAGCTGGGGCCACCATAACTTCCTGTTCCTGACCTTTCTACTTAAATCCACTTGGACCTCCAGCTACTGAAGACACTGAGCTGTTGCTGGACTGGATTAGGCGGCCTAGAAACATTTCCACTTAGCCTGTCCATCCCTGAGGTGCCCAGTGACTCCCGTTACAGGCCTCAGCTCGTCCAGAACCTGGAACAGAAACCATATTTTCTTTCCTAGAATTTGTTGAGTATTTTTTATGAGTGTGTTCTATCTCTTTGGTTTTAGTTATACCTCTGTTTTATTCAACGCCTTGGTTTGGGGTTTACAGCATGTGTTAAGGTTTCTCAAATAGTCCAGGAGTCAAATGTGGCTTGCTGCCTGCTCTTATACGGTATATCATCTCACTTGCTATCACGCCATAAGGACAGTGCTGAGCCACCGTGGGTAAAGACAGCAGCCTGCAGAGCTTAGAATACTCACTTCTCCATGCTTTACAGGAAAAGTTTCTCCACTCCACATAAACATTTTAACTCATAACCCATCTACCTCACATTACCATTCTTCACACACACACACACACACACACACACACACACACACATACACACACTTCAAAGACAACAGTATAGGGCTGGGGAGACGGCTTGGTGGTTAGGAGTATGTACTGCTCTTCACATTCCCAGCACCCACGCTGGGATACTTAACTGCATAGACACACATTCAAATAATTAAAAAAATAAATCTTAAAAAAAAGGTCACTGCACTATTTTTTTTTTTAAAGAGAATGTTTCCTTTTGAAACAAAATTTCATTATTTATTCTAGGTTGCCTTAAACTTGTGAAAGAACATCTTGCTTCATTCAGCCTCCGGAATGCTGAGATTAAAGGCATGCATCACCACCCCTGGCTTTTTAATTTGATGTGTATGAGTGTTTGCCTTCATGTACCATGTGTGTGCCTGATGCCTTCAGAGGTTGGAAGGGAGTTTGGGATGCCCTGGAATCTTTTTTTTTGTTTTTGTTTTGTTTGTATGTTTGTTTTTTGTTTTTACTTTTTTTCTGAGACAGGGTTTCTTTGTGTAGTTTTGGAGCCTGTCCTGGAACTCACTCTGTAGCCCAGGCTGGCCTCAAGCTCACAGAGATCCTCCTGGCTCTGCCTCCGAGTGCTGGTATTAAAGGTGTGCACCACCACCACCTGGCTTTTTTTTTTTTTTTTTTTTTTTTTTACAATTATTTATTTATTATGTATACAGCGTTCTGTCTGCATGTATGCCTGCATGCCAGAAGAGGGCGTCAGATCTCATTACAGATGGTTGTGAGCCACCATGTGGTTGCTGGGAATTGAATTCAGGACCTCTGGAAGAACAGCCAGTGCTCTTAACCGCTGAGCCATCTCTCCAGCCTGCCTGGAATCTTTTTGTCTATGAACTCTGTAAGCCACCATATGAGTGCTGAGAATTGAACGCTGGCCCTCTGCAAGAGCAACAAGTGCTCTTCACTTGCTGGGTCATCTTTCCAGCCCCATGCTTGGCTTTTTTAAAGATATAGCTACAAATATAGTTTTAGATATATAAGGTGTTTTGTGAGTAAAATGCAAAATTAAAAAAAAAATTTTAATGTATTCCTTACATCATTGTCACTTCTGACATTCCTTTTTTCAGACTTTGGTGTTAGGCTTTCTTCTCAGGGAATCCTTTTGTATTTGCTTGTTCTCTCTTTTCTGAGGCAAGGCTCATGTAGGCCAGGCTGGCCTCAAATTCATTATGGAGGATGAGGATGACCTTGAACTTCTGACTCTCCTGAATTCACCTCCTGAGAGCTGGGGATTATAGGTATGTACCACCGTGCTGGGATCTGAACCCAGAGCTTTGCACATGCCAGGCAAGCCCTTTACCAGTTGAGCTGCATCCTGGTCCCCCTTTTACACTTCCTGTGGTGTGAATCTGGCGGTGACGAATTTGATCAGCCTTCTCCTGTCTGAACGTCTTCACCTTGACTGTGCCTTTGAGGTTGGCACTAGACGTGTAACAGTCTAGTGTTGTGGAATAATCTTTTTGTACGTCATGAAGATGTGTCATTCAGATTGGTTTAATAAAAAGCTGAATGGCCAATGGCTAGGCAGGATTTGGGGGGCAGAGAGGATGCTGGGAAGAAGAAGAAGGGGAGACGCCAGGGACACAGAGCAACATGGGCATTACAAAGTAAAAGTAACTGAGCCATGTAAAAGATCATAGATTAAAAGATAGGCTTAGTTGAAGTTAGAAGAGCTAGTTAGAAATAAGCCGAAGCTATCAACCGAACTTTCATAATTAATAAGAAGTCTCCGTATGGTTCTTTGGGAGCTGGCAGGTGGGCCAAAAAAATTCGACTACAGTCTAGGTTGACAGTATCTTGTGCTTTGTTGACATTTTGATTTTGTGTTTCTGTTCTTAAAAACATCTTACCACATTTCTCTCTCTCTCTCTGTGTGTGTGTGTGTGTGTGTGCGCGCGCGCGCGCGCGCGCGGCGTGCCTGTAGAGCTCAGAGGACAGCTCAAAGGAGTCCGTTCTCTCCTTTCACCCTATGGGTCCAGGGGACGGCACTCGGGTCATCAGGTTTGGTGACAAGTCCCTTCCCCCCACAAGCCCTCTTATTCTATTTCACAATTCCCTCTGGTGTCCTTCCTGGTCGCCCCCTTCTCGTTTCTTGTGATTGGACTCTGCTGAGCTTCTTAGACCGACAGACGTATAGTTCCACACCACACTCTGCAGGTTCAGCTGTAACTTACCTAAACAGTTCTAGAAGCCTCTGTTTCTCCTCAGCAAACTCCAGCTCCACCATCACACGGCACTGAGTGGCTGGAGCCGTCCCACAGTACACACGGGGCTGCTCTTTGTCCCTCCTCCCTCCCACCCCCCCTCCGTGAGCTGAAATCATCCCTTTGCTACGTCTCCACATCTGCTAATCCATTTTTCTGCACTTTCTACTCTGGTGTCCAGCCTAGTCCTGAACCCCTACACTTAAGCAATGCCCCTGCTTCTGCCCCGCTGGACAGGTGGAATTATGGGTGTGTGAGATCATGCTTGGCATAAGAGCCTTCTTATTTCCCATGTCATTTTAAAGCATGGTTGTTGGGATTCTGCAGCTCCTCCAGCTGCATGATCACGCATGCACAGTTCAGTAGCTAAGTAAGGGGTCATCACTGCACCATGTACTCATGCAATCAGCGCATGCGTGGCTTAGTTCCGTAAGCTCACCTGCGCATCTGCAGGGGAATCCTTAAAAAGCCCGACTCAGACTCCTCTTTCCTCTCTGTTCTCTCCTCTTCCTCCCTCTCTCTCTCTCTCTCTCCCTCTCTCTCTCTCTCTTTCTTTGCATGTGCTTCTTCCCCAGGCCTGGTTCTTTTGTGTGTCCCCCTCCCCCCACCTAATAAAGTTCTGATAATGGATTTTGTCGTGTGTGTCTCATTACCTTTCTGCACGGTAACCGGCACTGCTTATCATTTTTAAAACAACAATGGTCATGCTGATATTTACCTTCTGGCATATGCTTTATTTTTTTTTTCTATCTTGAACATATAATAATCATTATATTTGCTAAGTGTCCCTGTTTACTACATCTCTGGCATTTGTGGGGCTGCGTATGTTGACTGGCATTTCTACTCATTACAGATTATTACTTCTCCACCCCAATCTAGCGATTTTTTTTTTTATTGAATGTTAGGTACCTTCTAAAATTTGTCTGATTGAATGCTAGATGTTTTCTTATTTATTTCTTAGGGTCTTTTTTTCTGATTACATTTGTGTGTGTGTGTGTGTGTGTGTGTGTGTGTGTGTGTGTGTGTGTGCATGCCACAGTGTGGAGATCAGGGGACGACTGAGTTGGTTTTCTTATCTACCTTGTGGGTATTGAACTCAGGTCACTGGTTTAGTGGCAGGCGCCTTCACCCTCACTGGCCCTGTATTTAGCTGTTCTTGAGCTCTGTTCTGGAATGCTGATATTTAGGAATAGTTCAGTCTAGGGCTGGAGAGATGGCTCAGTGGTTAACAGCACTGGCTGCTCTGGCAGAGGACACGGGTTCAATTCCCTGCACCCACATGGCTGCTTACAACTGTCTGTAACTCCAGTGCAGGAAATCCAAAGCCCTCTTCTGGCCTCCACAGACACTGCATACATGTGGTACACATGAACACATGCAGACAAAACACCCATATACATAAAATAAAAATAGTAAATCCCCCAAAAGAAATAGTTTAATCTTTTTACGGCTTACTTCAACATTTTCTAGATGGAATTAACAAAATCTTAACGTAAGACTGGTTTGGCCTGGACACTAAGATATTATCTAATGTTCGTGCTAGGTACCCTTCCCAGTGCCCCGTGTATCACAAGGCTTATCCACCCAGGCTGGGGATGTCAATTACTCCCTGGCTTGTGTAAGCTGTGAGTTTCTTCTGCTTCATCCTTAGCAGATGTTCTTTCCTCAGCTATAGACGATTCCTCTAGACCCATAAGCCATTCACCATCCACTTTGCTAGGTGTTCATCTGAGAGCTCCCCGTCCCTTCCTGTGGAGCTCTCTCTACTCTGCAAGGCCAGCCTCTAAATTCTCGCCACCTTGATCGATTCCCAGCTGTCTCTTGGACTCAGAAGGGGTGGTAGGCCTCCAACCCCACTTTCCTATCTCTCTCATACTGTGGCCAGTGGTCAGGAAACTTCCCAAGTTGCTAAATGAGGCAATCCTAGGCACACCATTTATTATTTAACTTTTTATTATCCAATCTTTCAAACATCAAACAATCTTTCCACAACAGCAATGAAAGCAGCAAAATGTGTTCTTGTACCCATCTGCAATTTCTGTCAAAATTTCCCTAATCTTATGTTGTGTGTTTCCCCAATAAAATTCTTTTCCCTTGAGCATTTTGAAGCAGTCCTAGACATGTGTCTTATAAATACTTCAACGCACATGTCTTGATGATAATTAGTAAAGACATAAAGAAAATGTAATACTCCGCCATTCATCAGTCAAGGAGATCGGTAACCATTCTTGAATACCATCTAATATTGAAACTAGGTGTGAATTGCCTTACCTTAATTCTCCTTCCTTCTCCCCCTCCCTTTCCTTCTTGAGCTCTTGGGATTGAAGCTAAAACTATGCACCTACAAAGAAGGAACTCTACCTCCATCCTTCTCTCGCCTCCTTGGGGTAGTTTACATGAGCTCATAGCAGCTCTCAAGTCTTGGATGCTCTAACCGTCCTTTTCCACATTTACAGTACCTTAAAGAAGGTGGTTCTCTTGTCTGTAAACTATCTCCCAGTGTACATTTTTTTATTCTTCCCTTCTATTATCATTTCAGATGTGGGGCAAACTCTTAGCTCTCCATCCAAATGGATAGTTGGACCTAGAAGTCGAAAGAGTAGCTTGGGTTCAACTTTTAAAATTTGCATTTTATTTTATGTGTATTGGTGTTTTGTCTGCATGTACATCTGTGTACCGTGTCATGCCTGGTCCCCATGGAGGACCCCTGGAACTGGAGTTACAGATGGTTGTGAACCTTCAAGTGGGTGCTGGAAATTGAACCCAGGTCCTCTGGAGAAAACAGTAAGTGCTTTTACCTTTTGAGTTGCCCTTTTACACCTGCTCCCAGTTCAATTTTCCAGCCAAGGTCCACTTATAGAAGGTCCTATGTACGTCTTCAGGCATTGCATTACCAATGACTTCTGTCCCCTTCTTAGAAAGGCTAAGACTGGCCAGTGTGTGCCAGACACATCAAACTGACCCATCTGTTAAGACGACCTCATCAGCATTTTATCTAATGGTCTAGACATCCTTCGAAGAAGAACAGTCTTATTAAGATTGGTTAAGTGGGGCTAGTTATTTTAGGGATCAAACTGCTTGAGATGGTATGAGGGTGGCTATAAGAATATTCTTGGCTCAGGCTGAGGCAACATTTCTTTCTCTGTTCACCAATTTGCCTGACCCGTATCAGAGATCTATTGGCCTGTTAAGAGTGCCAACAATATTATTCCAATGTATGTTTCCAGCAGAGGAGTCATGCAAAGTCATATGAGATGTTAGAATTTTAATACTGGAAATTAAGCTCGGTAGGGGATGGTTTGTGGTGTGTGTGCATGCATGCGTGTGTTCAGATAAAATCATCTTAGAAAGGACTTTTTATTTTACAGTCATTCCTCTCTCTTTCTGAAGGTTCAGTGTTCTCTATTGATGAAATCGGGTGTATTGTTCTTGGTAAGTAGTCAGTACAAAGTTGGCAGGTTTATTTTACTGGTTTGTAAAAAAAAAAAAAAAAAAAGTCTCAGATAATAGGCCAAGATGATTCTCAACTAGGAACATGAGACTCTCATAATGGCATAAGCTTTTAATACTTTTTTTTTTTTTTTGAAGGAGGACATGGGGCACAAAAAGAACAGATTGAGAAATACTGATCTGAAAGACAATGGAACCAGTTTGAGGAATATAAACCTATCAGGGGACAGCCAGGATTGGACAGGTCTTCCTTTGTTCTCCCTGTCATGGCCCGCTAGCTCTCAATGTTCCAGTGAACGTAAATAGTCACACAAGATACCACTTCAGGCCCACAAAGATGGCTGTAATGAAAAAAAAAAAATAATAATAACATATGCTGGGACTGGTGTGGAGACACTGGACCTTCATCTGTGGCTGATGGGGACATAAAATGGAGCAGCCTGTTCGGACAGCAGCCTGGCAGTTCCTCGAATACAAGCCTAGAGTTCTCATGGGATCCAGCAAGCCCGTGTCTAGACAGGTACTCAAGACAACTGAAAACTTAAACACAGAACTCAGAGTATCGTAATGCTGTTCTATCTTCAGCACAGTGGCTGTGCCTTCATCTACGGCTATTTCAGCCAACAACTGCAACTGTGCAGTTACCAGCCGGCTTCTCTAGCCGGGGCCTGGCCCCTCAGGCCTCAGTCTGGAGGGAATTCTGTCCCAAAGGCATCGATCCTGTCGCTGCTGCTAAAGGTAGCTTTAGCTAAATCTCTATGGTTCTATTTATAAATCTGACTTGAGATTCAAAGCCGGGGTGCAAACCTGTGAGCCCAGAGAGGCTGAGTAGCAACTAGCTAACCCCTCTCCTTGCTTCTGCTCCACCAAACCAGGAAAAGCCCCACCACTCCAAATCCCTCCCTACTACTTCCTGTGTCTCTCTATCTCTCCTGGATGACTGATGCTCTATGATCACTTTCTGTCAACTGCTTGCCAACTCAGCCTCCAAGGTTAATTTTATTTAATCAATGCAAATGCAAACTTGGGGTTCACAGTGTTATTGGAGAAATTATTTTGGCCACTCCACGTAGTTAAAAGGATATTTATTTAATGGCGTAACTCACAAATTAAGTGAAAGGTAGGTCGCAGGGTCTGGGGAAGGTGTATTGCAATCCAGTGGTGTGCTCCAGAGCTCTGCACAATCCACCTTCACCGTTCATCGTCCTGGCACAGAGAGAGCGCTGGCCCATCCAGCTCTCGGGTCTCCAGGCGCCTCCCCTCGCCCTGCCTCTAGGCGTGACAGTTGCCAGAGTCTCAATGGGTGTTGGAACTTCCAGATCCAAGCTGGAATGGCTACCCACTACACAGTGTGACCGAATATCCCCTAACATTGTAATATTATCACTCTAAGTTGGGGATATGCCTCCATCACAAAGCATTTACCTAGCAAGTGTGAAGCTACGGGTGTGATCCCCAGGACACAAAAGGAAAGAAAACAGGTGAACTATTATAATCACGTGTAATTGACTAGCTAAAACATTTAACAACTCAAGAGTCCATTAACTACTGATAGATGATGCTTCACCAGGGATGGACCCTGAGGATAGTATGCTTAACGAAAGAAGCTAGCCCACTCCCAGTTGCAAGTTGCATGATCCGTTTACATGCCGTGTGCAGAATAACCAAATCCATACAGACACAAGGAACTGCTGGCCCTATAGTATCTGAGGGCCCAGGTGTTACAAGGACAGAGATGGATGGACCGCTTGCTGTGAAATTGCTCTGGGATCATGAGGCATTCTAAAATTATTCCACTATGGCTGTGCAACTCTGTGCATATATTAAGTCACTGAATTGAACACTCTAAATGGGCAAATTGTTGGCTGGGTGAAATATGTCTTAATAAAGCTGTTATTAAAAACAAAATGATTTTCTTTCTCTTTCTTTTGGCAGAGCTGAGAGTCAATCCCAGGACCTCATCAGGCAAATGCTGTACCACTGACCTTCATCCCTACCCTGGAATTGATATCTTTAGCCATCTTATTTTTTAAAAAAGTTCCTCTTTATTATTATCTTCTTCCTTTACTCAATTCTTTTTTGCATTTATTTTCGTATGCATCATAGTGTGCATGTTGAGGTCAGCGAAAGCAACTTGCCTGAATCAGTTCCTCTCCTTCTCCCCTGTGAGTTCCGAGAATCAAACCCACATCATCAGGCTTGGTAGCAAGCACGCCTAGCCACTGAGCCATCTCACTGACCCTTTCTTCCTTCGTTTTTTAACTTTTTAACTTAAATTAACAAGGTTATCCTGTCACCAACTATGAAAGATAAACCTCCCATTGTAACTGGCATTGAGGATGTCACTGAAACAGATTCGATTGGAAGGCTGTATTATGAATTCAGACTTAGGACCACCACATCAGAGGAAGCTGTTTCCTGACTGAAAAGTTGGGATGTAAGATTTCCCAGGGCATACGTAGACTAGTAAGTTATATGTTTATTTTATAGCTAGGCTTTTAAAAAGAAAGAGTGAGAGCTTCGCATATGAAAAGGCAGAGAAAGAGGAGCTAGGCTTGTTTGAATCTTGGGGTTTCTGGCACAAATTAAACTTGAAAACAATCTCCTAAGATATAAGCAGAGTAGAAGGAACATGAATCTATGAATAGCTCTGTTCGATTTCCAGTGGGTGACAGTCTATGAGAGAGCATCCTACCCGTAACCAAGTCTAGTGATGGGTGGTACAAGATTACAGCGTTTTAAACTATGGAAAGGTACAATTTGAAATGCAAAACAAAAAATATTATATCATGAGTTCAAAGTACAAAGAGACTGTGTGTGTGTGTGTGTGTGTGTGTGTGTGTGTGTGTGTGTGTGTGTGTATGTCTGTTTAAAATACCATAAGGCTCAGAGGGAAGAATAAACAGCCCAAAGCTTCTGGTGGAGCCTTTCCTGGTGTTTAGGCGGAGCTGGTTAGGCAGGTTGCTAGGGGTGTAGTATGACTTGGAAGTTCAGTTGGTGGGTTATTGGTTCCCAATGAAATAGTGATAGGAGATGGTGCCTTTCAGGAATTATTGCGTCACAGGGTATTTCTGCCTTCATGTTGAAACAAGTTCTTGGTTTTGTGGGACTGGACTGGTCAGGGAGAGAGCTAGTTGTTACAATGTGGATTTGGCTTCCTTAGCTGTTTCTCTTGCTCAACATGTTAACTATTGTGCCTGTTCTGCTATGGGATGACTTCCACTAGGTATGAGGCAGCCCAACAGTCTCCAGAAAACACTAATGCCACCCTCTAGACTCTTCAGAACCATGAGCAGATAAACCTTTTTTCTGTATGAAGTACTCAGTCTCCAGGCATTTTGTTATAGCAACAGAAAGCCAAATATTCTGTAGTGGGTGGCTGTTTGAGCCATGCCCTGAAGCATTGCCCCTAGTAACAATCATAATACCTATGACCTTGATGTACCTGCCCCTGAGGTACATGAGGGTGGGGGAGTGAGGGGTGGGGGTGGGCGACCATTAAGACCTGGGATGCACAAATGCAGCTGTCTCTTGGCTACCTCATGGTTTGGATGCTGAGATCTTGGACCAAGCCATTCAGCATGGGACATAGCTCAGCTTTCCCAGACCCTACAATGAATCTTTCCCATGGTTATGAATTAACCTCCAAATAAATTCCTTTGATCATTAAGCTGATGGGTTGCGAGTGATTTAATCCGAATAATATTCTAAAACAACATGCAAGGAGACTGAACAGGGATACAAATCATTCCATAGAGAAAGTAAAGAAGAAAAAGTAACAGAAGATGTTGGCTCTTAATCTTGTACTTTTTTTTTTTTTTTTTTTTTTTTTTTTTTTCGAGACAGGGTTTCTCTGTGTAGCTTTGGAGCCTGTCCTGGAACTCACTCTGTAGCCCAAGCTGGCCTCGAACTCACAGAGATCCACCTGCCTCTGCCTCCCGAGTGCTGAGATTAAAGGCGTGCACCACCACTGCCAGGCTAATCTTTTACTTTTAATTAGATTAATTTTTATTAGTAATTAAGAGATCTAGTTTATTTAAAGTAGATCAATTCAATTAGACTAATCCTTATCATCTAAAAGGTTAAGTCTAGCTAAATTTAAGGCAAATGTATACATGATCTGGAATGGTTTGGTACATATAAACTCATGCTCTATTGACCTATGCTTAGGAGGTAAAGTTTGTCCCTGCAGAAGACTTCAGAAATACAGTTGGACTTGTAGGTATTTTGAAAGCAACTGCAACCACTGTAAGTAGAGGTATGTAAGAAAGAGACAACACAAAAGAGTCACATCGTATGGACATTCATGGAGAACAGGGGCGCTCATCAGTGGAGAGCACTTATCTGATGAGTAAAGTCTACAGTTCAACTCCCAGCATTCCCAGGAAAATAAAATAGAAGCCTCTGCCTTGAGCTTACTTTGACACGAGGTTGGTCAGCAAGCGCTTGCAGCTATGCAAGCTTGAGAGTCCGAGCTCATATCTCTAGAATCGTGTAAAAAGTGGGGTACAGTAGTGCAGGCCTGTAACCCGAGAGCTAGGTGAGAGAGGCTGAGACAGAGGAGCCCTGAAGCTCACCGGCTAGCTAGCCCGGCTGAATGATGCGTTCTAGGTTCAGTGAGAGATCCTGTCTCAAAAAAACAAGGAGAGAGATCCAGAGAGACAACCAATGTCAACTTCTGGTCTCTCCACACTTAGACGATCACATACACCCCAACATACACCCCACCTCTCGAAGACATTCATGGAGTAATAATCTCCAATCGCGATCCTCTGAGGCTTGTAAATAAAGTCATAGAATTTTTTTATACTTGCTTTAAACGGTTAGGTGAAGTTAAATTGAAGTAAGAAGTTGCACAGATTTATTATGGGTTCCATAATAACATTTTGAGAATTTATTTAATCAATTATCCTCCACATCTCTTCCACTGTTCTGGCTGAAGATGTCCTGGAGAACCTTCTCCCACACTTGGGCAAACTGGTCCCAGACCACATTGAACTGCTTGGGAAAGGGCTCTCTGCAGTCATAGGCGCTTCCACTGACATTGACCATGCTTCAGTTAATTCTCCCCAGAGACCGTGCCTGACGCCGCACACAGTGTGGTGTGAGAACGTGGGGCTCAGTTTGGTGGGTTTATCAGTTTACAGGCAGGCTAGCCTTTGCGCCTGAGCCATAGATCGCCACCATTCAGCCTTTGACTCAGTGCTTCTCAGCCTTCCCGTGACACTTCAGTAGCGTTCCTCACGTTGTGGTGACCTGCAACCACACAATTATTTTGTTGCTCCTTCATAACTGTAATTTTGCTACTGTTACAAATGGCAATGTAAATATCTGGCATGGGACCCCTGGGAAAGGGGCGGCGGACCCCAAAGGGGCACAGGTTGAGAACCATTGCTTTAACTGGCTTTGTGAACTTGGGATGTCCAGGAGCACACCATGCTGGCCAGCCATGGCTCACTTTGCCCGCCACAGCAACTCTGTAAGGGCTTTCTTTAGATCCTCACTGCAGATTTGATGCCATGTCAGGGAAGCACAGTTATCATGTTACACAGCGGCGGGAGGGCCACCACGGCCAGGCTATTTATAACCTTGCCCTTTTAAACGGCAGTGTTCAGTGCCTACTACATGGCTTCAACCTGGAGTTAACGACCCAAGTGACCCAATTTCTCAACCGCGATTCTAATGGTTAGCGTTACATTCTAATTAGGAATGAGCCGGTAACACTTTAAAATCTCAGAGCAAAAGCGTGGAGCTTTTTAGAGATGTGAGGTGCCTCTCACACTGTCCACCCTTTCAAAGTACATAATAATTCAAGTTTGTCTCACACAATCGCCAGATGGTGCAACAGGCATCCTGTCTTCCGGAAGTAGTGTAATAAAGGCATCTGCCACATGTCTTCCTCTGACTGGCTTTTTTCACTGCGCAAGATTTTAAGGCTCATTCATGTTACACCATGTGTCAAACTTTCATTTCTTTTTCTTTCTTTCTTTCTTTCTTTCTTTCTTTCTTTCTTTCTTTCTTTCTTTCTTTCTTTCTTCCTTCCTTTTCCTTCTTCCTTCCTTTCTTTTTTTTTTTTTGAGACAGGGTTTCTCTGTGTAGCTTTGCGCATTTCCTGGATCTCGCTCTGTAGACCAGGATGACCTCAAACTTACAAAGATCTGCCTGCCTCTGCCTCCCGATTGCTGGGATTAAAGGCATGCGCCACCACCACTTGGCCTTCATTTCTTTTTATTGACAAATAATATTCCAGTGATTGAATCTGCTACAAAAATTGCTTATCAGGTGGCAGACACCCAGTATAACATTTTTCTATTAAAAAAATAAATATAAAGCCGGTGTGGTGACGCAAAACCAAAAAAAACAAAAAAAAAAAAAAAAAAAAAAAAAAAAAAAAAAAAAAAAAAAAAAAAAAAAAAAATAAAAAGCCAGATGTGGTGGTCCCTGCCTGAACACCCAACACTTAGGAAGCTGAGGTAAGGAGTTTGAAAACACCTTAGATTACAACCAAGACCCTGACTCAAACAAAAATAAAAACAGAAAACCATTTATAACCACAGAATTTACACTGGCTTCTGTTTCTTATGTCATTCAATTGGTTTTAAATTTTACTTTGCTTTTATTTGTACTTATGTGTACTTGTGTGTCTATGTCTGTGTGCAGGCCAGTGCAGTGTGTGTGTGTGTGTGTGTGTGTGTGTGTGTGTGTGTGTGTATGTGCATGTGAGTGCAGTGCTCATAGAGGCCAGAAGAGGGAGTCAGAGCCCCTGGAGCAGTCTGTGACTGCTGTGCTGGGAACAGAACCCGGGTCCTCTGAAGGAGCAGCAAGTGCTCTTAGCTGCTGAACCATCTCTCCAGCTCCTCTTTAGTAATTTAATACTCCTAGTTGAAGTATATTTTCTTAAAAGTCTGGGTATGATCTATGACACAGAACATGAATTTTAGAGCATGTAGTATTTTATTCAAGCGTCTCTGGATTAGTGGAGACTTCTCCCTGACATGTGCCTGTATCCCATCCGACAGTCTTCTGGTCCTGACTCTGCAGTTGGATAGGTGTGCTTAAACAGCCCGTGCATGATGCATCAGCAAACTCAAGGCAATGTTGACCTGGTAGTGTTTCCACAGAGGACAAGGACCTAGATAGCTAGAAACTTCCAGACGACCCCAAACTGTGTCTACTCTTTATATCCAAGCCTTCAAGCGACTGCGCAGTTCCTGCAATAGTGAGGACATATTTGCAGGGATTCTCAGGATGCAGAGGAATGGAGGCCTCAATGGAGCCCTCCCCGAAGTGATGACCCAATGTCTATAAAGGACAAACTGGGCCTCATTTGAAAACACAACACAACCAGTTTTTGCAGAGATGTGTCGTTTACCCGCCAATAATCATTTCCGTAAATGATGGTACGTGCGTTGCCTGAGGACTAGGGCTTAGAGCACGTTCTGTAGCGGCCGAATAGCCACCGCCATACAGCAGCCTCAATTACTGTGTGAAAGAAACGGCACCCGCAAAGCAGTTCCAGGCAGGTTGGCCCGAGTTGAAAGATTTATGAGTAAACATTACAGAGCAGAGTGTAGAGGCAAACGGGTGGAGACGCCCGGAAGGCGGTCACACTCAAACTCAGGCAGGCAACCCATGGAGACACAAGCGCTGTGTTCCCCTGCTGGCTCAGCTGATGTGACGCCAGGCTACCACATCTGTTTACGGAAGGGTAAATGCAGATGGTGCCACAACTGTGAAGAGCAGTGAATTAGAATCATGTATATATACACAGTGCCTGGAGCACCGCAGGCGTGCTAAAACTAGAAACCAAATCGAGAAGGAGTCCAGTTTGGCCTCCGTCAGGTGCCAGTGTGGAAATCTTTGTTTTATGAAACAGTTTCCGGGGCTGGGGAGATGACGCAGTGCGTTTAGTGCTTGCCACACAAACATGAAGACCTGATTTCGGATGCCGCGGAGACACGTAAAAGGCCAGCTTGGTGCCCATCTACAGACCCGGCACTGGAGGATCCCAGGGACTTGTTGGCCAGCCAGCCCTGCCCATCAGTGAGTCCCGGTTCAGAGAGAGACCTCCTTCTCTCAGAGAGTTGATGCAAAGAGTGGTAGGGGAATATAGTCAGTGTCCTACTCTCTGACCTCATGTCAGTGTACACACACACACACACACACACACACACACACACACACACAGAGTCAACCACTGCAGCAGTTTTGAAAGCTTTTGCACCATGCAATCAGTGGAGAGATTCTTGAGTTTGGCTAGTTCACTGTGACATGGCCTCATCGGGCAAGAACAGTATGGGACAAACACACGAAGCAGTAGGAGGTCAGAGGTAACCCTACCATGCACTAGGTTGCACGAATCCCAATTGGTCCTATAATAAAAACCCGGAACCAGATATTGGGGTAAATGCTGAAAGATCAGAGGAAACCAACCACAGCCACTTCTCACCTCACCGGCTCCTCAGCTGAGAGGGGAAGATCCTGTCTCCACGAATCCTCAGAGTGAATGGTCCTGAGTCCTCAGCCCAAAGGGCCTAATCTCTGTCTCCTCCCGCCTTATATTCCTTTCTCTGTCCAGCCATATCACTTTCTGTCTCAACCTTCCTGGTGCTGAGATGAAAGGCGTGTGACTCCCAAGTACTGGGATTAAAAGTGTGTGCCACCACTGCCTGGCTCTGTTTCTCTTTTAGACTGGATTAATCTTGTGTATGTAGTCCGGGGTGGCTTTGAACTCACAGAGATCCAGATGGATCTCTGCCTCCCGAGTGCTACTGTTATGAATCATAATGTGAGTATCTGATAGGCAGGTCACATATCCGATATGTGACCCTGTGGGGTTGAGACCCACAGGTTGAGAACCACTGCCTTACACAGTTCCATCACCTCCCACAGCGCCTTCCAGCTTCCAACACATCAACCTTCAGGAGACAAAGCACAATGAAGCCATAGCCCAGGTTCAAGTCCCTCCAGTCTCTTTGGGAAAGCATGGATAGTGACTTTTCTTGTCAGCTTAACTTTTCTTTGGAATGGTACCGCTTAAACACCCACCAGCACATCAGCCAAGCATGTCTTCTCTGGTTCCCTTTACCTGGTCCCTGCATCATAGGATGTTATCTCTTGAGGTTGCCTAAGCCTTGATCTTCCAGACATCACCACCAGCAGAAAGGACAAGTGTGGGCTCATGAGTGGAAAGAGAAAAGCAGAGTTCCATCAGGGCCAGGATGTAAGGCAAAAAGGGTAGCATGTTTAAGGGAAGAAGAGACGGTGTTAGTCAGAGAGGTCTGCTGAATGGGAAGGGCCACCAGAACAGTGAAGCCATAGTCTCTAAAATTTTATAGTTAAGATAGGTGTGACTACCACTGGGGGGACTTCATGGAGACAGCCCTGGGTGACAGCATGTGGGGTGACAGTGTAAACGATGCCTGGCACCTGTTCCAGTGGCCCTCAGGGCTGTTGACAGGAGGTAGCGTTCAATTGAGAAATGACCTGGTTTCACGAGTATGCGACTTGGCCTTTTAAAAAACTGGATCGTATTGTGTAGGGGGTGTTTTGTGACTGTCTTCTGTTTAACTCGGTTCTCATAATCTGGGGATTCTGATTTGCATTTGAGTGAATGGAGCGTGACAGGACCAAGAGGCACGCGTGCATGTGGGCAGTGGGGATATGCCAGGGGCGTAGGTTCCGAGGACCAGTCAGGCAGTCAAGTGCTCTGTGGAGTTCGTCGTCGTCGGGGGCCAGTGCAGGAACGGGGACCTGAGTCGAGGTGACCACAGTGGCAGCTGCCACAGTGGCAGTCATGATAAAAAAGGGAGGCTCCAGAGCGGGGTAGCGAGGACCAGAGGTGGGACGCTGTTTGCTCCTCAGTCTCCCTGCAGTCTGAACAAACATCAGCTCTTGGGTTACGAGCAGAAACAGGAAGTGCGTCTGACTAGGCAGCAAACCGGCAGTAAATCATTGAAGAAGAGAAGCGTCCACCTGGGCGTTGCCATGCAGCACGCTGGGGAGCGATTAGAATTTGCGGAGTGTGCAATCTCTATTTTTTTTTTTTTTTCCTAAATGCTGGACGATCACAAAGCAAATCCCCAGAGGCTTACAAACAAAATTAAAAGTCGTTGCATTCAGTGGAAAAGACCAGGTATCATCATGAGAAGTGTTAAGAAACTATTATTGAGAAAGAAAACGTTAAGATTAAACTTTCCCTGTAATTGAAGACACAATGATGAAATTTTTTTTTGTTGTTTTTTTTTGTTTTTCGAGACAGGGTTTCTCCGTGTAGTTTTGGTGCCTGTCCTGGATCTTGCTCTGTAGACCAGGCTGGCCTTGAAGTCACAGAGATCCGCCTGGCTCTGCCTCCCAAGTGCTGGGATTAAAGGTGTGCGCCACCACTGCCTGGTGATCAAATTCTTAATAAGTATGCTATATTATATAAAAATTATGAAGTCAACTGCAAATGACCCCTACTGTTGTAGTTTCTTATCGGCTGCCAGTCCAAAAACAATGACATGGAGACTTACTACTAATTAGGAAAGCTCAGCCTTAGCTTAGGCTTGTTTCTTTAGCGCTTATAACTTAAATTAACCTGCTTTTATTAATCTACATCTTATCATTTGGCTTTTTACCTTTCATTCTGGATGTTTGACTCCCTCCATGTCATATTGGCATCTCCTTTGTGCCTCAATTGTCTCCTCCTACTTCCTCTCTCTGCCAGGAAGTTCCGCCTATACCTCCTGTCTAACTATTGGCCATTCAGCTTTTTATTACACCAACCACAGCAATATATCTTCACATAGTGTACAAATATCCCACAACACCCTACAAATTAGAGGAAATGTCACAGAAAACCTTGAAATGCCAACCTAGAAATTTATACTTAAGATCAAATTCAGTTTGGAACAAAAACTTATTTTGAAAAAAAAATTTTTTTTTGTTAAATCTTTTTTAAGAAAAAAACTATTTTATGACTGATAAACAGTTTATTTCAAAACAGTTTATTGTAAATGTACTCCAATGTTGTCACAGCCCATAAATAATAGTCTCACCTGGGCCAAGACACCTGTTCACATTGCTTGTCTCAACATGTTTAGAGATCTTAGCCAGTACAAGAAGACAAGAAAAAAAAAGGAAAAGACCTATGGGATGAACAGGAAAAAGGAAAGTAGTATTCATTTTGTAGAGTGAATAATTATTTGTACACAGAACTCTTTCAAACCTATGTAAGGGGCTGGGAAGACGGTTCAGTGAGTCAGAGCGCTTTGCTGTGTTGAGTTCGGATCCCCGACTCCCACATAAACGAACCAAACACCAGAGAGCCTTCTGCCTCTGCCTTTCACGTGCTGGGATTAAAGGCGTGTGCCTCCACACCCAGCTCTATTTGGTTCTTTTTAAAATCATTTTTATTGCTATATTGATGTAGAAATATCAATTTATTGATGAGCTATCCCTCTCTTCAATTTATTGATGAGCTACTCTTTTTGCCAGATAAAGGCCTTCTAATCATTTAGATGTAACTTTCTTTAGTCTTTGAGGGATGTTTTAAATAGGCATCTTAGTCACTGTCACTGTTATTTTTAACTATTTTATTATTATTATTATTTTATGTGTATGAGAGTTTTGTCTGCACATGAATATCTGGTGCCCTTGGAGGCCAGAAGAGGGTTTCAGATCCCCAGGGAGTGGAGTTATAAATGGTTGTTAGCTGCCATGTGGGCGCTGGGAATTGAACCCAGGTACTCGGGAAGAGCAGCCAGTGCTCTTAACTACTGAATCATGTCTCCAGTCCCTCACCCCACCCTCTTTACGTCAGTTCAGCACCTGGGCTCTATAAACGATACTTGGCGGCTAGTCTGAAGTCAACTGGACACAAATTAGAGTCATCAGAAAGGCGGGAGCCTCAGCTGAGAAAATGCCTCCATACGATCCAGCTGGCATTTTCTTAATTAGTGATTGATGGGAAGGGCCCAGCCCATTGTGGGTGGGGCCACCCAAGGCTGGCGGTTCTGGGTGCTATAAGAAAGCAGGCTGAGCAAGCCAGTAAGCAGCTCCCTTCAGCTCTTGCCTCCAGATTCCTTCCCCCATTTCCTGTCCTGACTTCCTTCATCAGGAACAGTGCTGTGGAAGTGGAAGCTGAACAAACCGTTTCCTCTTCGGTCCCGGTGTTTGGTAGCAGCAATGGTAACCCTAACTAGACACTTCCTTTCAGTTGCTGCTCTCCTGAATATGGGCCGTGCCTTCCTGCTTCTTGGCATGTCCTCACAAGTTTCAGAACATTTGAAACCAGATAACATGGCAACTCTGGAAACCATATTCTCTGCACTTCCTGGAGTTCTATTATAGTTGTTATTGTTACTGTGTTACAGTGTTGTTCAGTGTCTTTCCTGAGTTCATTCTATAATCTGTATCTTTTCTCATGGGTAGTACAAGCTTTTAATTAGAGAGAGAGACCCTTAACAGCCCTCTGAGCACCTGCAGGTAGGCCGTCCCTGAGTGCTGGGCACACCTTCAGCACTCAGCCAGGCAGCTAAAAATTCTGACCTAGCTTACACACACTTGTGCAAAACCCAAGATCAACCAGAAGCCAGAATTTAGAACCTTCTTTAGTCATTCTGGGAGGAGTGTGTGTGTGTGTGTGTGTGTGTGTGTGTGTGTGTACATCTATACTACACAGCAGTTTTCCAAGTCTTATGTACATCTGATTTTCCAGTTTTTCTTTATATTTTTGGCTGGCCTAGTAGTCATTGCAAAGTTGCCTACTGCCTGTGCAGCTATGATGTCAAACAATTACATTTTAAAAGTGTGTGTGTGTGTGTGTGTGTGTGTGTGTAGTTGGTTCTCTCCATGGATCAAACTCAGGTCACCGGGCTTGCATGGGAAGGACTTCTATCCATGGAGCCCTCCTTCCAAGCCCAGCAATTGCCTTTAAATGTTCTCAACAAACATCTCCAAGAACAGGCTTTAGTAATGGGGTGCTCAGTGAGAACAAAGGACGGTCTTGGGGGACAGTCCGCAGGGAGTAAGCAAACAGGTGAGATAATGCCTGCTCTCCAGGCCCGTTTGGAAGAACTCTAACTCAGGGGGCCCCTCCCGTGGCCTCCTGGAGGCTGGCTTTCTTTGTGATTCCAAGGCTGAGGGTTTTCAAAGCTAACACGGTTGGGAGCAGGAGCTTTCTTTTCAGGCTTCAATCCTTTTTCTTGAATAAACACTCCTTGGTTTGCTGCAAACCTGTAGCTCATTTTCAGAGTTCTGGAGAGAGAAAAAAAATTGGTTCTGACCATTTTTTTTTTTTTGCCCTTTTTCTCATTGATTTTACTGAAGAATATCCAAGGTTCTCTGCTATTTTTTCCTTCTGTCTTTCTTTTTCTTTTTACTACAAACTTGATACTTTTTTGTTGTTTGGCCAGAGGTACAGAGTTTTGAGGATTAAAGATTATTGATAGACTTTTTTTCTAAAGAATCTGTGAAGCAGTCAAGACAGATGGAAGCAAAATGCATATCCAGCCAGGCGGTAGTGGCGCATGCCTTTAATCCCAGCAGAGGCCGGTGGATCTCTGTGAGTTCGAGGCCAGCTTGGTCTCCAAAGCAAGTTCCAGGAAAGGCGCAAAGCTACACAGAGAAACCCTGTCTCGAAAAAACCAAAAAAAAAGCATATCCAGCAATATCCGGGATACTGGTTATCTTTCCCTGCTTTCTTCTATCTTTTTTTTTTTTTTTTTTTTTTTTGGTTTTTCGAGACAGGGTTTCTTTGTGTAGCTTTGCGCCTTTCCTGGGACTCACTTGGTAGTCCAGGCTGGCCTCGAACTCACAGAGATCCGCCCGCCTCTGCCTCCGAGTGCTGGATTAAAGGCGTGCGCCACCACCGCCCGGCCCAGTTCTTCTATCTTTTTTAAAATATTAAAATACAGGGCTGGAGAGGTGGCTCAGTGGTTAAGGCCCTTACAAAGGACTCAGGTTTGATTCCTGTGGAGAGTCCAAAAACAGCTTGACCACACAGCAGCCATGACAGGCTTAGGGGCCTAAACACAGATTCTGTGACAGGCTTACTGGCAGGCAACACCCAGATCCAGGAAAAGCCTTAAGCTGATAGGGATCCACCCAGGGAAGAGGAAGTACCCGACACCCCAAACATTCCAACCATTAGATAAAGTGGCCAGATGTCCTTGAGTCTAGCACACACCTATTTTTGTTTTTCAGATACCCCTAGACAATTGTCAGCCAATCAGGGTCCTGGACCCCGGAAATCCCCTCACCCCAACCTCTGCTATGATAAAAACTCTGCCCGACCTGAGCTCAGGGCTCTCTGCTCTCACTGCTGTGTTGGACAGACAGAGGGACCAATCTCTGGAGCTTGAAATAAAGGCTCTTTGCTTTTACATGCGGGATTTGGTCTCCGTAGTGGTCTTTTGGGGATCACAGCGATCTGGGCATAACAATTCCCAAAGCCCTCATGGTGGCTCACAACCATCTGTAACTCCAGTTCCAAAGGATTTGATGACCTCTTCTGACCTCTTCAGGAAGCAGCACAGATGTGGTGCACATACATACAGACAGGCAAAGACACTCATACACATATAATAATAAAATATATGTAAAACTTTTTTAAAAAAAACAATATATAATTACACTATTTCCCCCACTCTGTTTCCTTCCTCCAACTTCTCCATGTTCCCCAACCAGTTTCTCTCAAATTCCTGGCCTCCTTGTCTTTAATTGTTATTATTATTTTTTCTTTTTTTTTCTTCTTTTTTTTCTGGAGCTTAGGATCAAACCCAGGGCCTTGTGCTTGCTAGGCAAGCGCTCTACCACTGAGCTAAATCCCCAACCCCTAATTGTTATTATTTTAAACACACACACACACACACACACAATACAAAAGCAACCTTCCGAGTCTTTCAATGTTGTTTGCATGTCTATGATTTCAGGGCTGACAACTTGGTATTGGATGACCAATTAGGGGGTTCTCACCCAGAGGGAGACTATTCCTCCCATCTCAGTATTTCTCAGTTACCTGTAGGGGTGAGGTCTGGGAGACACCTCCAATACACATACCATGTCTGTTGATGTGATGCTTGTTCAGGTCTTGTGTTTGGGTCATTTTTCTTGACATCACCACACAGTAAGAAAGAGGAAAACAAACAAACAAAACAAACTGAGAGAGAGAGAGAGAGAGAGAGAGAGAGAGAGAAGGCTGACCCACACCATCAAGTCTCCCGTACACTTCCTGTCAATCATTTTACCATTTTGTAGTAGGCTATCACTGTTCATTGGGGTGTCCCCAAAAGACTTACAGACATGCACCACCGGCAATGGGTATTTGTGAGCAGACTTTCAGATAACCTTCTGAATTGTAATTGCAGGTATTGCAAAGCATCATGAGATAGCCTGTCCTTAAGGGACCACACAAATAAATATGAAATGAAATGATGTCTCAGTGGCTCCAATTAATTTTGTTTCATTAGTTCTGCACTTCCCGTGCTCCTGTTACATAATTATTTATAATTTATATTCATAACTGTTTCTTAATTTGTAGTAATTTTATCACTCAGAGGATAATTGTTAATTATTTTTCCCTGTGATTATCCTGGAAGAGAAACAAGGCTTTTGAAAACTGCAAAATTAAATTGGAAGGGAATTTCAAACAGTCACGCTCCCCTTGGCCCTGACATCCCAGATGGTGCCGACGGTCTGTGTTCATAGTTATGCGAAATGACAGATGTCGGGGAGCAAATATTTTCAGCATATTAATGAGAGTGAATGCACTCTGCCCTTCTGTAACAGCAGCTCCAGTGCTGATGAAAAATGCTGATGGGAATCCACTCCACTGCCGCAGGCAAACGGCCCGCATACAGCTTTGGTTGCTTCAGTGTCTCGAGCAACAGTTCAATACACGGAAAACGAAAAATCTTAGGCTCGGCCGCCCATTCTGTAGAAATTCACTGTGTGACTTCAGCCGTTTTCCCTCTGAAATAAGCTGCTGGACTGAACTAGTCAGACTAGTTAAGCAGGTGCTGGCGAGATGGCTCAGTGGTTAAAGATGGCTCAGAGACCAGAATGCTTACTGCAGTGGCAGAGGACCCAGGTTCAGTTCCCAGCACTCACATGGTGGCTCACAAACCGTCTCTAACTCCAGTTCCAGGGAACCCAATGCCTCTCCTGACCTCCTCATGTTCCTCCATGTACATAGTGCCCATATATACACCCAGGTACACACACACACACACATACACACACACAATTAAATAGATGAATAATAAATTTTAAGGCTAATAAGCGTATAGTAACAACACACGCACTCAGCATCGTTATCAAGAGTGAGGCAGTAAACACGTTTTCCTCAAATATTTGAAACTTATTTTAAGGTCTGAAATATATATTTATATATTTGAGTCAGGGCTGGAGAGATGGCTCAGCCGTTAAAGGCTGGGCTCATCACCGAAAATATGTATTTGATTCAGGGTCTCATGCAGCCCAGGTTGACCTTTATTTAACTCATTATGTAGCTGAGGATAACTGTAGACTGATCATTCCATATTATCACCCCCTGAAAGTTGGGACTATGGGCATGTGCCCCAACACTCAGTTTATGGCTGATGTCACACTGGGAATTAGACTCTTGGAAATCTTTCTAAAACTTAGCCCACAGTTAACATCTTGATGACAGAGAGAATAATGTCAACTTCAGCAGCGTCCCTGAGGCCACCAGTGGGAAGGCCGAGTAGTGACTTGTGAGTGACGGTTGTGTCGTATAGCATAGGGGCTGAAGGGCAAAGGCCCTGCAGGAAATCACCCAAGTCTGAGGATCAGTTCTGGGAATCCTGAGAGCTGATTAAAACCTTTGCACA
This sequence comes from Peromyscus leucopus, assembly GCF_004664715.2. Classification (NCBI taxonomy): domain Eukaryota; kingdom Metazoa; phylum Chordata; class Mammalia; order Rodentia; family Cricetidae; genus Peromyscus; species Peromyscus leucopus. The sequence goes on along the minus strand of NC_051077.1, from coordinate 32,124,365 downwards.
TGTTTTTACGAAGCCTAATGCAGCGTTAGTATAATAGCAAAAAGATATCTACCCTAGACACATCATAATGAGAAAAAGAAAAAAGAAAGCCAGAGATACACGGGAAGAAGTTACAGAAAGAAAAAAAAAAACCCTACTTCCCTAAGAAAGTTTAATCGCTCTTGACTCTGTCAGTGACAGCCACAGAAATGGTGCAATGTCGTCTTTTTGTGCTGAGAGAAAGTACCAGCCAGCCTAGAACTCCATGTCAGGGGAAGGTTTTTTTTTTAAGTAATGAGACTAAGTTTCAAGCAACAAAAAAATTTGTGGTGATATTGTGTTCCCAAAATATTGTGCACCCTAATAAATTTATCTGGGGTCAGAGAACAGAACAGCCACTAGATACAGAGGCCAGAAAATGGTGGCACACACACCTTTAATCCTAGCATTCCGAAGGCAGAGATCCATCCGGATCTCTGTGAGTTCAAAGCCACACTGGAAACAGTCAAACATGGTGACTCACACCTTTAATCCCAGGAAGTGATAGCAGGAAGCAGAAAGGTATATAAGGCGTGAAAACCAGGAACTAGAGCTGGTTAAGCTTTCAGGCTTTTGAGCAGCAGTTCGGCTGAGATTCATTCTAGATGAGGACTCAGAGGCTTCCAAACTGAGGAAACAGGATCAGCTGAGGAATTGGTAAGGTGAGGAAGCTGTGGCTTGTTCTGCTTCTCTGATCTTCCAGCATTCACTCCAATACCAGGCCCTGGGTTTGTTTTTATTAATAAGAACTTTTAAGATTTGTGCTACAAAAGTTCCTTGGGAGTTTGCCATCAGCAGATCTACACTTGAGATCTTTGAAAAGATGTGTTTTATTTATTTATTTTAATTACTTACTTACTTACTTACTTACTTACTTAATTATTTTTTGGTTTTCCGAGACAGGGTTTCTCTGTGTAGCTTTGTGCCTTTCCTGGAACTCGCTTTGGAGACCAGGCTAGCCTTGAACTCACAGAGATCCGCCTGCTTCTGCCTCCCGAGTGCTGAGATTAAAGGCGTCCGCCGCCGCCGCCGCCGCCGCCGCCGCCGCCGCCTGGCTGTATTTTATTTTTTGGTTGTGAGCTAGCCTTTAACGGCTGAGCCATCTCTCCAGCCCAGTGTATTTTATTTTTTAATAAATTAATTTACTTTTGTTTTGTGTGCCTGCCTGGTTGCCGGCATGTGTACGCGTGTGCAGCATTGGTGTGTAGGACCCACAGTGGGGAGAGGAGGGCGTCAGATGCCCTGGAACAGGAGTCACAGGCAATTGTAACACCTCCCACAGGTGCTGGGAAACGAATCCCACTCTTCTGTTTGAGCAACTGTTCTTAACTGCCGAGCCACCTCTGTAGCCCTGAAATGACACATTTTAAACAGGAATAAGGTTGAGGCTAATCCTTTTGGGGAGACACTTTATAGACAACTCACAACACCAATTCAGTGTTCTTTAGCTTCATGCTGCTGCCTCTAAACCAGGGGTTCCCAACCTTCCTAATGCGGCGACCCTTTAATACAGCTCCTCACGGTGTGGTGACCCCCAACCAAAAAATTATTTTCATTGCTACTTCATAACTGTAAAGTATGATTTTTTTTGCTACAGTTATGAATTGTAATGTAAATATCTGATATGCAGAATATCTGCTATATGACCCCCCAAAGGGGTCCAGACCCACAAGTTGAGAACCACTGCTCTAAATGACAGGTTTGGAGATCAGAGACCAGACGTGGACAGGGTCTCAGTTTTAGATTCAATGCGTAGGATGTTGCAGTAATCTTTTATTAGTAACTCCATCTACTATTCAAGGACTGGGGGGTATCTATGGGAGGAGCTGTAAAGAAAGCCGTGTAGATATAGAAAATAAAACTGTTGAAGCAGTTCTGTGTGTGTTCGGGAGCCAGCAGCATGTACCTAAGCGAAATGGGCATCACACACGTATTTGTTGAAGAATAAATAACACCAAGCTGCAAGCAATGTGATCAGATTAATATAATAACAAAAATAATAGCCAACAAGGAAAATACTATGTATGAGAAGGTAGTGTTTGTTTCATTTTTCATGTGAAGGTGGCTTCCTTCCATCTAAATTAAAGAGATAGTACCTACAAGCACAAAGTCTGTTCTCAAATATCCCTCCCTCCCTTCTTTCTCCCCCCCCCCTTTCAATGCTGCAAAAACAGCAACAGGAGCTAAAATGAATGAACTAAGGATGCTCCCAGCAGCAGCTTTACCTCTTTGATATGTTAAACGGGCACCTCAACCATTGGTCCCAGGTCTAAGACTCAACACTCATCAGGCTCAGTAATATCTCCCAAACCCAGGGAAAGAGCTCCCTAGTATTTCCTAGTTACCAATAAAAGGTGGAATTCAGACAGCCAACGGAAGTGACGCGTGCATATATCAGGTGTGGGGTGAGAGAGCTCCTCAGCTTGCCTCACATTAGTTTTCTTCTCTCATCATTGTGACAGAATATCCGGCAGAGGCAAATGAACAGAAAATAGATTGGGGGGGGGGCGCAGTTTTGAGGCACATCGTGATGGAGAAGGCATGATGGCTCGTTCCATGGCAGCCGAAGCTTACAGCACTGTTTGCTCTCCCTTCGATTGCTCAGGAACCAGAGAGCTCAGACCAGAACCAGAAAAGATGAACAATCGTTTTTTTTTTTTTTTTCCAGTCATTCGGCTAAGATGGAGCGCAGGAGTGGACAGCTTCTAGGCCAGGCCCATCAAGTCGCTTCTGCTGCTGCAGGCCACCATCTCAAAAGCTACACAACCTTCCTAAACAGCGCCACCAACTGGAAAACTAATGTTCAAGTGTGGGAGCCTGTGAGGGGCATGTCACAGTCAAACCACATCTTCCTGGCACACTGAGACCTGTGAGTCCACTCACCTGGATGCTCATCAACTCCTGTTGAGTCTGGTGAGTTCATCCTAGAGCGTTCTCCTCTGGGTTGCCTCCTAGTCGGTCTTTCTCATTACTCATTGTTTCGGGTACTAGGTGTCCTAAAGCGATTGAAGGGCATCAGCTTTTCACTTACATAATAAACTTAGGTCTGTGAGAAATAACAAAACCACGCCTAAATGCCAAGGATTTTCCCCAGAGACAAAGGCCAAATACATTACCTGTTCCATCATAGTTCTAGAAAACCAGCCGGTCTGTGTTTGAACCTGAGGGACCACGGCCCAGCTGTGTGACTGGTGTGCCAGTTTTCTGAATAAAAGCATCCACACCAAGACTGCGGATATCTCGGTGGTAGAGCACAAAGCCAGTGCAGAAAATGTCAAATTGTCAGTGGTGGCATGGATAGGCATTCCCTCACTGTTTTAGGGGTGTTGACTCAGGTCAAACTAGATCCATAGATTCTACCCAGAAAAGAATTTCATGATGAGCCAAATATAAAGGAGAGTGTGGTTGATGAAAAAAAGATTGCAGAATATAGATTTTAAGCATAAGCATTAAGAGGAAGAGGGAGATACCTGGGAGGAAAGTTCGCTGCACCAGGGAGCATGGATGTGAGATTCCGTGATTATTGAAATCATTCTCTTCATCTTGGTTTTTTTGTTTGTTTTGAAGTTTTTCTCTTCAAACGGTGGCCAAGGAGCCAGGCTGGTTCTTGAGAGGAGCCTGGCAGAATTGATGAGAAGACAGAGAGAACCCGGACAGGCAGCCTTAAGCGGGGACTCGGGAAGCAGCAGCTCCACACAAGTCCTCGGCTTTTCCTCCACAGTTGTCAGAGGGAGCGCCCGGTTCTTATCCTTGGACTTCTTACTTTATCATTTGTTTGTTTGTTTGGTTGGTTTTTTGAGACAGGGTTTCTCTGTGTAGCTTTGCGCCTTTCCTGGAACTCACTCTGTAGACCAGGCTGGCCTCGAACTCAGAGAGATCCACCTTGCTCTGCCTCCCAAGTGCTGGGATTAAAGGTGTGCACCACCTCCGCCCAGCTTGTGCTGACTTTATCTTTAGTGAACACCTTGCCTGAGGCTGCATGTGAGAATGGGGCTGAAACCCCAGTGTGGAGCTGGGTCTCTGGATTTCCATGGTGGAAATGGTTCTCTCTACACCCCAACTTCAGACCATCTCTGATGTTAGGGTTACCTCTTCCAAGGGGGTAATGTTATGGTAACCTCAGTCAATGTTCTTTTGAGGCACATGAAGGAAAAGCTATTTCTTCCTGATCCAGAATGGAATGTTCTGGGTATGGGTGGTGCATGCCTTTGATCCCAGCACTTGGGAGGCAGAAGCAGGTGGATCTGTGAGTTTGAGGCCAGCCTGGGCTACAGAGGGAGTTCCAGGACAACCAAGGCTACCCACAGAGAAACCCTGTCTTAAAAAAAACCAAGAAAAAAAAAAAAAAAGAATGGAATGAGTTAATCTGTCCTGTCAATCACCTGGCCAAGAAACTTTTTCTCAGAAAGGTGTACTCACTTTTTTTTAAAGTTAGAGTTATTAATTTTCGTTGTAAATGTTTTGCCTGCATGTATGTATGTGTACCATATTCATATGTGGTGTCCATGGCAGTCAGAAGAGGGCATCAGATCCCCTGGAACTGGATTTATGGGTGGTTGTGAACCACCATGTGGATGCTGGGAATCCACTCAGGTCCTCTGTAAGAGCAGCAAGTACTCTTTACTGCTGGTAGTATCCCTCCAGCCTGGTGGATTCACTTTAAACCAAGAAGTAAGAGGAATAGCTGGGTGGTGGTGGTGCATGCCTTTCATTCCAGCACTCAGGAGGCAGAAGCAGATGGATCTCTCTGAGTTTGAGGCCAGCCTGGTCTACATAGTGAGGGCAGGACAGCCAACCCTGTCTCAAAAAGAAAAAAACAAATGGGAGGAATAATTGGCCCTTTAACGTGATAATATACTTTTCCCTCCTGGAAAGCCTGTTTGGGTACCGTCACTCACAGGGCTGTGACCATACTGCATTGCTGAGATCTGCTTGCATTTCTGAATTTTCCCTTTCCCCCCTCCCTATCTCTCTCTTTTGGACACTGATGCAAGCCTGGATGTACATTTCTCTCTCTCTCTCTGAAGCTCCCACATACCCCTCGCCATGTGGCTGCTTATCTGCCCCATGGCTGCTTACAAGCTCCATGGCTTTCTCTCTCCTAGTTTCCATCTTTGTGCTCTGAGCCAGCTGCCTAGACTTCCAGCTTACCTGCCCTGTGGTTTCTCTAATGAAACTGCACACAAGCTTCTTTCTGAGTGTGTTTTAAAATTCTTCTATTAACGAAACTATGAATCTCGAGAAAGGATCCCAATTCCCCCCAGTAACATGTGCCATTCCGGATGAGACTTCTTTATATTTCCAAGGTTATAATTGATAAGGTCCTAGGCCTGGGCACAGAGAAGTATGGAGTTAAGATATCTTCAGTTATATAAACAAAGTGAATGTCTTGTTTATGAGAGCCCTAGAAAATGTCTGGGAATGAATGAGGCCAAGATATAAATATATATAATATATATAATATATAGTTGGGCCTTAAGCCTTGTTCCTAGCTGTTTCCCCACAAAATATCTATATTTGAAAGGAATAGTATCTGGATGTCTAGGACCTTCACAGCGAATGCTGTTTCTTGTACTGGAATTTTTGCTTTTCATCTTGTGAGAGGCTTCAATTCCAGGGTGTGAGGATGGGGGCTTCCTTCTCTTTCCCACATCCTCACAGTCTTCCCTGCCTTTCTGTTCAGCCTCAAAATAAAGCAGCAGCATTTGTGGGGTGAGCAATCTGAGTGAATCTCACTGTTCACAGGCTCAGCCACAAGACGATACACTTCTGATTCCTCCTGTCCAGGCAGCGCAACAGGAATCACAGCCCAGAACTGCCTCCAAACAATGTGAGGAGTTCTTTTATCTTCTAAAAAGTTAAGAACTGCTCAGGTAAAGCCGGATCTTTGACTACACTACAGAGAGGGATTCCAGGGCCAGCCACGGTGAAGCAGGGTTGGAGGTTGTTAAATGGAATTTTTGATGTCCACGGGAGGGTGGTTAATAGAAAGAAATATGCTCGGGGAAGAATAAGGTGCACTCAAGAGAATAGGAGCGGACTTCTCTCTCGTGTGTCTTAGGGAGAGCTGAATGTAGGATTTAGGAAACTCGGAAAATGAACGTTCGTCACACATCCAGGGAACTCCACTTCAGTCTCCTTCCCCTGTTTGGTAAGGGGGATTCTAGGGTCTGATCCTCTGGATGACACAGCAACCAGATAAGATAACATCGTGAATGTCAGTAATCGCACAAGGAGGTGAAAGGGCGTCTTTTGCTGTAAGTGGGGTTTTATGTGAGATTCCTAGAAAATTGGTGGCTTATCTCTGGCACAGGAGGAAAGTCCAGGCCTTTCTGGCATGGTTCACTGCTATTTTAACTTTCATATTTCAATCAATTTCTCCTTATAAAACTGAATGAAAAAAAATGAAATAAAAAGGAGGTGGACATGACTACTCCCAAAATAGGGAAACGATTTTTTATTATTGTAGATATAAAGAAGGCGGCAGGCAGCGGGGAGAATCCAGGCTGAACATGGCTGGCAGACTAAACCAGACCATGAGAGGAGACCAGGGAAGCGGGTGGGAGCAAGACAGGAGCCCCCGACCAAAAGAAGCCAAGAGGCCAAGGGACTGGTGTACCCCAAATGGCTGAGTCATAGAGGGATCAGGCTGGCGGAAGGGAAGCAGAAGTCCAGCCCTCGAGAGGAGGGGCTAGGCTAGGGGGCGGGGCCAGAGTGCTGGGAGGAGCCATAGGTACCGAGAGTTTTTCTTTTGAGTTCTAACAAAAATAAATATTGCTTCTGTGTTGGCAACTTTCACAGCAAATGTGTGTTGGCATTCTTGATTCCCTGCTGGTGAGTGGCTTCATCCAGATTCCGGCATAAAGGTCTCCTTTTCCTTGCCAGGTCCCCCAAATTTTCTGTGTCTGTCTGTCCTGCTTCATCCTGTTGCCTACCGGTTGAATTACAAAGGGCTCTCCTTGTCACAAAATCTTCAATTCTATATAAAGAATAAAGTAAATGGAGACTGGTCATAGATGACTGGGGGGGGATGGAGTAGACTGAGAGAGGGTGTGTGTGTGTGTGTGTGTGTGTGTGTGTGTGTGTGTGTGTGTTTCGCAAAACTTCAACCTCTGTAAACAAATACCAGGAGTGCATCTAGGTTTTCAGCACAGCTTCCAGCACAGTACACATCAGTGATGCTTAGTCTGTTTTTGCTGCTGTAACAGCATACCACAGGGTGAGTAATTTTTTTTTCTGTTTTGTTCCTACAGGGCCTCACTCTGTAGTCCTGGCTTATCTGGAACTCTCTATGTAAACCAGGCTGGCTTTGAATCCATAGGTATCAGCCTGCCTCTGCCTCCCAAGGGCTGCGATAAAAGGCGTGTGCCACCGCTGCCCAGCTCAGACTGGGTCATTCTTAATGCTCTGAAATTTATTCAGCTTATGGTTCTAGGGCTAGAAAGTCCAATAGGATAAGAGAGGGCAAGAGGGCATAAACCTTGACTTTATAACAAACCCACTCCCATGTTAAGGAGCCGACCCCAGCAACGATCAGTCTGATGTTGCTCTGTCTTCACGACCCGAACCCTCCTGTTAAACTTGACTTCCCCATATTATTGCTTCAAGGACTAAGTTTTCCCCACATGGCCTTTGTAGTACACATTCAAGCAGGAACAATTCCAAAGCACTGTTTTCAGCAAGAATGAAGAAAAACATATTTCTATCCATCAGAAATTGATGAGTTACTTCTGGCTAATCCACTGAAATAGATTTTGTTCCTGGTTCTGAGGTCGCAGATCCTCAGTATTCTCATTAGTAAATGCTGATTTAAATCAAGATGCTGCAAGGCAGAGTTCACGGTGTTCTATTAACATCTGTGAATACAAGAGTGATGTGCCCCGATTTCCACCCCCGCCCCCCAGTTTGTTACATGGTTCTCTTTGGAACAGGGATAAAATTAGCCGACTCATTAATATGACACAATGGTAAGCAATAGATTCAAAGGCAAACTGATCCAGGAAAATCAGGTTGCTCAAATGAATCATCCCACACACCTACTTGTATTTCCTTCGCATCTATTTTTGGGTGGAGAGTAGAGTGCAATTATGAGGACTCAAAGAATCTTTCTAAGGATCCGTTTGGATTTGTGCCAACAGCATCCCATGCTTCCTTCCTTCAAGGCCAGGTTCAAGCCATACCCTGAGGTCTTTGAGGAGGAAAGACAAAGGATCAGTGCCCCTGTGATGAGTGACCGGAAAGGACGTGTGGAGGGGGCCTCTAGTGTAAGAACCAGAACCCACAGTCCCCTTTCAAGCTGGGGTAGTTATAGGACATAAAGAGGGAGGGAAAAGGGGGCTGAAGTCTTCCCACTTTGGGCCTATGGTCAGCAATTACTGGGGTGGCTAGAAAGGAAGTGGTGAGTGGAAGAAGGTCAGGTGACCAGTAAACATCTTTTGTCATCAGCCATTACCAGGGTCAATAGGATGGGGAATCGGGTAGTGTGGTGATATTTTAATTGTGCTGAAATGTGATTTTATTTGTATAATAAATAAAGTTTGCCTGGAGACCAGAGGTCACATAGCGAGCCATAAGCAGAGTCAGGCAGTGGTAGCACACGCCCTTTATCCGATCACATGGCAGGCAGAGTCTCTGTGGGGTCAAGGACATAGCCAAGTGTGACATGAGCCTTTAATCCCAACACCAACGATAGAGACCTGGAGGTCTGTATAGACAGGCAGTGATGAGGAAATCATGTGGCTTAGAGCCAATGAGAAAGCAGAACAGAAAGGCAATCAAAACACAGGTTACACAGGAAGAAGTTCTCTCTGGGGAAGCTACTGCTGGTGGTAAGCTAAAGCTAGTCATTGCTATTGCTCTGATCTCTTTGGCTATTACCTCTGTATTTGGCTCTGTGTTTCTTATTTAATAAGACTGTTTAGAAATTTGTCTACAGGGTAGCTAGAGAAACAAGTGGGAACCAAATGGGTTTTGGGAATTGCATTGCTTAGTCAAAAAAAGAGCTTTACAAAACGTTGTGATCAGGGGTAACATTCTTACCCTTTGATTTGATTAGATCCATGGAAAAAGGAGAATAGTTTTCATTCTAACTACTTTCTGCTGAACAGGCATAGCATCTGTGGTGATTTGAATGACAATGCCCTCCCATAGGCTGATACATTTGAATGCTTGGTCACCAATTAGGGGAACTGTTTGGGAAGGATTAGGAGGTGTGGCCTTGGAGTAGGTGTGGCCTTGTTGGAGAACCAGTGTCACTAGGGGCCAGCTTTGAGGTTTCAAAAGCCTGTGTCAGGTCCAGTGTCTTTTTTTTTTTGTTGTTGTTGTTTTTTGAGACAGGGTTTCTCTGTGTAGTTTTTGTGCCTGTCCTGGATCTTGCTTTGTAGACCAGGCTGGCATGGAAATCACTGAGATCCACCTGGCTCTGCCTCCTGAGTGCTGGGATTAAAGGTGTGCGCCACCACTGCCCAGCTAAGGCCTAGTGTCTTGCTCTCTGCCTGCTGCCTACAGATCAGGATCTGAAGTTCTCAGCTACTGCTCTAGAGCCATGCCCTGTCTGCTCCCCACCATAATGATCACGGACTAACTCTGTAAAACTATAAGCAAGCCCAATTAAAGGCTTTACTTATAAAAGTTGCCTTGAAGCCGGGCGTTGGTGGCGCACGCCTTTAATCCCAGCACTTGGGAGGCAGAGCCAGGCGGATCTCTGTGAGTTTGAGGCCAGCCTGGGCTACCAAGTGAGTTCCAGGAAAGGAGCAAAGCTACACAGAGAAACCCTGTCTCGAAAAACCAAAAAAAAAAAAAAAAAAAAAAAAAAAGTTGCCTTGGTCATGGTTTCTCTTCACAGCAATTGAACATTAACCGAGACATCATCCTCATCAGATGAGTTTTGGGGCAGTCTTTGGAAACAGAAATTCTGGAGCAGGAGGTTACTGTAGATGTACCTTTTGATGATGTCCTAGGTAAAGAAGTTTGGCCTCTGGAACACAAGCAGGCTAGATATTTAGAAAGACAGGGTAGAAAGCCATGCCTTTTGAGTTAGGGTTTAAGAAAGCAGTCAGGTTCAATAACGGAGGTCAATAATCAACCACAGGGTGGGTGAGCAGCTGCCACGGCAAGAGGTGCAGTGGGGGTGGGAAAGGACTTCAGAGAAAAATCGAAAAAGCCTAAGGTGTCAGGGAAAACATGCTCAGGATTTGGTCAGTTCAAAAGAAAAAGAGATAAAAGAAAAGGAAAAGTCACACTTTTCTGAGCAACTCAGAAGCAGTGGGCAGCTTGGCAGAGTTACATGGTGGAGGGCTCTGTGAGGGGTAGATGGCAAGGTGTAATGACTTCTGGAAAGGATGAACGCATTATCTCATTAAGGGGATAATTATTCCTCCCATCTCCTTAGTATGTCTTCAGGTGAATTAGCTTTACTGAGACATGCTCTCTTGGCCAGGTGATTGACAGGCCCAGTTAGATCAGCTCCTAAAGGAGGAGACAGCCATTCTTGATGCTCTAATCTTTGGAGCAGAGCAGAATGTTGAGTTTCTGCTCAGGGCCAGAGGTAGAACTCAGATTCCTCTCTTTTGCTTGGGAGGAGGTAGTTTTTTTCTTACTAGACCTCAGTGAAGCCTTGAAATCTCTTATCTTTTCACATGGAATTTTAAATCTTAAGGGAGCAATAATGATGCTTTCCTTTCGAGGGTTACCAGGGAATCAGGAGCTGGGAGCAAAGCTGACCATAAGGGAGGGATCCATCCTCAATGGCTTCCAAGCATGTTGATCCTTGTCTAGCTATCTAGCAGATCCATATTGAGAGGTTTCTGTACCCCAGTAATAGGTTTCCCCACCAACACAGTAAGCCAGATCAAGCCAAATCAAAAAGTAAAAGATCAGGTGTATTTGAGCAAAGCAACTCCCAGGTGAGTCCTCCAGTCCCCAGAATTCGAGGTAGGGGAGGAAGGCAGGAGAGAGATCACACGGCCTGTCTAGAGGAGGGGGTTTAAATACCCTGTAGGCATGGGGCAACGATGCATCCGCCACATATAGTTTGTGCCCAATCATAAGCTTTGGGTGAGGACTTGGGCAGCTTCAGAGGAGGAGCTGCCGTGACCTCCAGGAACGGAATTGGGCTTTTTGGCGGTCTTTCTGAGAGAGCGGGGTTTGGAATGGGGCCGAGCGGGAGATTCCAGCCCAACACGTATGTTCAATGAACTAACCCCACTGTGATGACACCAGAAGCTGGGGAACATAAGGAAGAAGTTAAGTTATGAGGGCAAACGAAGGGTTAAAAAGAGAGGGGCAAGCTGGGTACCTTTTGGAGGGCCCTGTCAAGATGTGCCACCAAGCAAACATGCCATGTACAATAATAAATAGAGTTAGTGCAGGAGGTTTACTGGGGGAGGGGAGAGTGGAAAAGCAAAGGCTGTTTGTGAGTGGGGACATGAGAGAGGCAGACAGGCCAACAGACGACAGACAGACAGACAGACAGACAGACAGACAGAGAGAACAGGAAAGAGGAACAAGAGGCAAGAGAGGCAAGAGAGGTAAGAGAGAAACAAGTGAGCGAGCTGTGCCTGGCGACACTTTATTTATTTATTTATTTATTTATTTATTTATTTTTAATATATATTTTATTTTACAATAACATTCAGTTCTACATATCAGCCATGGGTTCCCCTATTCTCCCCCCTCCCACCCCCTCCCCTTACCCCCAGCCTACCCCCCATTCCCACCTCCTCCAGGACAAGTCCTCCCCCGAGGACTGTGATCAACCTGGTAGACTCAGTCCAGGCAGGTCCAGTCCCTTCCTCCCAGACTGAGCCAAGTGTCCCTGCATAAGTTCCTGGTTTCAAACAGCCAATTCATGCAATGAGCACAGGACTTGGTCCCACTGCCTAGTTGCCTCCCAAACTGATCAAGCCAATCAACTGTCTCACCTATTCAGAGGGCCTGATCCAGCTGGGGGCCCCTCAACCTTTGGTTCATAGTTCATGTGTTTCCATTCATTTGGCTATTTTTTTTTCAATAATTGAGTAAAACTGAAATTTATTATATGCCATAGTCGTCCTAGGGACCTCCATGCTATATATATATAGCCTTTATGGTTCTATGGGTTGTGGTCTGATTGTTCATTTTATATCTAGAATCCACCAATGAGTGAGTACATACCATAACTGTCTTTTTGGGTTTGGGTTACCTCACTCAGGATGATTTTTTCTAGTTCCATCCATTTGCCTGCAAATTTCATGCTTTCATTGTTTTTCTCTGCTGAGTAGTACTCCATTGTGTATATGTACCACATTTTTTCCATCCATTCTTCCGTTGATGGGCATCTAGGTTGTTTCAAGGTTCTGGCTATTACAAATAGTGCTGCTATGAACATAGCTGAGCATGTATCTTTATGGTATAAATCAGCATTCTTTGGGTATATGCCCAAGAGTGGGATGGCTGGGTCTTGAGGTAGTTCGATTCCTAATTTTCTGAGAAACCGCCATACTGATTTCCACAGTGGTTGTACAAGTTTACATTCCCACCAACAGTGGAGGAGTGTTCCCTTTGCTCCACATCCTCTCCAACATTGGTTGTCATTGGTGTTTTTGATCTTAGCCATTCTAACAGGTGTAAGGTGGTATCTCAGAGTCATTTTGATTTGCATTCCTCTGTGATTAAGGATGTTGAGCATTTCTTTAAATGTCTTTCAGCCATTTGTAGTTCTTGTTTTGTGAATTCTCTGTTTAGCTCTTTAGCCCATTTTTTAATTGGACTGTTCAGTGCTTTGATGTCTAGTTTCTTGAGTTCTTTATATATTGTGGAGATCAATCCTCTGTCAGATGTGGGGTTGGTGAAGATCTTTTCCCAATCTGTTGGCTGTCTTTTTGTCTTATTGACTGTGTCTTTTGCCCTGCAAAAGCTTCTCAGTTTTGAGAGGTCCCATTTATTAATGGTTGTGCTCAGGGTCTGTGCTGTCGGTGTTTTATTTAGGAAATGGTCTCCAGTGGCTTGGCGACACTTTTAAGGGGTGCATACGTCGAGTATCTGACGGTGGAAAGGCAGCTGGTGACAGGTGATGATGTAACTGCTGGCTGCTGCTATGAGAACTAACTGCAAAATTCTCACGGATGGCATTAATGCTGTTGTAAAAGAAGACACCAGAGAGCTTTGTCATGTTTTTTTTTTTTTTTTTCCTGCCAAGTAAATGTACACAGAGTCAACAGTCTTCTGTCTGGCAGGGAGCCTGTGACAGTTAATCTAGATTTCGACTTGATGGGGTCTAGAATCACATGGTAGACATGTGTCTAGGCATGGTTGAGGGGGAGTTGATGTGGCTCCCTTCCTTGGCCCTGGGAGCAAACGAGCTGAGGACAGCATTCACTGTTCCCTGCTGATGCAAGGTGGATACAATGTGGCCAGCCTCTGGAGCTCCCGCTGCATGACTTCTGTGCTAGGATAGGCTGAATGTATCGACATACCCTGACTGTGTGAGCCAGAGGGAGCCCGGGCTCCCTTCAGTGGCTTCTGTCCGGCTCTTTCATTACAGCAACAGGAAAGTAGGAGAGAGCCCTTACCCCAATGCAGACATGATGCCACCTTGATATGGAGGTTTTCAGAGACAACCGAGGTCACTCTTCCCCAGCTTCTGGTCATTCTCACCTTTACATCCCCTGTTTTTCTGTGCCATCTGTTCTTGCCTCTTGGTAGGACACTGGCCGTGGGATTTAGGACGCTCCTTAGATCAAAGGAAATTTCATGTCATAATCCTTTTTTTTTTTTTTTTTTGGTTTTCAACATAGGGTTTCTCTGTGTAGTTTTGGTGCCTGTCCTGGATCTTGCTCTGTAAACCAGGCTGGCCTCGAACTCACAGAGATCCACCTGCCTCTGCTCGAGAGTGCTGGGATTAAAGGTGTGCACCACCACCCGGCTTCATGTCATAATCCTTAACAAATTATTTCTTCTGAGACTCTGTTTCTTAATAGGGTCGCACTCTTAGGATCTGGGTGGAAATGGTCAGGGGAGCACTCCTGCATATTTGTTTAAGAAAGAATATAAAAATGACATCTCCAAATACTAAAGGAGGAAGACTTTCTTCATCCACATTTATATCAATTCTATAAACAGCTCAGGCATCAACCTAGGTCACATGACCCCCCCCCCCCAATCACAGTTTCAATGGAAGAGAGCATTTAGATTGGCTCACTTGCACTGGGTCAAGAGAACCCACATGAGCTTTTTCCCACCACACCAAGCCCACTGAAGTGTCGCCATGAGCAAGGCCCACCCTCCCGAGCTGAAGAAATGTATGGACAAGAAGTTATCGTTGAAGTTAAATGGTGGCCGACATGTACAAGGAAGACCACGGGGCTCTGATCCCTTTATGAATCTTGTGATTGATGAGTGTGTGGGGATGGCAACTAGTGGGCAGCAGAACAACATCGGCGTGGTGGTCATATGAGGAAACAGCACCATCATGTTAGAAGCCTTGGAAAGAGTCTAAGCAATGGCTGGTCAGTAGAGGAGTCCACATCCTTCCCCTAAGGACTGATTGGGGTGTAGAACTGGGTCATGTACATTTTCATATGAAACTTTTTTTGCTAAATAAACTGTTGTGATACTCAGAGTGAAAAAAAAAAAAAAAAAAAAAAAAAAAGAAAAGAAAAGAAAAAAGAACCCACATGATTGACAGCCTTCTTAGAGCTACCACAGAACCAAAGTCTCCCAAAGACAAGAAGGCTGCACAGATGGTATGTGTGCTATATAAGCCCAGCCCCTCAGCACCACTGCAGCTCATTCTGGGCTCAGATCTAAAGGAAAAGTAAAAATTGCAGTCAACAGTTCTATAGACTATAAAACGTACTACAAGCAAGTTGTCCTCCAAACATGCTCTCTAGGGAGTAGAATCAGGCTATAGAACCTTAGAGGCTGCTGGGTGATGGTGGTGCACACCTGTAATCCCAGCACTCAGGAGGCAGAAGCAGGTGGACCTGAGTTCAAGGCCAGCCTGGTTTACACAATAAGTTCTAGGACAGCCATGGACACAGAGAAATCCTGTCTTGAATGCCCTCCCCCCAAAAAAACAAAAACAACAATAACAACAAAACCCCTCAAAGCCCTTATCCAGTGATGTACTTCCCTCCAGTAAAGCTCTACACCCTAAAGATTCCATTACCTTCTGAAACAGCACCACCATCTGAGGATCTTGTGTTCAAACACATGAGCCTATGGGGGACATTTCCTGTTCAAAACACAACAGAGAGTATAGTTACTTGTTGATGTTCAATGGGGATTCGTTAGAAGATCCCCAGAGCTAAGAACTCTGCTGATACTCAAGTTCCTTCTTATCCAAATGGCCTGGAGTGTGAATATGCAATCTATTCATACAGTCCTGTGTGTATAAATCTTCTTTAGATTATGTATAATACCTCATATAATGCAAAACAAACAAGGTGCAGCTAGTGATGGAGAATTCTGGTGTGTTATGGTGCGTGTTCTGGAATCCTGGAAGCCTCAAAATTTGTTTGAAAGCCAAGGCAAGAGTTATAGCACTCAGCACAGGAAAGAGAGAAGTTTGTTCATGGAGTAGAGCCACGTTCCCCAAACAGTCCCAGGGAACCCCCAAATTCAGCAAGAATAACAACAATACCACATGGCTGGGTGGTGGTGGTGCACGCCTTTAATCCCAGCACTCGGGAGGCAGAGCCAGGCGGATCTCTGTGAGTTCAAGGCCAGCCTGGGCTACCAAGTGAGTTCCAGGAAAGGCGAAAAGCTACACAGAGAAACCCTGTCTCGAAAAACAAAAACAAAACAAAACAAAACAAACAACAACAACAAAAAAAAAAACCCAAAAACCAAACCAAACCAAACCAAACCAAACAAAACAAAAAAACAAAAAAACAATACCACCATTATCTGGAGATGGAAGAGCAGGAAGGCTTGCCCTGCTCGCCAGCAGATTGCATGTAGAATTCTGTTCATCTGGCAAATGGCCAGTCAGAGAGGATATGTGTGAGGGATACTGACAGAAGAAATACAGATGAACATACGATCAAATTCCCTAATAAGGAAGGGCCATGGAATACCATATATTTTATGGTATACCATAGTTTACTATTTGAAAAAGCTTACTGTCCACTTAGATAAGAGTGTGTGCGAACTCTCTCTACTGGAAGGAAATTGAAGGGACAGTCTTTGGGAGCTACAATGCCAGCGTGAAACAAAGTATCAGGTGCACAGCTTGATCCAGCAGTTCCGGGAATTTTCTACAGAAATATGGACACAAAGAGGAGGATGCAACATTGTTTCAAGTGGCGAAGAAGTAGAAACACCAATGTCTGTGTTTCATGAATGTGTTTGGTGCCCAGAAAGGCCAGAAGAGGGCATTGTTTTCCCTGGAGTTAGAGTTATAGACCACTGCAAACCACCACATGGTTGCTAGGAATAAAACCTGGGTCCTCTGGAGAAGAGCCAGAGCTCTTAATCTCTGTGCCATCCCTGTTATTGACTTTTGTTGCTGGAGGGTTTCTTTCTCTCCAGGTTCCACCATGCCCCGCAGTCCCACAATCCACATATAAAATAATCAGTCAGATGCTTATATTACTTATAAACTGTATGGCCAGGCAGGCTTCTTGCTAACTGTTCTTTTATCTTAAATTAACCCATTTTTATAAATCTATACCTTGCCATGTCGCTTGTGGCTCACCGGTGTCTTTAGATGTTGCTTGTCCTGGCGGTGGCTGTAGTGTCTCCCCCTCCTTCTTCCTGTTTCCCCAATTCTCCTCTCTCCTTGTTCTGCCTATACTTCCTGCCTGGTCACTGGCCATCAGTGTTTTATTTATATAGAGCGATATCCACAGCAGACTTTTAAATAATTATGTACACAAACAAGTTGCAAATATAGTATAAATACCTTCTTTTCCTCTTAAGAAAGTGTGTGTGTGTGTGTGTGTGTGTGTGTGTATGTGTAGTATTGTAGGTGGACTTTTCTGTCCCATCAGCCAGTTCCAAATAACCACTCAGAGACTTACTATTAATTATAAATGCTCAGGCTGGTTACTAGCTAACGCTTACATTTTAAATTAACCCATATTTCTTATCCACCCTCTGCCATGTGGCGGTACCTTCTTTCAACATGGCACATTCAGTTCACCTTGCTTCTCTCTGCAACTCTCTCGACTCCTGAGACACTGCTCTTCTTCTTCCTAGCATTCTCTGCGCCCCCAAAATCCTGCCTAGCTATGGGCCAATCAGTTTTTTATTTACAACAAAAGCAACACATTTTCACAGTGTACAGAAGGACTATTCCACAGCAGAGTATGGGTGTTTGCCTATGTGCATGTGCAAGTACAGGTCATGTGTATGTGTGTGTAGGTACCTTCCTCAGTTCCTCTAACCTCTAGCTCTCTCACTGAACCTAGAGCCTATCAATTTGGCTAGATCGACTGGCCAGTGAGCTCCAGAGATCCATCTGTCCGTGTCCCTGACCCTGCCAGTTCTGAGGTCAAACCATCTATCCTGTTTTTTATGTGGATGCTGGGCTTCTGAAGACAGGGCCTTGTGTTTATATGGCAAGAACTTTACTAACCGAAGTACCTAATCATTACTTCTTTTTTGTTTGTTTGTTTGTTTTGTTTTGTTTTGTTTTGTTTTGTTTTTTTGTTTTTTCGAGACAGGGTTTCTCTGTGTAGCTTTGCGCCTTTCCTGGGACTCACTTGGTAGCCCAGGCTGGCCTCGAACTCACAGAGATCCTCCTGACTCTGCCTCCCGAGTACTGGGATTCCCCGCTGCCGCCGCCGCCCCACCACCACCACCCAGTTTCATTACTTTTTTTAAAAAGCTTTTTAGATTAGGATATACTAATTACACATAATGAGCCTCAGGTGTGGTGACTTTTAGTCCCAGCATGCAGGAGGCAAAGGCAGGAGAATCTACATGAATCGAAGGCCAGCCTGGGCTACAAAGTGAGTTCCAGGACAGCCAGGACTGTTACACAGAGAAACCCTGTCTTGAAAAACAAAAACAAAACAAAACAACAACAACAAAAGAGTATTGATAAGTATTTTTGAATCCCTTGTAGGATTCTCCGCTGATACAATAAGCCAGATCAAGCTGAATTAAAATCTGGATTTCATGAGCAAAGTACTTTGGGGTGACTCTCAAGCCCCCAGGAGTGAGGTGGAGAAGGAAGGAGAAATCACGAGGCAGGTCTATGGACCGGAGCTTAAATAAATACCCTGTGGGCAAAGTCTTGAGCAGCTCCGGGGGAGGAGCCTCTGCTTGGGCTTGAGGGACAGGGTGTGGAGAGGGAGGAGCAGGGGCTGAAACGGCAGAGCTTCCAACGGAACGAGTATCATTGTTTCATTATACATACAGGAAACATAGTTTTACCATTTGCCCCCAGCATCCTCTTTTGACCCGCCTACTTCTTCGAATGCCCTTCCTCTTTCTAGATAGTTGTAGTTTCCTGTCCTTTTGTGTGTGTGAAGCAGTGAGTTTTGGATTAGGGCTGCTTATAGGAACATGGGTGAGGGGACTTATAGGAGCATGGACAACTAACCAGTCGCTACACCACTGTAGGAAATGCCTCTCCCTTCTCCAGCATCCATTAACTACCAATAGCTTCCCAGGAAAGGCTGTGGCCTCATGAACCCCTCACCACAGCAAGAAACTTGTTTTTTCCTACTTGAGAGTCAACTTCTGACAGAATACCTTATTACCCCCAAATTCTTTGGCCATTAATTTCTGTAAACAAGGACATTCTCTTCTATAAGCAAAACACACTACAGTCAGAATCAGAAAGGAACAGTGTACCCTTAGGTCTCGACATTGCTCTAATGTCCTTTTTTTGTTTGTTTGTTTGTTTGTTTGTTTTGTTCTCTCAACCCAGGGTGTCTCTGTGTAGTCCTTGCTGTCCTGGAACTCACTTTGTAGACCAGGCTGTCCTCGAACTCAGAGATCTGCCTGCCTCTGCCTCCCGAGTGCTGGCGCCCGGCCTCTAATGTCCCTCTTAATAACCAAAGGTCCAGGTGCAGGCTTTCTGCGGCATCCCCTGCCACGTGTCTCTACTCTCCTTCAGTATAGTCTGGGCAGTGGCGCACACTTTGATGTGTCTGAGAACTCAGGTGAACTACAATTACTTGACAAGGCGGCACGTGCCAAGCCTTTCCACTTCCAGTGATTCCTTTGAAATCAAAAATGAAACACAAAGTGACTAAAGTATCACGTTTCTTTTTATTTTGAAATAGGCCATCACTGTGTAGCTCTGGCTGGCCTGAAACTTGGTGTGTACACTACGCTGGCCTCTAACTCACAGAGATCCATCTGCCTCTGTTTCCTGAGAGTTGGGATCAAAGGAGTGCACCTGGCTTAAATACCCCATTTTTTTTTTTAAAAAAATCAAATCATTTCATAACAGGGCTGTCTTTTCCTGCCTTCATTTCTTTTCTCTGTTTCTGTCCCCCTGTCTTTCTCTCTCTGTCTCTCTTTCTGTGACAAAACCTTACTGCATAGCCAGTCTAACCTTCAATTTTTTTTTTTTTTTAATCTTGCTTCAGGTTTTCAAGTGCTCAGTTATAACTGTGGGCCACCCAGCCCCAACTGGCAGATACTTCCTGAAGTAATTATTATTATATTCGTTACCCGAAGGGATCTTGTAGTTGCTTCCTAGTTTCTCCATTTCTCTGTCGGCATTGGCATTCATGTCCTGTTTTGTATCATATTCTATTATTGTTGCAACAAACCTTTGTAACTTAGTTCTTGAAAATAATGTACAGTTAATATTTTACAACTCTGTGGAGTCAAATTAGATCAGTTTCACTAGGCTAACAGCAGGTGTTGCAGTCCGTGCTCCTTCTCTTGGGCCTTCCCAGATTCCAGAAGGACATCTGCATCCCATCTCCATCCCTGAGTGAACAGCATAGTGTCTCTGCCCCCTCTAACCTCTGCTTCTACCGTTGCATCTTCTGACTCTGACTCTCATGCTTGCTTTTTGAAGGACTTTGTGACCACCCGGGGCCCATGTGAATAACCTAGAATAAAATTTCCACCCGAAGCCCTCTAACTTAATTACATATGCAAAGTCCCTTTTACAGTGCAAAGTCATATATTCATAGGTCATGGGAATTAGCACACCTACGTCTTGGGGGCCACCATTCTGCTTATTTAACCTGTTGGAAGAAAATCTCTATGCTCTCTCTGTCTATTTATCTGTCTATCTATCTATCTATCTATCTATCTATCTATCTATCTATCTATCTATCTTATATGTATGTATGTATCATTGATCTATGTTTCTAACATCTATCATGTATATATATATGTATATATATCATCTATTTCTATCATCTATATCCATCATCCATATGTCTTTCTATTATCTTTTACCTATCCTGTATCTGTTATTTTTCTAGCATCTATTAATCTATAATCTATTTATATATTTTAACCTATCATATATATCATCTTTCTTTTTGTCAACTATTATCTATCAATCATCTATCTATCAATCATCTATCATCTATCTATCTATCTATCTATCTATCTATCTATCTATCTATCTATCTATCTGTCATCTATCTATGTATCTATCAATCATCTATCTATGTGTCTATCTATGATCTATCTATCTATCTATCTATCTATCTATCTATCTATCTATCTTCTACCTACCCTCTATCTATTTGTCTACCTGTCATCTTTCTATCCACCTTCATCATCATCTTTGTCTCCACCTCTCTCTGATACTGATTCATGGATTACCATTTGCTCCCATGGATTAGGACCTGCTGCTGACCTTAAGGAGGCCCTTCAAGTGGGTTAAGTCCTTTAATCACATTTCCATTATTTGAGACCATCCTTAACTTTGGGCACAACAAGATGTCACAGACTCATCCTGAACCTTCCATGTTCCAGTCTTAGTGTCAGATATTTCCCCCAGAAACCCTGACTCTTCTCAATGAAGACTGGTAAAGCAAGAATCGGCATTAGTCCTAGGTCTGGTGGTACAGCCCATTCATCTCAGTGCCTTGGAAGGCTGGAAGAGGAGGATCATTAATTCAAGGCCACCTTCAGCTTCAGGAGTGTAGCTGAAAGTTTTTCTGTGTCCTGCCTGGCCCGAATTCAGGACAAATCTCTCTCACCCACCGGTCCCGCAGCCACTCAGACCCAAATAAACACTCACAAGCTAATATTATTTATGAACTGTATGGCCATTTGCTCAGGCTTATTACTGACTAGCTCTTACGCTTAAATTAACCCATAACTCTTATCTGTGTTTAGCCATGTGGCTTGGCACCTTTTCTCAGTTCTGCCTTGTCATCTTGCTTCCTCTGTGTCTGGCTGGTGACTTCTGACTCTGCTCTTCCTCTTCCCAACATTCTCCTTGTCTGCTTGACCCACCTATAGTGCCTGCCTGGCTACTGGCCAGTTAGCATTTTATTTATCAACCAACCAATCAGAGCAACACATTCACAGCGTACAGAGCGACATCACCCATCACAGGAGCTCAAGGCCAGCCTCCGCCATTTAGCAAGATGCTGCCTCAAAATAAAAGATTTTAAAAAGAGGTCTAAAGATACAAACCAGTGGTAGAATGCTTGTCTAGCCTGTGTGACACCCTAGTTCCCATCCTCAGCACCACAGGAAAATGAACAGCTGGGAAAAAAACAACAAAAACAAAATCACTGGCAGTAGCCATCTCAGTATCACTAGGCTGCTGCTGCTGTTAGGACCTCCCAGGAAGCTATACACACAGATATAGATACATGCACACACACACACACACACACACACACACACACACACACACACACACTACATACTCAAACTCATACAGCTGTGCAATGTATTATATGCTAGCCATATCTATCCCCTCAAGAGCATGAGTTCCCGCAGCACTTCGAATTCCAATCCAACCCCATAAGTTTCAGATTCATTTTCTCATTCTTTGCATTTCTACCTCTTTTCCAATAATGGAAAAGAAGGCTCCCACTCACTAGTCTTAGTATTTTAGACTTTCATCAAGTCCCAGATTCCCATCCCTGCCGCAGGCAGACACCTAATGCAGAGACCCTCTCCTCACCACTGGCCTCCTATGGCATGTGCCAGGCCACATGGTCACACCATCCTGTTGACTTCAGCCCTTTCCTGCATGTGAATGCCTCTTCCTCTGCTAGATGCCAAGAGCACAGGATGAGTCATGTAGCCAGGGTCTCATATATTATGTGGGGAGGCTGCCTCTGTTGTTCCTCCTCTTCCCAATCTTCCTACTCATTCCTTTTGGCTCCAGCAACCCATGGTGGGCCCTGATGATTCAGTCTTCCACAGGATCTCCTTCCTCACCTCACTGAGGCTGAAAACACCCCGCCCTGGCCAACCCACCCAAAGGAATGCTGGAGCTTGCTCACAGTAGCTTTACACCATTAGTTGTGAAGTCACTCCCCAACTCTGCCTTCAGGTTTTGTTGCTAGCTTGGAACTGGCCATCCTAGATGTTTTTACACCACAGTAATTGGCAAAGATTAGAAATCAAGTCTTCAGTGCCCCCAATCATCTTTTGAACATTTACCTATCAACCTCTGGTCAAACCTGACTCATATGTGTACTTTGCTCAGCACTGCCTGATGGCATTGGTTTTATAAACCATGCGTGTGTGTGTGTGTGTGTGTGTGTGTGTGTGTGTGTGTGTGTGTGTGTTCATTTTTAGTTGGGCCTTTCATAAGCTTGGCAAACACTCTGCTCCTGAGCTATTTATCACTCTAGTGCCTAGGTTTGTTGGTGTCTTAGGGTTTCTATTGCTGTGAAGAGACACCATGGCCATGGCAACTCTTATAAAGGAAAACATTTAATTGGGCCTGGCTTACAGTTTCAGAGGTTTTGTTCATTATCATCATGGCAGGGAGCATGGTGGCATGCAGGCAGCCATGGTGCTGGAGTAGTAGCTGAGAGTTCTACATATTGATCTCCAGGCAACAGGAAGTTAACTGCATGCCACACTGGGCATAGCTTGAGCATATATGAGACCTCAAAGCCCACCTCCACAGTGACACTCTTCCTCCCACAAGGCCACACCTCTTAATAGTCCCACTCCCTATGGGCCAAGCACTCAAACCCATGAGCCTGTGGGGGGCCATGCCTAGTCAAGCTACCGCAGTTAGGTTACAAGGGACATTAGTTACTTTAGTATTTGGGAAAAAAAATACAGTGACTTCTGAAAAGTTCCAGTGTTTCCTTGAATAATGTGTCTTGCTGAAAGCTAAGCAAAAAAATTCATCCAAATTTGCCAGCATCCCAGATTGGATTAAAGTAGTTACTGTTGGCTCGAAAAGAATATAACATGAGTCAGGTATAGCTTCATGCTCCCATTTTATAGTGCAGAGACATTGAGCATGTTTGAGAATGGGTTTCAATAGTGATGAAAGTCAGATTCCGCATTCAGACAAAATTCCAACAAGTAGATTTTAACATTGAAGCAAATGGCCACCTAGAGGGAGTTCTTTGACTTGCATTCTTCAACAACCAAATGTAGTGAAACTGAGCCATTAAAAATTCCTTACTCTCCAGAGCAGTGGGGGCCGACGCCTTTAATCCCAGCACTCGGGAGGCAGAGCCAGGTGGATCTCTGTGAGCTTGGGGCCAGCCTGGTCTACAGAGTGAGTTCCAGGACAGTCAGGACTGTTGCACAGAGAAACCCTTCTCTTGAAAAACAAACAAAACAAATAAACAAAATTACTCAAGTAAATTTCTGTCAATCCTTAACCTCAGAATATATCTGTGTTTGTTAGAGTTCTCTAGAGAAATAGAACCAGTGGGAGGTAAATATTCATGTGGATGTGATGTGGTGTGTGTATGTGATGTGATGTGATGTGTGTGTGTGTGTGTGTGTGTGTGTGTGTATGCATGTATATGAGAAAGGCACAGAGAGAGGTTTATTATTTAAAGTTGCTCTTGAGCTTGTGGGTAATGAAGGTCTGAAATTCCTAAGGAAGGCCTGCATGGAAAAAATGCAGGTAGGTGTGGGTGGTGCAGGTTTGGTCTAAAATTTGCAGGCCAGGCCAGGCAGGCTGGACACATAGGCACAGTTCCTATATGTCTCTCTTGGAGTGGAATTCTTTCTTCTTTGGGGTTCCATCAGTTGGAGGGTGCTCATCCACTCTATGAGAGTCCATTTCCTTTTTAAAGTCATCTAATTGTAAACATTATTGCCACTGCAGCATTCCTTTACAGCACCCTCTCTACATCAGTGTTTGAACACAACTAGGCATGAACGTCTAGCCCAGCCAACACATACAGAGGACCGGCAGAAATATCTGCTTTGAAAGCAACATTGATTTTCTTTGCCAGGCAATTTCAAGCATTTGACTTAATGTTTTCTTAGTGAAGGTTAACTAGCAATTAATCAACTCTTAGCTGATTTGACTTTCCGCACAAATCTCATTAGAAAACGGGCTGCATGATCTTAGATCAATGGTAATTTCTGCCCTCTTCTCTCTGTGGTCATGTATTGCCTTTCCCATGATGATTTCCGGTCTTCGGAGGAACATGCAGGTTGATCTTGTTATACGGATGCCAGGCTGGAACTTGTGAGTGAAGGCGCTGCCCACGTGGCTCCTTCCTCTTAGCACTCCGCGGGAGGACATTGGCTCGCACAGGTCGGACTAGCGCGGGCTCAGGACTCCCAGAGGACCGCGGGCCTCACCCACACTAGTGGTGCCTTCCTCTTTTCACAGAGCAAGCCTGAGAGCAGATTTGCCAAGGGAGACAAAATGCCAGCTTGGGCGGCCAGCAGGTTGAAGGCAGCTGACAGCTGCCCAGGGAGTCGGCTGTCTAGACCGCCTGTGGCCAGCACCTGTTGACCTTGTGGGCCATTGAATTTGAGCACAGCCCCTCCTGCTGTGGACCGGGAGGAGGTTGGTTGGGGCTCATTAGATTTGTGCTAGCATTCACAGTCAAGTCTGTCTTCCTTTCCACGAAGTATATAGAAAACTCATGAATAAAACATATTTAAGTAAAATTCCAACCGCAGGGGTTACCAGTTTCAAACAGCCTTTCGATGACCTGCACACACAGTCCTTGTGAGGAAGAACCCAGAGAACCGAGCTGGGGAATGAGGTTCAGTGGTGAGACCCTTGCCTCGTGTGCATGATTGGCAGGTGTCATCCTCCGCACCCAAACCCAAAAGCAAGATCCCAGGAGTAAGTGTCCCATAAGATGACTGCTTGGATGATCTTGCCACCAACTGCAGGTGGCCTCAGTGGTGCGTGGTGACATTGCAACCTACTGTAAGTGATTTTAGTAGTCTGGGGTGAATAACACTAGTGTGCCAGTTCCTTTTCTTGCTGTTGTGATAAACTGCATGGCAACACTCACTCAATAGGTTTCTTTTTTGCTCACGCTTTAAGGAGTACAGTCCTCATGACCAGGAAGGCTTGTGGACCAGAAAGTTAGGCAACTGGTCACATTGTATCCACAGCCTGGAAGCAGGCCAATGCTGGTGCTCAGTTCCCTTCCTTCTTCACATTAAAAACAAATACATTCATTGATTTGTTGTGTCCAAGTGCACATGTGGAGGTCAGAGCGTCAGGTGCGGGGGTCAGTTCTCTTCTTGCACAGTGAGGGTCTCAGGAGTGAACTCAGGTCACCAGGCTTGGTGGCAGGCGCCTTTCTCCACCGAGCCATTTTGAAGTCCCTCACTCTCTTCTTTGATTCAGTCTGGTACCCCAGCCCAGAAAATGGTGCTGTTCATGTTCAGGATAGGTTTTCCCTCTCCAGACATTTGACGGGGAGGTGATGCCCTCACAGTCATATCCAGAGTGGGTCTCCTAGGTGATTTCAAATCCCTTCAAGCTGATAGTCATGATTTCCTATAAAACTCTTTTTTTTGTTGTTGTTGTTGTTTGGTTTTTCGAGACAGGGTTTTTCTGTGTAGCTTTGCACCTTTCCTGGAACTCACAGTATAGCCCAGGCTGGCCTTGAACTCACAGAGATCTGCCTGGCTGTGCTCGGAGTGCGGATTAAAGATGTGCTGAGGCCCCGCAGTGAGCCGAATTTGGCGAGGACCAAGGTTAAACAGCACTCTAGACACCCAGTTCAGTTCAGGAAGCAGCTCTCTTTATTCGTACCACATGGCTTATATACCCTCTAACAGCAGGAGTCAAGAATGTTACTCTGTACCATAGCCAAGTCCGACACTGTTTTCCAAACATGAAAAACCACAGGGAACTGATTCCAGACTCCGAACCCAACTGCACATTTTTCACACAAACAAATTAACTGGACAGGACAAAAAAGGGCATTTAAGATTAAGGCAGCAAACTTACTGCTGCTGACAAGCGTGTACCAACACCACCCAGCTTCCCTACAAAACTCTTTAATTATTTAAGGCTACTATTCATTCGTTCGTTCGTTTGTTTTTTTGTTTGTTTTTACACATGAGTGTCTTTTAAACTACTAGTGTCTTAATTTGTTTTCTAAAACATCAACCAAAAACAGCTGGGGGAAAGCAAAGGTTTATTTGCCTTACAAGTCACCATCACCATTGAGGGAAGTTGATGCAGAAACTCAAGCAAGGAGCCAAGAACTGAGGCAGAAACTAAAGCTGCGGCCAAGGAGGAACACTCCTCATTGGCTCCCATTTGTTACCTTATATAACCAAGGACCAGCGCCCAGGTGTGCACCACCCACAGGGGGGCTGGGCCCTCCCTGCCCAATCATTCATCAAGAAAATGCCCCATTGGCTTTCATTCCGGCCAGTCTAATGGGAGTATTTTCTCAATTGAGATTCCTCCTTCCTAGGCGACTCTAGTTTGTGCCAAGCTGACAAAGGAACCAACCAACCCATTTAGATTTTATTTTTTTCTGTGGGTTCTGGAGAAGCTTGGCGAACACTCTCTATCTGAACTACGCTCCAGAACCCTGTAATGACCTACTATGAATTAGCAGTTAAGTTTCTCAGTTACGCTAGCCACATGCACTTAAATAGCCACATCTAGCAGCGGCATGCAGCTGCTATCTCATGGATTGACACAGCTGTAGCATGCTTTCATCACAAAGGAAGGTTGTGTTGGACAGTTATGCTGATCTTGGGCAGAAAACAAAGCCTGGAATTGGCCGATGCCCACTTCTCATCAGACGCCCTTTTAAAAGAAGCACTGTTTATTGCAGATTGGTGGATGGGTGCAGGTTCCTCAGATTACTCTGAGTTTTAGCCTTGGGCCAAGCAAAACTCACCACCAGTAATTCTAGATCCCAGAGTCTTGGCTGTCTACAGACCTGCTTTCATGGAGCCACATTTTAGGATTTTGCTTTATGAAATTACTGAGAAGTAACCTCTTGTATATTGATGTGCCAGCAAGTGAAGAATTACGGAGGTATGATGGGGACCTGTCTGAAGACTGCGCAGTCGCTGACAGATGATGTGTAAACAGAAAAGCATCCGATCTGGGAAACTACAGGACAAATAGAATCAGTGGGGAGAGAGAACGCAGAGAAGTTTCTGTAGAGTCCTGTGCACTTACAATAGTTAGCCAGCAA
Organism: Peromyscus leucopus; assembly: GCF_004664715.2. Classification (NCBI taxonomy): domain Eukaryota; kingdom Metazoa; phylum Chordata; class Mammalia; order Rodentia; family Cricetidae; genus Peromyscus; species Peromyscus leucopus. The sequence goes on along the minus strand of NC_051077.1, from coordinate 32,096,844 downwards.
GTTAGCATTGAACTTTCTGCAAATGAAAGAAAAAGGGAGTAAGTGGTCTACTTTTAGTAAGATGAAGGAGAAACTACATCCTCTCTGGGAAAAGCCCGGGCTCTTAAGGCGTTTACCACCATGGCAATTGCTTATGTTAAGTTTCACACAGGGACAGAGAGATTCAAACGATGGCTGTGTAAGTTGATGTCTGGGTTTTGTTCCATTTCTTGTTGCTTTTGTTTTGTGATGCTGGAGTTTTGAGCCACAGTCACATCCCTAACCCCTGCTAGTAATTTTATTTTGAAATAATCTCAGACCTACAGAGAAATAACAAAAATAATATGAAGAGTCCAAAGTCTCACATGCTCTTCACAGATTCTGCCCTGTTGTTAAATGTGTTGTTTTACTGGCAAGTACCCCCTTTTCTGTCTCTGTTTCTCTCTCTAAACACTTATGTCTAAATTTATATATAATTGGACCAAGAGATAAAGAAAATATATACATATACCAACACACATAGTATATATATATTTCTAAACCATATTTGGAAACACTATGCTCCTTTACTTCTAAATTCTCCAGTGTGTATGTCTTTAAAAGATGTGGGTTTTTTTTTTTTTTTTTTAATAATATGGGGCTGGAGAGATGTCTCAGCACTTAAGAGCAAAGGCTGCTCTTCCAGGAGATAAGGGTTCAGTGCTCAGTATGCACATGGTGGCCCCAAACCATCTGTAATTATGAGCATGTGTGCGGATGTGGGTACCCAGGAAGGAGCTGGGGTTACAGGTGCTGGTGAGCCACCCGAGGTGGGTGCCGGGCACTGAACATGGGTCTTCTGAGAACACAGCCAGAGCTCTAGCCACTGAGCAATCTTTCCAGCCCCTCAGTGTGTGCTGCTTTAAAACAAGGGCATTTGCCAGGCGGTGTGGTGGCAGATGCCTTTGATCCCAGCACTCAGGAAGCAGAGCCAGGCAGATCCCTGTGAGTTTGAGGCCAGCCTGGTCTACAAAGCGAGATCCAGAAAGGAACCAAAACTACACAGAGAAACCCTGTCTCAAAAAACAGGCTCTAAGCTCAGACTTGCACTTCGTCATCTCTGGCTTCCAGGCTGGAGAATATTAAAGTGGTGGTGGTGGGAGAGCTGATTACTCCATGATTGCCACATCAAGCCAACTTACCATTGTCGGGAGGGAAAATAGGTACGAGAAATACACACACACATGAGAAATACACACATATGTGAGAAATAGACACATATACACATATACATAAAAGAAATACATACACATATATGTGTATGAGAAATGCACACACACATATGTGAGAAATACACACATATACATGAGAATTGCACACACATACGTACACATATACATGAGAAATGCACACTCATAATACACACATATATATATATATATAAAAAGATAAAAACGTGTGTACGTATTATGAAAACAAAAGGCAAAAGTTGTTAGAATCAAAATAGGAATTGTTTGTGCTAACCCCAACTCCCCTAATCCCAACTCCCTGAAGTAAATAAAGCCAGATTGCCTGACTGTGTCTGTACAGAAAATTGCCAGGACCTCAAGCTTGCATAGGCCCCTGTGGCAGCAAATCTTGGCTGTCCACTTGACATAGTTGGGAAGAGAAACCTCAATAGACAAACTGTCTCCCTCAGAGTGGCCTGTGGGCAGGTCTGTGTCACTATTTCTTGATGACAAGAGGCCCAGTCCACCGTGGGCGGTACCATCCCTAAGCAGGTGTACCTGGGCAATACATGACAAGCAGCAGACTACTAGCTTGAAAGCGAGCCAGTGAGCAGTGTTCCCCTAGTCGTTTCCACTTGAAGCTCCTGTCTTGGCCTCCCTAGCTGATGGGCTGTAACTGGTAAGCTAAAATGGTGTTTACCACAGACACAGAAAAGCAAACTCCAACAGCGCCCCTACAGCCTGGTACAAAGAGCATTTCTGCAAGGACCTCTGCCCAGCAACTCTCTCTTATCACAGAGGTTATTAATCATGGTGGCCAAAGATTGTAATTTCAAAATATATGACATTACTGTCTTCACTTCTGTCTTTCAAAACTTTTTCTTGTTTCAACCTGCTTGAATGTGTTCACAGTATAGCATCTAGTCCCATTGCAAAGCTCTGTCATTCCCCAATACAAACACAATTCCTTTTTACATCCATCCATCCATCCATCCATCCATCCATCCATCCATCCACCCACCACCCACCCATCTATGTATGTATGTATGTATGTATGTATGTATGTATGTATGTATCTATCTATCTATCTCTATCATCTATCTATCTATCTATCTATCTATCTGGTGTGTGTGTGTGTGTGCGCGCGCACGCGTGTGTGCATGCACATGCCATGATTGGACTCAGGTCATAGAAGGTTTGATGGCAAGGTGATAATCAAAACAGCGGGTATCACAAAGCCCCACCCCTAGCTGTGGAGAGGAGAGAAGGTCGATTTTCTTCAGGCATGCAATCCCTGAGAGGCTGCCAGGCCCTGGCAGCACTATGTGAACTCTGTGGAATTTAAGAGAAGAGCGCATAAAATTGGGAGGGAACAGTGGTGGGAGTATGGAGGAGGGTTTAGAGGGTGAGGGGATGGAGGAGACTTCATCAAACCACATTATATGTACGTCTGAAATTCTCAAACAATTTTAATTTTAAAGCATCTGATGCAATCAGCTTCATTTCCATCTTTGAAAACTAAAGAAGAAAAAATTCTTCAGTTCAATCAGCTGGTGTTGGGGCTGGAGAGATGGCTTAGCAGTTAAGAGCAAGTATTGTCTTGCAGAGGACCAGAGTTGGAGTCTCAGCTCAGAACTACCTGTAATTTTTAGCTCCAGGGGGATCCGATGCCTCTGACCCCCTACAGGCACCCATACTCACATCTACAAGCCCACATGTATACACATAATTAAAAACAAAAGGAAATTCAGGGGGTGTTTTTCCCACCAGTGGTTTCTCCTCCCTCTTCCACAGGCAGGAGACGATCTCTTCAGAACATGGGTCACTCATGCCAAGACTGGCTGATAGGACATGGTTCCTACATCCTGGAATGCACTTTCCCCTTGTCTGGCTATTATCAAACAAGAGTGTGTTCTGGCTGGGCGGTGGTGGTACATGCCTTTAATCCCAGCACTCGGGAGGCAGAGGCAGGCAGATCTCTGTGAGTTCAAGGCCAGCCTGGTCTACAGAGTGAGATCTAGAACAGGCACCAAAACTACATAGGAAACCCTGTCTTGAAAACCAATGCCCCCCTCCACAAAAAAGAGTGTGTTCTTCCCACTGGCCTACCTCATGAAACCCTCTTTTGTCCTTCCTGAAATGCACCATACAGTTTGTATACTTGTACTTGATTTTTGCTATAAAAGCTTGCACAAATGCAAAGCAAACTATCCTCGAATCCAAAGAAGTCAGTTTTGCTAACAGCGGCCATCTACACTTAGGGTCACCAACTTGTGACTTTTCCCATTCGGCACCCAAGAGCCATGGGAAACCCCTCAGTAGCTTCACCTTTACAGGCTGGAGAGTAACATCTGGCACACACAAGCACCGTTGTGGAAATTAGAGAGAGGGGACCCCTCTTATTAGCTGGTCAACCAGGGAGAACCTATTCTTTTTACGTGGCGCCATCGCAGGCCCAGGCACACAGCTGAAGGTTGGCTGTGCTGTGGGTTTCCAGGTCCAAAGACAAAGACCACAACCTCACGGCTCAAGATCTGAAGCTAGTCCACAGCTGTATTTTATTCAGGGTAGTTTGACAGTGTTTTAAGGACCCAACATACTTAAATTTAAGTTTGGGTGAGCCTGCAAAAAAAGACAGATTTTCGTTTTGGGTGGGGGGAGCTTTTCTTTTAAAGTTCTATTACAGTACCTTCCTTCTTCCACGGTGACTTTGGGTGCCACCAAATAGTCGGTGCTACTTTTGAGTTCTATCATTCCCCACGCTTTCCTTCCCTTTCCTTTGTTACTGACTCCAAGGCTGAGTGGAACAGTGTCATTCCTTAGCACTTCATGGTGATGTTAATTCTTTTTTTTTTTCTTTCATACTGTGTTTTGAGACAGGGTTTCTCTGTGTAATCCTGGCTGTCCTGGAACTCACGCTGTAGACCAGGCTGGCCTCCAACCCAGAGATCTGCCTGCCTCTGCCTCCCGAGTGTGGGGAGCTTTTCCTGATTCTAACCTATGTCCCTTTGGTGACTACCTGGCTGGTCCCTGGCAGGCTTTTATGGAACACAGTCCCTGCTGGCATGATTCTCCTTGGGTCACAGAGTGACAGCAGCAAGTTCAAACCTTACAGCTTCTAGGCTTTGGTAAACAGCATCTCCTTGGAAAGCAGTGGACTTTCATTGCATAATGTTGGCTGGTAGAGGACAGACAACACAGCCCAGCCCAGGAGGGTGGCCTCCATTTGTTTGAAATGTCACATTTCTCTTGTCTTCAGGGTAACAGTGGCTTGGAGGAACAGGATACTGTATTTACCATGTTCATGTTTAAATCTGGGGAGAAGAAGGTTTCTGAAAGTCATATTTTGAAGAAGACGAAGGAACACAGGAGACGGGTGATCCTGTCAGGCTGAGGGTAGGACAAGGCAGGAGAGTGCTTGCTTTGGCATTCCTGAAGACTCCCTGGCTATTTCTTTCCTACATTTCCCCCTCTTGCTCTGTAGCCTGATGCTATTTGGGCTTCTATAAGCTGACAGCAGAAACATTTGCTAAAATCAAAGCCATCTGCTCTGACTGCTGATGCCAAGTTGTAGGAATGCCCCTAAAGAATGCAAAACAAAAAAGAACTTACTTCTGTGGGTGCCAGACCTGATGTTAGTATTTTGGGGGTGTTGGGGGACTTGCCCTTCAGTGGATATCCAGAAGCTAAGAAGACGGTATCCTTGTATTCTAGTACAGCAGTCTTCTATCAGGTCAGCTCACAACTGGGTAAGCTAATGAGTCTCTCTGGGGAGAGAGGGTGGCACTCAGTGACATGTGAAGTAAAATAGCAGGTGTTCAGAGGCTCCCTGATGTCTTCAGTTTGTTGTGTTTGAGGGACACACCAGCCAAGGCAAGTCAGAGGCCATGGGAGTGAAGGGATGCACTGGAAAGTGGGAAGCAAATGGAGTTCCACTCAGTGGGCACAGCAGGACACTTTGGCCTCAGTGATGCACAGCATGGTCAACGATGAACATGGACATTGTTGGTCAGGTGAGCAGAGAGACCAGCACACAGCGGAGCTGGGTGGAAGAGGAAGGCAGGGCTAATTTCTGTTGTCTGAAAGGAAACACTAGAGTGCTGTGGGATGTTCTGTATGTCAAATGTGTTGCTCTGATTGGTTAATAAATAAAACACTGATTGGCCAGTAGCCAGGCAGGAAGTATAAACGGGACAAGCAGAGAAGAGAATTCTGGGAAGTGAAAGGCTGAGTCAGAGAGACACTGCCAGCTGCTGCCATGACAAGGGAGATGTAAGTTACCAGTAAGCCACGAGCCACATGGCAACTTATAGACTAATAGAAATGGGTTAATTTAAGATAGAAGAACTAGATAACAAGAAGCCTGCCACGGCCATACAGTTTGTAAACAATATAAGTCTCTGTGTTTACTTGGTTGAGTCTGAGCGGCTGTGGAGCTGGTGGGTAAGAGAGATTTGTCCTAACTGTGGGCCAGGTAGAACCAGAAAAACTCCAGCTACACTAGAGCGCACTATTGACAGGAACGATCCAGTAGGCAGGAACTGATAGTGAAACCGAGAAAGGTGTGTGTGTGTGTGGTGGGTGGGTGTGGGTGTGGGTGTCTGCAGAAGTCATCAAGAATGTTAGAGTATGAGACATAGAACCCAAGTAGAGAGGTGGGCATTTCATAAGGTGCATTGAGGGGGACCTTGGAGGTGGTCAAAGCAGGTAGGGACGTGAACCATGAAGAGGCAAGAATGAAAACTCAGCTCAGACTGACTTCATTAACCCTGATCAAATTTCAGTGAGTCTGATATCAGGTGGTTCATTTCCAATGTATTTAAGGCCCATTACAAATTTGAAAAAGTTTCCTGGTGTAATACAATCCCCACTGCACAAGGAAGCATGATTACATTGAAACTCAACTCAGGGCACATATCATTCCTTCCACAAAGATGGGTTCTAGAGATAGGCTACCTGTGTTAGCTTAAGGTCTAAGGGTCTGGCCTGGTCTCTGTCATACAGATAACACAGAGATCATTTGGGCTATTAACTACCCCTAGTCCTGGTTGTGGGAGTTTGGGGAGCCCCAGGCTGTTAAGGGTCAACTAGATTATTAGCCACCTGGGGTCCTGGTTGTAGGAGCTTGATATGGCCTGGCCTAACAGATAACGCAGAATGACCAGGCTTTGGATCACCTTCAATTCCCGACTTTCTGGATGGATGAATAGGTTTTTACATCCATCCCTTTGAGAGGATAATCCTGTGTGCTTAACATTCCTGGTTTCTCTGGAGGTCTGTGGCTACAAGGATCTTTGGGCTGTGCTCCTAACAATGCACCAGGGGTGGCTGTGGCTGTGGGCACGGGATGGGAGCTGGGGTGGAACAAAGAGGAGTTAATTATTTTAAGCAAGCAATTTTCCTCCACACCCAGAGTGGGCACTTAATCAGAGGTATTGATGAGCTTTTATAGACGAAGGGGTTTTGGAGTGATGGCTGGGGTCCAGCGGGGGCTGAGAGAGGACGAGGGCATGGAGAAGGAAACTGAGGGTTTCCGATAGTGTCTGGGGGAGAGAGTGTGTGTGATAGGAGAGAGACACCAGGTGGAAAGGGCAGTTGTCAACCCTTGCAGTTTCAAGTAAATGCATGGTTGTCGTCTAGGTTTCCATTCACCAGCATCCACCCATAGATTTCCCGCTCCTGATCTCATTGTAAATCCTTGATGAAGCCCATCTGTTGAACCGACCAATAACCATTCAATCCAAACCAAAGCATAGTTCCCAGTGGGGGTGAGTAAAGAAAACAGCCAGAAAACCTACCTTCTCCCAGTAGCAGAAGGGAAAGGATGTCTTAGTTTGCTCTGTGTGGCTGTGATAGAACATTGACCAAAACCAACTTGGGGAGGAAAGAGTTTGTTACAAGTGTACACAAACCATAGTCCATCACAGAGGGAAGCCGGGGAGGAGCTCGCGGCAGGAACCCGGAGCCAGGAACTGAAGCAGAACCGTAGAGGAAGGCTGCTTTCTGGCTTGCTCAGCTGGCTTCTTCTTCCTCCCAGGACAGCCTGTCAAGGGGTGGCTCCACCCACAGGCCAGTCTGATGGTGGCAATCCCTCCATTGAGGTTCCCTCATCCCAGGGGACTCTTAGTTTGTGTCTGGCTGACAACAACTAACAGCTAGGACAGCTAGATCTGAACATATGTTCCGATGTTTATTTTTCAGTCAGATCTGGGCCCCGCTGTCTAAGTGGAGATTGCCTGACAAGTCTTTCAGGACCCCAGGACCTCAGCGTTTCTTGCAGCAATAAGAAAAAAGCCACCATGCCTGGAGACGGAAAAATCACCCAAGGGGGGTACCACTTAGAAAGATGATATTTGAAGCGATAACCAACGGCTTCTAAATGACGCTTCTCTCGCGCTCAGATGAAAGAATCACACCGTGGGTGAAATGGCTGAGTCTATTTTTGTTTTTAATCACCGACTCGACACAGTAGTAAAGTGGGTGTCCTGCCGTAAAGCATGACGTGCTCAGAATGATTCAGACGCGGCGCAGGTGGGGAGCATTGTACAACCAGTTCCGTAGCGTAGGAAAGGAACCTCCGGAGTGCTTCCTTCCACAGGGTGCCTAATTTTGCTCTGTATTGAAAATACAATTATGCAGAATCCATTTGCCGACAATGAAAAGCGGTGGATTTTTTTGTTTGCTTTAATATCGGCCTGAACCGTCTTGGGACTTCCAACCTTCTACATCTCTTGGCTGGAGCGGGGAGCGGGGAGCGGGGTACGATCTCAGGATGCTGGCTGTCTAATTTGTTGGAACTCACTCTTACTGATTCTGCCACTTTCAGTCCCATCGAAGCATCGTTGAGGTCACACACAAGGTCACAGCATCCGATTCTACTCACACCGTCACACACCTTCAAGACCAGTAGCAACGGAGGGCTGAGGAAAATGGGTTTTGATTTGTTTGTCACAGAACTCCCAGCTTTTACATCAGAACCTAGTCCGCTCAGAGCCCTCCATTCTGGCACAAGTTGAAAATGTCTCATAAAACATAATCTAGTCTTAAAATATATATGACATTCAATCTCTTTTGTTCGTTTTAAAAAGAGTCTGCTAAAATCCTATCCAATCGCTTCTATAATGAATGGGTCGTGAGCCAGTTTGGAAGCGAACACAGGTTGGGAAGACGTATTCTCATTTTAGGTATCTACATAGTGTGAGAGGCAAGGTTTTATAAACTAGGCGATCCCTGATATTGACATGTTAGGGCATTTGAATTAAAGAAGAAAGATGATAAAACTACTATATTCTCTCTCTCTCTGGAATAAAAGATTACTCTTAAGTCTGAGAACATGCTAGGTATGAACTCTATCACTGAGATAAACCTCCTATGCCTGGTGTTTGTTTGTTTGGGACAGGGTTTCATGTGTCCCAGGCTGGACTTGAACTTGTTGCATGATTAGCAGAAACCCTCCATCCTCCTGTCTCTGCCTCCCCAGTGGGGAGGTCATAGGTACATAGGTACATAGGTACATAGGTCATAGGTACATAGGTCATAGGCACATAAGTCATAGGTTCATAGGTCATAGGTCATAGGCACATAGTCATAGGTCATAGGTACATAGATCATAGGTACACACCACCGTTGCGGTTTATGCCATGCTGGATCAAACCCAGGGCTTTGATGCTGCTGGGCAGGTGCTCTGTCAGCTGAGCTCCTTTCCCAGCTTGCTGCTTAAAAACCAGTCCATGACTTGAGCCTGCTCCATTGTTACAGCAGGTTCTTGGCTTTTTTTTTTTTCTTCCTAACAACCTATAGTTTTGGGGTGCTATTTACTCTCGACAAAGGAAGAACTCCAACCTCATAGAGGAAGGTAAGAAGTAACCAGATTCCAGATGGCTAGGCAAGCAAATAAACGGATGTGCCATAGTGCCACAGTTGCGGAAGGAGGCACGGTGGACCAGAGCAAGACGGTTTAGCAGAGCTCAGTGGGATAGAACCAGTGTCTCCAACTCCAAGTCCCACGGGATGGGTCAGACCACAGCTCTGGATATAACGGCTTGTGTGTGGCTGCTAGGAATACAGACAGGCACCACCACACCTGGCTTTCAATTTTTATTTTGCTCATTTATTATTTATTTTTTTCAGTAATTAATTGTAGATGAATTTCTAAAGCGGTCTTATTAAATAAAATACATGGAGCCAAATATAGGGGTGAAAGCCTTAGAGATCAGGGAAATAGGAATAGCCACCAGCCAACCTTACCTCACCATGCCACGGCTTCCAGAGTGAGCTACTTCCTGTCCACCTGCACCTTTATTGTCTTGCCGTTCTGCCCTCTCATTAGCTCTTAGCCCAGCCACATCACTTCCTTGTCACTGCCTGTGTGTACAGACCTCCAGGTCTCTGTGGTTGGTACTGGGATTAAAGGCGTGTGTCACCACGCTTGGCTCTGTTCCTGAGTATGGCCTTGAACACACACACAGAGACCCTGCCTGCCAAGGGATCAGATTAAGGGCGTGTGCTACCACTGCCTGACTTTTGTGTTTACTTAAAATGACTTGCTATTTCCTCTGATCTCCAGGCAAACTTTAATTATTAACATGCAAATAAAATATCACCACATTTCAGCACAAATAAAATATCATCACAATTAATCTTATTTAATTTTGTGCTGCTTGAAATCTGTTCACTAAGCAGTTGTCCGGTTGTTTCAAGACTTTTTGTAGTTGGTCTGGATGCTTGATTTCCCTTAAGAAATTGGGTTCTCACCAGGTGTAGTGGCACATGCCTTTGATGCCAGCACTCAGGAGGCAAAAGGAGGTGGATCTCTGTGCGTTTGAGGCCAGCCTGTTGAGAAATATTTGTTTATATTGTGTGAGGATGTGTCACTGTGATTGGTTTAGTAAAGAGCTGAATAGCCAATAGCTTGTTAGGAGAGAATGGGCAGAACTTCCTGGCAGAAAGAGAGGAAGGGTGGATGAATCTAGGCATGGAGGAGATGCCAGCAAGACACTGAAGAAGTCAGACATACAGTACAGAGGAGAGGTAACTGAGCCACGTGAAAGAATGTAGATTAATAAAAATGGGTTAAGTCATAAGAACTAGCTGGGGAAAAGCCTAAGCTAAGGCCAAGCTTTCATAACTAATAATAAGTCTCTATGCTATTATTTGTGAGCTGGTGGTCCAAAGAAAAGTCCGATTACATTTGGCACCAATATGGGGTACCAGATAATGTGTTTTTCTTAATTATTGTTAATAAAAACTTGGGAATCAGAAATTGAGATAAAAACCTGATAAATCCAAAAAACATCAGGGGAATGACTGGCCAACCCTACTCTCCATGTTTCCCAGATTGAAAAACCTGTGAAACCTCTCCAAGCCCCTCCTTATCTCTTCCTGTACCTCTCTATTGGATTCCCTCCATCCTTCAACAATTTATGGCTAATTCTGGTCAGCTGATTGCTGACTCCACCCTCTGATTCAAGGTTTAACTTTATTGGAAGTCTGGAGTGTCAGTGCAAACAAATATCCCACACCACCAGTCTGGTCTATATAGGACAGCCAGAAGTACATGGTGGGGCCTTGTCTCAAAAACAACAACAAAACCCAAAACAACAAAAAAGAAAGGAAGGACAGAAGGAAAAGAAAGAAAGAAAGAAAGAGAAAGAAAAAAAGAAAAACTGGTTTCTCTTCTGTTGTGGAATATTAGTTGAAGATGTGTTACATTCATTTATGCTGTGGAATATTTGTTTAATGATGCAAAGATGTGTTGCATTCTTTTATGTTGCATTTGTTTAACTCTGTGAAGCTGTGTTACTTTGCTTGCCTAAAGCATCTGATTGGTCTAATAAAGAGCTGAAGAGCCAATAGCTAGGCAAGAAATAAATAGGTGGAGCTGGAGAGTGGAGAGAATACATAAGAGAAAAGAGAAAAGAAGAGGAGCAAGAAAAGGAGGAGGAAAGGAGGATGCCAGGGGCCAGCTACCCAGCAGCAAAGGTATAAGAAGTAAAGAAAGACATATAGAATAGATAAAGGTAAAAGCCCAGAAGAAAAAGGTAGATGGGATAATTTAAGTTAAGAAAAACTGGCTAGAAACAAACCAAGCTAAGGGCGAGCATCCAAAAATAAGAATAAGTCTCTGTGTATTTATTTGGGAGCTGGGTAAGCACTGGATAAGCTTTCTATGTGTTCAAGTTTGATTCCCAGCACCCACATGATGCCCACAACCATCTGTAACTCCAGTTGCAGGAGATCTGACACCTTCTTTTGGCCTCCAATGACATCAGGCACGCACATAATGTACAAACATATACACAGGAAAAACATTCATACGCAGAAAATAAAAATAAATGAGTCCTTAGAACATGTATTTGCTGCTGGTGGTCGTACATGCTTACCAGATTATCACATGGGAGGGGACGCAGAAGAATCCCGACACTCAGGGACAACTGAACAGATTGCTCTTGTCAGCACATGGTGGGGATTAGGCTTGTCTTTCTTTCCTTTCCCTTCCTTCCTTCCTTCCTTCCTTCCTTCCTTCCTTCCTTCCTTCCTTCCTTCCTTCCTTCCTTTCCTTCCTTTCTTTCCTTCCTTCCTTCCTTCCTTCCTTCCTTCCTTCCTTTCCTTCCTTTCCTTCCTTCCTTCCTTCCTTTTTCTCTCTTTCTTTCTTTTTTCTTTGTTTTTTTCATGACAAGGTTTCTCTGTGTAGTTTTGGTGTCTGTCCTGGGTCTCGCTCTGTAGACCAGGCTGGCCTTGAACTCACAGAGATCCCCCTGCCTCTGCCCCACAAGTGCTAGGTTTAAAAACGTGCGCCACCACTGCCTGACCCTAGGCTTTTCTTTTAGCAGATGGACCTTCCTATAACCTGGACTCCATAACTTCTCAGTTATCCTTGGATTTTAATGAAAATAGCTTACATTCATCAGTTTGAACGTTAATTTTTGGGCCGACCCTGTAAGGCATTTGTCAAGTGAAATGGAAAACTGATGCGCTATAGATATTCACAAAAAGAATAACAAAGGAAACAGTTTTGGCAGTTTTTAGTTGCTTCCATTTTCGTACCTTAAAAGCCATTGTATTGGTAGAAATGGAGAGAAGTAGGATTCTGAGAACACAAGACAGAGAATATGGGGTCAACTGTGTTCACTGAAGGACTCTCAAAGGTCATTCTCCCCAGACAACAGGAACACTGGCAACCAGAATGCCTTCAGTCCTCTGCAAAACAATCAATCTTTTGGAAACAAGGTCCCCCAGTTTCACCTTGCATAAGTATAAGTATGTATGTATATATATATATATATATATATATATATATATATATATATATATATATATATGCATAAGCAGGAGAATGAAGTACTGGGGTGCCCAAGAGAAACATCTTCAGTCTGTAAGCGGGAAGGCTCAGTCTCCTGCAATTCACACATACTGTTAATCCCACTGTTCAAGAATAAGACCACTACCACAGTTTAAAGCCAATTTTGAAGCAAGCTTTAATTAAATACTGGACAGGTCCCTACCCAGCTTCCCCAGAAATAGCCCAGAATCATACTTTGCAGCGGCTTAAAAAGGAAAGCCCATAATTCATTGCATTTCCCATCAGGTCCAATCAGGGGCAAGCACACATCCCTGTACCTCTAGCCTACATCCAATCAGAAGAAAGTGTACATCCTGACGTATTTTCTGCCTGTGAGCCTCCCACCCACATGAGATCAAGCACATCCAGTGCAGATGGGTCAAACAAACTTGTTTAGCGGAGTGAAAACATGTGACTTGTTATCTCCCGTAAACAATAGCCTCCAGCATTTCAGGAACTTTCTGTGCTTGGGCTTGTAGATCAGAGGCATTTTTGTTTCAAGGATGTCTTAGGTGTAGTAATTAAAACTTAAAATGTAACTTAAGCTCTCACACTACCATCATGGAATATCTTCTTTAAAAAATTATTTATTTATGTGCCCCCCCATGTGGGTGCAGGTACACATGTGGGCACAACGAATGTATAAGATCACTTGGAACTGGAGTTACATGTGGTTGTGAACTGTCTGATGGGGTGTTGGGTACTGAACTTGGGTCCTCTGCAAGAGCAGCAAGCACTCTTTATGGCCGAAGATCTCCCGGCCTTGAAGATCTTTCCCCATATGTCTTTCTGTACTTTACAAAAATATTAAAACGTTGACATATAACATTAAAACTTTCAAGCTTAATTTTTAAAAAAAAGATTTATTTTTTCATTGTGTCTGGGATTGGGATTCTGCCGCGCTCCAGCTGCATGATTGCACATGATTGCAGGTCAGGAGCTTGACGAGGGGTCTCTCGTCTTACATCACCAGTGTGTGCTGGTGATTCTATTACGCGCGGCGTGGTCACGCAATCTGCGCATGCGGGGGCATAGCTCTGTAAGCCCACCTGCGCCGTAAGGAGCAGTGACTCAGCCCCCACCCTCTCTCTGTTCTGTTCTCTCTTCCCCCCAACATCTTTCTCTCTCTCTCTCTCTCTGCACGAGCTCCTTCCCCAGGCCTGGTTCTCTCTTGTCCCCAGGCCTGGTTCTCTTGTCCGTGCTCCCTCTTTCTCCTAATAAAGCTCTGATACTGATACTGGGTCTTGTCCTGACCGTGACCTTTCTACCTGGTAAACAGCGCCGCTTATCATTCTTACATTTGGTGCCTTAGTATGTATGTACCACATGCATGCAGGCGCCCATGGAGTCCAGAAGAGGGTGGCAGAGTCCCTGGAACCGGTAGCTGTGGCTGCAGCTCTGTGGCCCTAGGCTCAATTTCCAACCCCCTCCCCCCAAATTTTTTTGCAGTTTTTAATCTGTACTTCTCATGGGTATTTTCCTACTTCTCTAAGATAACGTTTTCTTTTATTAATGGAAGGAGAAAGGGCCGCCTAGAGAGTGCAGCTCAGAAGTCAAGGACAGCCTCAGCTGCCCTAGCAAGAGCCGCAGGAAAGCCTGCGGGATCTCTGCCTACATCCCAGAGAGCTGGAGTCACAGCGGGAAAACAGGCAGAGGGAGCTGGTTCCCGCCTGCTCCGTCTCCACCTTGGGCCCATTAAAACAAATTATCTCAGAAACTAGCTCCACACAGGAAGCTCGGCAAGTGGACACGGTACTCTTTGGGGTACTCATCAGCAAGAGACAGAATCCTTACAAAGAACAATCAAAAGTACTTATGTCCGACTCCTCACATCAGCAAAAGCCATCATGTAAGGATCTTCATCACTATGTTTAAGAAGTCATTCACAATCCCACTCTTTTAACAGTTCCTCTTCCGGTGGGTGTCTGTGGCTTTCCTTCCTTGTCATCAGAGTGATAAAAGTCCTCAGCGCTTTGCAGGCACATTATGTTTTTAAAAATTAAGTCTTTGGGCCTTTATGGTCAGTGGCTTTCAGATTCTTATTTATAACCCTGCTTCCCTAATAGTTTAGATATCATGACTCAGCCCCCCATCCCCCCTCCATCACAGAAACCCAAACAAGTTTTCATGAGGAAGAAAACACCCATAAAAGTAAAAGGCATGAAGGTATTTTCTGCTTAGTTCTAGTCTTACATTCCATTAAAAAAAAAAAATGCTAGCAAAGACCCTCCATTCTTTCCTCATGAATGGACCATAAATTGCAGTTTAGAAAACATTCTGAATTTTGTGGTGTAACGGAAAACATTGAATTCTGAAACGTAGCTTTCCCATGCTATCATTCTTGTTTTTACTTTATGGAAATTTTATGGTAAAAACAAAATAATCTCTGCCAATGGCAGGAGGTTTTAGCTTCTTTTTTTTGGGGGGGGGGGGGCAGGCTCTCTGTAGCCTAGGCTGGCCTCAGGCTCTCCAGGATCTTGTCTCTCAAATTCTAGGCTCCAAGTTGTGAACCACCACACCCAGTTTAAATTTATTGTTATTCCGATTACCTCTCAGTCTTTTGGAAACACTGGCCAAATCCTTGCATACTTTAGAAATAAAGCCTAGGTTTGGGCATATAATCAGGCCATAGCAGAGCTCGGGGCTAGATTTACCCAGTTAATCTAAACTGTTGTGGCCTGTGAAGAAATGATACGGGATGAATGAAGTTTTAATGCTGAAATCGGAAAGGGAAAAAACCCTCAATTACAGGTTTAGCATTAGTTCACTCAGCAGGGTATTTATCCACATTGACTTCTCTTCCCCTGCACTTTAATTTCAATGGCTGTTTTCCACTGACAAGTTCTGTATGACTCCCCAGCTTGCTGCTGTTTATGTCTCATGGGATTTATGCAACTCCCTTCTTTAAAATACTTCAGAATGTGGGCACTGTCAGTGTATCCTGGGGGCTCTTATTCCTCTCAATTTTTTTTCTTGGCAAGTTCTCATGGGATGGTACTTATGTGAGCCTAGCCTGAGACTCCTGAGGATGAGCGGACATTCCATATGCTACTCAGATCTCTTTGGAGGTCTGTGTTGAAAGTGATTGTTCTAGATTTGTGTTCATTTCTATCAGCTGCCTACATATCCGCCTAATTTGAGTACCATTTAATTAATTAATTCATTAATTTTTGAAACAGGGTTTCCTCTGTGTAGCTTTGCGCCTTTCCTGGATCTCGCTCTGTAGACCAGGCTGGCCTCGAACTCACAAAGATCCGCCTGCCTCTGCCTCCCAAGTGCTGGGAATAAAGGCCTGTGCCACCACTGCCTGGCTCCATTTAATATTTTTATTTCTAAGTATTTTACTTAGTTTTGTGGGGGGTTGGGGCACCACAGAGCATGTGGAAGCAAAGGAAAGGATTCTCTCTTTCAACCATTCGGGTTCCAAAGTTAGCTTTTTGTTTTCTTTTGTTTTTTTTCCAGACAGGGTTACTTTGTGTAGCTTTGCACCTTTCCTAGAACTTACTCTGTAGCCCAGGCTGGCCTCGAACTCACAGAGATCCACTTGGCTCTGCCACCCGGGTTCCAAAGTTAGAACAAAGGTTGTCAGGCTTGGCTGCAGGCACCTTTGCCTGCTGAGTCCTGGTACCATCTTAAGTTAAAACCATGGCTTGAGGTTTTTGTGAATTTTTGTTTTTTCCATACTGCCTTTGTTAATATTCTGACTGACCCCTTGAAATCCTGCCCCTTGTGGCCACCCTGCGTCCAGACTTAAAAGTCTCTCTTTAAGGAAAAACTCTGTCCCTTCCCTCTCTCTTCTGCTTTTCCTCCCACGATGTGTGCACCCTTGACCTCTCTCTCTTCTTCTTTCTCTCTTTCTCGCTCTCTCTTTCCTATCTTGCTCTTCATCTCTCTGTTATAATAAACTCTCCAAGTGGATGCAGCATCTGGGGTGTGGATCACTGCCATGCCTGCATGGTGTGCATCTGCCCGGCATGTTTTCCCCGCTCGTGCTGGACCTCGGTCCCCACGCATTAATTCATAACAGCCTTAGTGACCTTGACATCACAATGACAAACACCTGGCAAAAATAACTTAAGAACAAACTCGGCTTTTATTTTTATTTTTGGTGGAGACATTGTTTCTCTGTGTAAACACCCTAGCTGTCCTGGAACTCCCTTTTTAGACCAGGCTGGCCTCAAACTCAGAGACCTGCCTGCCTCTGCCTCCCGAGCGCTGGACTAAAGGCATGTGCCACTAGTACCTAGCTAATTAGAATATATTCTGGTTCATGATTCAGGGGGTGGTCTCGTGGAAAAGGCCCAGTGTGACAGCATGAGGTCACATGTCCTTTCAGTGGATAATTAAGCAGAGAGCTTGAGGTGGAATAAGGGAGCCTGCCCTCACAGGACCCACAGTTTCAGCCCTGCCTGCTGCCTTGAGCTAGGTTGATTCCTCCTTTTAAGAGTTCCACAACCTTCCAAAACAGCGCCACCAGCTGGGGAACGAGTGTTCCAACATATGATGATGAGCCCGTGGGTCATCTCATCCTCAAGTGACGGCCATGATCATCAGCTGGCAGTATTTAGGCTGAAATTCAACTGTGGAGTAACTTTTGATACAGCATGTCCTGAGAGTATATGTCAGTTCAAGATGGGAGCTTTTCCTCAGGGCCCTCGCTGGAGAAAGGGTCTCAGTCACTAAGCATACACAGACAGGTGTAGATGTAACTTCCAATGCTAGACTGACCCTGGACTTGGCCTTCTTTTCTTCGGAGACCATGAAGATGTGGAAGTGCAAGCTGTTTTTAAATTCCCATCTACTTATTGTGGGAATTCCTGACTTTCTTCTGAGCTCTTTTGGAATATTTCTTCTTTGATACTTGGATGGTTCCCAGCAGGAGTACACATCTCATACCATAATTTATAATGCAGATAGATTTATAAAGTTAACAACCCTTTCTGAAATGATTTGAAACAAAACGTATAGAAAAAAATCACTATAATTCAGACTTTATTGCTTATCAGTCAGGTCATTCCATACAATCTTGAGTAAATAGACTCTGAGAAAATAGACTGGGAGCATTACCGGATGACGGCAGCATTGATGGAAGTGCTCATATAAGGTAACGGGAGGCAGCCCTGCCACCGTCTGCCCCAGAGATTTGTACAATTCATAGAAAAAGAGTAAAAATAGTTCATTGGCATTTAACTAGCATATTCTTTGCAATCTAAGAACCACAATAACTTGGACAAGTGTAATAATCTTTAAAACAGAACAAAACACTTTTTTTTTCCATTATAAGATGTTTCTTAAAAAAAAATCAAACAAATCAAGATGACAATAAAAACTGCACAAAAAGAACCTTGAAAAAAAAGATGTCATAGTCTGGGTGTCTTCAATTTCAATATTACTCCAAGGGACAAAATGGGAGTCAGCTTTTTCAAATGGCAGCAAACTCACTGTAACCACACTTACTTTACAGCTCATATAATTTAACTGAAGCCAAGGGTAACTTTGGAAAATCCATGGATACCTACCTCTTAATCTGCTCTTATGCTAAGGTAACTTCTTTAAAAGCTAATTGTTGGTCTACACTACAAGGTACGATCTGGCATTCTAACAACGTTGATGCACACACACACACAGTCACCATAACTCACATACACACAGCAGTAAGTTTCCAGGTAAAACTATAGCAAGTCTCCTCTCCTAATTCTTTTAAAAACCAAGCATGTATAACAACAGTTCAGCATGTGAAAGATTTGTATGTCTATTATTAAAAAGATACAGAGGTTGAGAGACACGTTCGGATATTTGAAAAGACACTATAAAAACAAATAAAAGACCCACCAAAAAGCAACCCCCCACAAAGTCAAGCACCTCCCTCAGGATGTGAAATGTGTTGAATGCTGAATCCAGTGAAAGACTTTAGTTACCAACAAAACATCACAATAGCAGATAATAGGAATTTATTAAAACCACTGTCTCCAACAATACAAAAAATCAAATATTAAGGCATCTTATACTCATCCTGGCATATGCAGCAAAGAGAAATATTTTAAATAAGAGCTAGCACTTATTCAAATGCTTTCCAAAGTATTTGGCAAATTTTTTGTTTTTGTTTTGTTTGGTGTATGGTGTGTATGTGTGTGTGTGTGTGTGTGTGTGTGTGTGTGTGTGTGTGTGTGTGTGCAGATGGGTGCACGCACGTGTGCTTTCCTGTTGAGGCCAGAGATCTGTTATGTGTCTTCCTCTATTGCTCTCTACCGTATCTCTCACTGAACCAGCTCAGCAATGCAGCCTAACTGGCTGGCCAGCAAACACCAGAGATCCTCTTGGCTCCGCCCCCCACTCTGGGTGTCAGGTGCAGGCCTGGCTCCGTATGTGGGCACTGGGGACCTGAACTCAGGTCCTCAGGCCTGTGCAGCAAGCCCTTTACTACTGAGCTCTTTCCCAGCCCCTCGATTTTCTTCTGATATTCTTTTATTATTTATAGAATTGAAAGCCGTCATGATCAAACACCTTCACTCAAACCACGAGAAAAGCGTAACTAACAGAAGTAATTCAGTGCTGACAAATGACGAGGAACTACAAAGAGAACCGTTGAAAGCTCAACCCCGGTACTCAGATTGCTGACACAGCTTCCTCTTCATCACCTAAGCAGGAGGGGATGGGGGCTTGAGGGGAGAGGCCTATTGCCATGGGTCATGCTGTGGAATACCAGAGACTCCGCACTGGGCTCTACTCAATGGACAGTTTGCAAGCGGCTTTGCTGGCCTTTAAAAACAATTGCATCGCTTGGATCAGATGGTTAAGTCAGCACGGACTCACTCCTCAGAGCCATCCATTGCCAATGATGCTCAACAGCTTCAGAGAGTACGCTAAATGGTTCCACTTCCACCTTTTATTAAGGCAAGATTGTGAAAATAATTTACTACAACCAAATCGCTTCATGGACTTTCCACTTACATTTTTTTTTAAGACACAAAAGAACCATGTCTTGTAAAAAGCCACTCAGTGCCAGAAAAAGTAAGGAGACATGTTGATCCAGGCTGCTTTTCAAAGGATGCTCTTGCTTCGTCTGTAGGCAGGTGCTAGTCATCATCTTTAGAACCAGTTTTGCTTAACTGTTAAAAAACAAACAAACAAACAAACAAACAAAAAACAACAAAACAAGTATTAAGTGGAAGCGATGACAGTATCTGAGTCATTATTTCTCTCAGAATCAATCAATCAATCAATCAGTCAATCAATCAACAATAGGAAATAAAGTCCAAGTCATGGGACTTTAAACTGTAACTGTTTCTACACCTAACTACTTTCTACTTCCGGGCCATATTACTTCCCACAGGTTTCAAAACAACCCAAAGCCCATTCAACAGAACAAGGTGAGGTGGGGGATATCCCTTGCCGCTTCCTAAGACTAAACTGGATGCGGGCATTCATGGAGAAGGCATAGTTTGTTAAGTGAATGACATTCTTCTATTTTTGTGTTCTATCATCAGTTGTACTTTTCTCACCCAGGCTTAATATTTGCCAATAATATTCGATGAATCATGCTATCATCATAATGTCTAGTCTAATGTCTAGCTTTCTCTGTAAGTAGCGCTGTTCTAAGGGTTTGGATGAACACATATTAACTCAATATGAACTTTATTTTCTATCACATTTTATTAGAAGTGTGGGAACTGAGATCTGCGGGTTAAGTAATTTGTCCCAAAGCACCAAGCTGGCAGTTTGACTCAGTTGTCCTCAGCTGAGGCCTTAACTCCTCACAAACCATTTTATGCACGTGTCAATACAACAAAGCGTGACATTGATACACAAATAACTGGTATTTTTCAAAAAATTCACACATTTATTGTGTGTATGAGTGTGTGTGTGCGTGTGCGCATGCGTGAGTGTTTGTGAGTATTCCCAGTTGTGTCTATGGAGGTGAGAAGACAACTTGTCTGAGCCAGATCCTCTATCATGTGGGATCTGAGGATTGAACTCTGCTCATCAGGCACAAGAGCAAGTAAGTGCCTTTACCTGTGATGTGTATATATGTGGTGGTGGGGACCTATATCCTCAGACCAAAAGAGAAATCCTTTTCTAAATTTCTTTTTAATGTGTGCATGTAATGTAGTGTGTATGTGTGTGCCACACTTGTTCTTGTGTGTCTGTGTGAATATATAATCTTTGTAATAATTAAAAAATAATTGCTATAATAAAACAATATACCTTACAGACAACAAATTCTTAAACTGTAAGTGTGAAATCATAATTTAACAAATTTTGAATTTGCTGTTTTTTTTTTTCTGATAACAATCTTTGTAAAGAGTTGACAGATTTGGGAAGGAAGCAGATGAATTCTCAAACACAGAAACACGATTCTGATTAGGATAACCACTGTGGTGGTTTGAAAGAAAATGGCCCCCATAGGGAGTGGCACTATTAGGAGGCGTGGTCTTGTTAGAGTGGGTGTGGCTTTGTTGGAGGAAGTGGTCACTGTGGAGGCAGGCTTTGAGGTCTCATATGCTCAAGTTACGTCTGATGTGGCACACAGTCTCCTGCTCCGGGAGGATAAAGAGGTGGAGCTCTCAGCTATCTCTCCAGCACCACGTCTGCCTACATGTGGCCATGCTCTGCCATGATGATAACGGACTAAACCTCTAAAACTGTAAGTCAACCCCAGTTACATACTTTATAAGAGTTGCCATAGTCATGGTGTCTCTTCCCAGCAATAGAAACCCTACGTAAGATAACCACCCAGTTGCCGCCAATCCCATTCTGTCCCTGATAACCAAGAATGTGGAAGCCAGGGCTGCAGAGACGCTCAGTGTTGAAGGGTACTTGCTGCTCTACTGAAGACCCATGCTCAGTTCCTAGAACCCACATTGTGGAGTCAACAAACAACTCTACTCCAGTTCCAGGGCACCTGATACCTTCTTGTGGTCTTCACAGGCACCCACACATGGCGCACATGCTGACAAGCATGCACGAATGTGCATACATATAAACGGCTAGCAAAATGGTTTCACCGGTTCAGGTGTTTGAAGCTAAGCCTGACCATCTGACTTCAGTCTCCCAGATCTACATGGTGGAAGGAGAGAACCAACTCTTCCAAGTTGTTCTCTGACCTCCACATCCATGTTGTCCCATTTGTGTGCACACACACAATTAAAAAAAAAAATGAAATGAAATGATCTTGAAAAAGAATGTGGGAAGCTATGGAAAGCAGGAACTATGAAGGGTAACAGTTCCCAAACATATGGATCTTGTTAGATAATTGAAGATATTAAGGGCTTACTGTTTATAATACAGGCTAGAGTTGCATTTAGGATTAAAACTAAAGTTTATTCATATAAAACTGACAATAAACCTATAATCCAACAACCCAACCACTTTCTTTGTGTGTGTACATATGCATGAAGATGTTTGTGTGAGTGTGTTTACATGGATGCTAGATGCCTTACCTTCCTTGATTTCCACATTATTTTTTGAGACATGGCCTCTCAAAAAACTTAGAGCTCACTAATTTAGCTAGGCTTGCTGGGCAATGAGTCCTGGATTTGCCTGTTTCTGAGCCCCCAAATGCACTGAACCCAGCTTTTTATGTGGGTGCTGGAGATTCGAACTCGGGGCCGCATGCTGGCACAGCAGGCACTTTCCTGACTGAACCATCTCCAGTCCCTCAATAACTGTTTTCTAAAGAAAGACTTAGCGTGGTGCTGGTTTCCATTTCTGCAGATCTCTCTATGATCTAGCTCAACACAAGATGGCTGGATTTGCACAGATCTCTTCTACAGTGGAGCTGACTCTGGGAACATCCCAGCAGAGGGAGGGAGCTGAGCTGATCACTAAGAGCATCTAACCCTGAGGAAGCAGAGAACACGAAGGCTTCAAGAATACTTACATGCTGAATCCAAAAGCGTAAACAGACGTCCGGGAAATTCCCAAGGTGGCAGGACGGAAAAGAGAAGATATACATGTCATTATTGGGTGGCAATAATGTAACAACTTTGAAGACTTGAATGTAAGAATGCTATACCTTCACGACATCAACCCAGTTCCAGCCTCGAGGAAGCTCCCCTTTGTGATCTGGAGGACGAAATCAGTATCTTTAGTAAGACGGGCCAGCTAGTTGTAAACGAACTGATATCCTAGCAAATAGTATTTTTCATACTACTGCATACAACAAATAGATGTGTATCACATACTACTAAGTTGGAAAAAAGTTTCTCATTATCTTGGTGGCCGTAAAGCACCCTCCTGGAGATACTTGCCGAGTATTGTACACAACCCCCCTTCTACATTTACCCCACATCCACTCAAGACAAAACCTGTTACCAAGGAGAAATGAGGGGTGCACTGAATTAAAAAAAAATTCTTCAATATTAGGGACAAGATGGCTCAGCATGTAAAGATCCATGCTGCCAAACCTGACCACCTGTCACAGATGCTACAATATTCCAAAAAGACAGGACACAATTCTAGATGGCAGACTGCAATGGCCAAAATTTTTACTTCAGCTATTTACGCTCTACTGCCGCCGCGGACATGAGGTGAATAATGCGGAGACTTTGATACCACAAACAGTTACAATTTTCAAATGTTGTTTATGAGAAGCAACCCAGTGTTGGTTTCTTTGTATTCTACCATGGACAGACAGTAAACAAAAATAAACCTATTATTCCCTTCCTAAAAGATAGGGCAGGGCCTAGAGCCGTGGCTCAGTAGTTAAGAGCACTTGCTACTCTCCAGGGCGAGAGGCAGCTTCTCAGGACCAGCATCAGGCAGCTGGGTGCAATTCCCGTCTAGGGGACCCAACAACTTCTTTGGGCCTCCATGAGAATACGCGTGCACACCCACACCCACACACCCATCCCTTTATGTAAATGTGTGTATACATACAACAATGTTCTTGTTTTTCCTAATTGGGAAAATTTAGACTGATGCCCAAAACATTACTGAACTGAAGTTTATAATCCTTTTCTTTCTTTTTTTTTTTTTTTTCAAGACAGGGTTTCTCTGTGTAGTTTTGGTGCCTGTCCTGGATCTCGCTCTGTAGACCAGGCTGACCTCGAACTCACAGAGATCTGCCTGGCTCTGCTTCCCGAGTGCTGGGATTAAAGTCGTGTGCCACCACTGCCTGGCTTATAATCCTTTTCTAAGGAGTCTGTTATCAGACACATGGGAATTCTTTTCTGAAATCTTATGGTATAGTTAAGTTAACCATGGACCAAAAATACTAAATCACTGTACTAAGATGGGGATGATGCACCAGATTGCAAGTGAAAACTTTATTTCACACAGCTTTTCCAAGTACACACCTGTCACACAGGTAAATAAAATCCCACATGACGTTACAGCGTTCAGGCAGGACACGTGTTTCGCTCTTTTTTTTTTTTTTTTTTTTTGAGACAGGGTTTCTCTGTGTAGTTTTGGTGCTTGTCCTGGATCTCACTCTATAGAACAGGCTGGCCTCGAACTCACAGAGATCTGCCTAGCTCTGCCTCCCGAGTGCTGGGATCAGACACAGCAGCACTTGTGCGCACCGCCTACCCAGAAACGCAGCACGAGCCCGTCTCGACCGAGGCACCAAGCAGCTGCCCATTTTTTAAATGTTCCTCAGCGGGAATGTTTATAATTACTTTGTGACTCATTATTTTTTTTTTCCAGATGATGATCTCAGGATGAAGTAGCAATAAATATGGTATATATAATATTTTTTTTACCAACAGGTCTCTGATTCAAACGTCCCACGAATAGACTGAAGAGTTAATTAATCCTGTAAGCCTAAACATAACGAGCACCCCGTGACAGTAAAATGAACCCACTTTCTGTGTAAGGAAAGACAAAGACCAAGGATGCAAACCTGTTTTATCTGCCAGCTTGCGTTTCTGAGCTTTGGAAAGTTGCTCTTTCTTGTCTTTTTTCTTACTCGATGGGGCTGTGCTGGGCGTTTCAACCGTGATGATGTTGGCTATGGGTGTCTACAAGACCAGAAACAGATCTTAGGCTTGCGCTAAAACCTACTGAATTAGACTAAACCCGGCTACATCTGGAAGGACGCGGTGGGTCTCTCAATTTAGAAAATGGAAGGAGCTACTGCCGTCATTCACGATTCAGTCAGGTGTCCTCACGCGTCACCGGCCTTGCCTCGCACAGGCTCGTTTTCAAGGTCACCACACTGGGGTGGCAGTTGAACTGGGACCCCGAGAAAGGGAGTCTGACGGAACATAAGTTCGTTTTCTCCATTAAACAGAGGGAATCTAAGGTTCGTTGTTCTCACTGAACTCAAACGTAATCCTCTCTTTAAATCTAACGCAAAGTCTTTTTCAAAAAAGCCAACTGGCAAAAATTAATTACCACGCCCAGACCAAAGCCATCTGGCAGAACCAACCGCACACTCACTGGCGCAGAATTCCCGGGATGGTGGTTCTCCATGAACTGCTCCTTATTGTCCTTGGCGTACTCGAACAATGTGTAGGTCATGGCGGTGCCGAGATTCACCTCGACGGCTTCCTGCAGTTTGGCTAAGATACTCTGCTTTACAGCTGAGGAGCTGCAAGGCAGAGAAACCACACTGTCAAGAGCAGGTCCCACAGAAGGAACCGAGAAAGCAGTGAAAACAGGGTACTCACATGGTGTTGTTAAAAAACGCGTTCATAGATATGACCGGCGGCGTCTGGGGATACGTCTCCGTCCAGGAAATCTCTATCAGGAAGGCTTTGGGATCGCCATCTTCACCTATCTGAAGAAAAGGGAATCTTAGGCTTGTGGAACGTGATCAAAAGACCCACATTACTATCTTCAAAATGATGCTTTCCAACATTCAGGTTCAAACTCCGCAGCAGAATATGCTGAGAAGTTCAGAGGTGCTGGGGTAGGGCTGGCCCAGGCGAGGGAGGTATACACAGCTGTAGTCAGTCCATCCTGCTTCTGGAAGCTTCGTTACTGCCAATGGCCCATTTCGCAATCATCGGCCAGCTTTGCAATGCCAAGGATACACTTGACATTGTTTCTGAGACGGGAGATAAGACATTAACTACAAAGAACAAGATGGGGTTGGGCATGCTAGCCCTGGGAGGCAGAGAGAGGCAGCTGAATCTCTGAGCTTGAGGCCAGCCTGGGCTACAGAGCTCCACAAACCACGAAACAACAACAACAACAACAACAACAACAAAATACGGCAATGGACAAAAATAGTTATCCACAAGATCCACTTGTAACAGCTGGTCTTTAAGATTTCCAGAGCTAGGCGGTGGTGGTGCACGCCTTTAATCTCAGCACTCGGAGGCAGACAGTCGGATCTCTGTGAGTTTGAGGCCAGCCTGGTCTACAGAGTGAGATCCAGGACAGGCACCAAAGCTACACAGAGAAACCCTGTCTTGAAAAAAAAAAGACTTTAAAAAGTGAAGTCTAGATTTTTTGCCAGGCAGTGGTGGCACACACCTTTAATCCCAGCATTCAGGAGGCAGAGGCAGGCGGATCTCTGTGAGTTCGAGGCCAGCCTGGTCTACAGAATGAGTTCCAGGAAAGGTGCAAAGCCACACAGAGAAATCCTGTCTCGAAAAACGGAAAAAAAAAAAAAAAAAAAAAAAAAAGATTTCCAACTGCTAAACTGCAACAGGCACAGAGAACAGGGAAACGGATACATGCTGTTCAAGGGCCACAGACCAGAAGACAGAGTGGAACCCGGAGAGAAGCAAAGGACCAGGGAGAGGATGCCTCGGGCCGCAGAGCAACTCCTGAGAAGAGTGCCTTCTGTTCGTCAACTTTGATTGAAAACACTGTTAATCTTCAGGAGAAGCTAAACTGGCATGATAGATAGATGGTCACCAGCATGTATTTACTAAACACCCCGTCTCGTTTCCACATCTTCCTCTCTAGCACAGAAATCAGCACCTACTCCTTTAACATGCATGATTTTCCTGACTCTGGTTTTTGTTGACGCATTAGGAAGTAATGAAATGTCTTTAGTTATTTATGGGTGGAAAAAAAAACCCTTAGGATATCTTTTATAGCCACAAGACAATCATCCTACCCTAAGAATTCAACACTGACATTAAAAAAAACTCATCTAATATATAATTATATCTTCCAACTATACCTAAGGTGTCCTTTAAACACTCCCACCCTAGAAATCTGAAATTCGCCAAAGTTTTACTGTATTTGGTTGTCATGCCTCCCTAGTCTACTTTAATAGAACCTTCTTCCTGGCTTTCCAAAAGTCTGTTACGAAGTTAAGAGTCTCGGCTGGTTTTTCTGACTAACATCCCCAAATATAGATGACGACTTCCCCTGTTCAGATTCAGATGAACCATTACTCGAGGAGAGGTGGTGTGGTAGCTCTCGGGCATCCTATCAGGATCCAGCACTGGGGATAATTTCTTCAGTGTAGAGGTAATAAAGAAAATCTGTGCAGCAGTAACACAAAACTATGTCACTACTCTGTTTCTTAGCAACCCTTGCCCAGAGATGTTAACGTCTGTTAATAATGCTCGCCTGAATCAAGCTTTTCACTTCAGGGGCCTGCCAGACGGCTGGGGGGGGGAGGCACAGGCTGTCAAGCCTGGTGACCTGAGTTTGATCCCTGGAACCCACATAGTGGAAGGGGACAACCAACTCACAAGTGTCGTGGCATACATGTGCCCCTCCCCAAACACCACACACACACACACACACACACACACACACACACACACACACACACGATATAAATGTAACATAATTAGAAAAAAATTTCACCTCAATTATTATTCGCTTCACCTTTCTACTCTGCCCACATCCTCGTCCCCGGACCCTCAGCTTCAGTCTAACTGAAGCACAGAAACAGCATCCAATAAACTTAGGACCTTTTGATATGTCAGCAGGAGTTGATCACAGGACAGATGCACTGAAAAGTGACAGAAGGTAGGAGCTTCATGTAATCCCCCAGTCCTAACTCAAGGAGTACTTAGAAACGAATTGCCAATGTCTCACTGTATTAAAGACAGAGGCAAGACCGTTCCTGTCTTCAAAGATACCTAATGACTTACAAAAGTGCAGTATGGACAATTTTTAAAAGTAAAAGGAGGCAGCTAGGTGGTGGTGGTGGCGGCGGCGGTGACGACGGCAGCAGCAGCACACACCTTTAATCCCAGCTCTCGGAGGCAGAGGCTGATGGATGGATCTCCGAGTTGGAGGCCAGCCTGGTCTACAGTTCTAGGACAGCTAGGGCAACACAGAGAAAGCCTGTCTTGAAAAACAAGCAGAAAGTAGAAAGAGGCATGAGTGATAATGAAGTTAATTCTGCTCCAAACTGAGAGGGCCAACTGTGTCGCAGGAGGTTGATTCGCACCTCCGAGAAGCCAGGGAGATGAGAGCGGAGAGGTGAAGGGAAGAGTTACAATGTATCCAAAGACAATGCTTAGGCGGGGAGAGATACATTAGCACTCCCTGGTGTCTAATAAAGTTTGACAACCTTTTCCAGAGGGAGTTCGGAGAGCTTGCTCAGGCACTATGAGTGCTCGCCACTACTGCCGCAGAGGACTGGGGTTGGCTTCCCCAAACTCCCACAGCAGCTTACAACTTTGGGCCTCTAAGAGGAACACACACACACACACACACACACACACACACACACACACACACACACACCATCCAAGCAAAACACTCATATACACAAAACAAAAATAAATCATTTTTTAATATTTTATGTTTATTATTTTTAATGTGTGTGTGTGTGTGTGTGTGTGTGTGTGTGTGTGTGAATATGTGCACATGAGTGCAGCTGTCCTCTGAGACCAGAGGTATCAGACACCCTGAAACTGGAGTTACAGGCTATCGTGAACCACCTGATGTGAGAGCTGGGATCCGAACGCAAGTCCTCCTAAAGAGGAGCAAGTGCTCTTAACTACGGAGTCATCTCTCCAACAAAAATAAATCATCTTTTAAGTGGACCATGGTTATGGAGCTAAGAATAGAGCCCTCATTTACGGGCAAGAGAAGCCCAGGAAGAAACGTCTTTAAACAGGCTACTGCAGGACCACTTAAATGTTCCAGAGCGCTAAGCAGCCGTCCATTGACCTCGCGGTTCAGTGTGGGAGGGAGGCTAAAGAAAGATGGGGAAGCGGGGAAGTTTTTGGGAGCCTACCAAACTGTTGTATTGGAGAACAGAGGGTACGACGGGGCAGACCCCGGCTCTCCTCCATTGAGAGTTGACACACTCTCTCCAATTTCGTGTTTCAGTCTGCCGTAGAGGGCACACATAGATCCCAGACCATCCTGCATACTGTGCTCAATGAGTAACTGCGGTTACTGGAGACCGTCAGGAAAACACATGGGAATTCTCAGTGTCTCTGCTAAAGGAAGGTGGCAGCAGCTGGGAAAATCTGGGGGCGGGGGCAGCTGGATTTAACTAGAAGGGCCCAGGGCTTAACTCTGTCATGAACTCTGGTCACTAAGAGATCTCTAGTTGTTGGGATGGTTGGTATCCGTCAGCACGGATTTAGAGTCAGCACAGAAATAAATCTCTGGGCATGTCTGTGAGGGATTTTCTGGCTTGGGTGAACTGAGGTGGGAAAGCCTACCCTGATGTGGACACCATTCCAGGGGCTGGAGTCAGGAGAGAGGGAAGCGGGCAGAAGCAACGTTCTCTTTGCTTCCTGAGCAGTGGCCTCACACAGGATCCTTTGGCTGAGACGTCCACTAGTGGACTGCACATTCAAACCATGAGCCCAAAGAAACTCAGCCACCATGAGAAGTAAGATGTAAAGTACTGGTAAGCCACAAGCCACGTGGCAACTTAGAGATGAATAGAAATGGGTTAATTTAAGATATAAGAACTAGATAGCAAGAAGCCTGAGTCATTAGGCCAAAGTTTATGAATCTTTAAAAAGTCCTTATTTATTTGTTATCACCGTGAATGTGTGATTTGTGTGG
The DNA here is from genome assembly GCF_004664715.2 of Peromyscus leucopus. Classification (NCBI taxonomy): domain Eukaryota; kingdom Metazoa; phylum Chordata; class Mammalia; order Rodentia; family Cricetidae; genus Peromyscus; species Peromyscus leucopus. The sequence continues at coordinate 32,067,423 of NC_051077.1, read as the reverse complement.
GGCACACGTGTACTACAGGAACGGAGGACAGCTTCGTGGACTCGGTTCCACACTTCCACCTTTGTGGGGGTTCTGGGGACCCAGCTCAGGCCGAGGAGCTTGTGCAGTGAGTGTTCACACCTCTCTGGCCTGGCCCTCAAGTTGTGTTTGTCAGGCATTTCGTCATGGCAACAAGTGAAGGAACAATTATAGTTGTCATACAGATAGAGGCAGGTACTGGGCCTGACGAACTGGGAACTGCTAGAGAGCAGTGGTTCTCAACCTGTGGGTCTCGACCCCATTGCGGGTCGAATGACCTTTTCACAGGGGTCGCCTAACATCATCAGCAAAACACAGATATTTACATTCCAATTCCTAACAGTAGCAAAATCACAGTTATGAAGCAGTAATGAAAATAATTTTATGGTAGGGGGTCAACCACAACATGAGGAGCTGTATTCAAGGTTCACAGCATTAGGGGGAAAGTTAAGAACCATCGCTTAGAGAATTTATTCCCTAGCTCTACTTGTGAGTCTGAGATAAAAGAATCAAGTGCTGTGGATGTCTTTCTGTATGCTGTGAAAATGTGTTGCTATGATTGATTAATAAATAAGGAAGTATAGGCGGGATAAGGAGAGAGGAGAATTCTGGGAAGTGGAAGGCTGGGTCAGGAGATGCTGCCAGCTGCCAGCTGCCGTGACAAGAAAGATGTAAAGTACTGGTAAGCCACAAGCCATGTAGCAACTTAGAGATGAATAGAAATGGGTTAATTTAAGATATAGAACTGGATAGCAAGAAGCCTGAGCCCTTAGGCCAAACAGTTTAAATAATATAAGTGTCTGTTGGGTTTATTTGGGACTGGAGATAACTCCAGCTAAAATCAAGAACTCAAGGCTAGCCGGGCGGTGGTGGTGCACACCTTTAATCCCAGCACTTGGGAGGCAGAGGCAGGTGGATCTCTGTGAGTTCGAGGCCAGCCTGGTCTACAAAGTGAGTTCCAGGAAAGGCGCAAAGCTACACAGAGAAACCCTGTCTCGAAAAACCAAAAAAAAAAAAAAAAAAAAAAAAGAACTCAAGGCTAGCCAAGGCTACATGGCGACACTCCGTCTTAAGAAAACAAAAACTCATTCCTGTTGTAGTCTACAACAAGCAAATTTGAGGATTATATACCAACATCAGCTGTGGCAAAGGTCAAGGAAATTAGCACCTAGGGAAGCCATCTTTAAGAAGGTAGCACCATGTAATACTTAAGATTTCTTTTATCTCTAATATTTTATAATCAAGTCAAATTATTCTTTTAAAAAGGCTCTGAATTAGGCTGCAGAGGTGGCTCAGTGGTTAAGAGCACTGGCTGTCCTTCCAGAGGACCCAGGATCATTTCCCAGCACCCACATGGCAGGCAGCTCACAATCGTCTACGACTCTAGTTCAGGGGGATCCAATGCCCTCTTCTGGGCTCTGTGAGCACCTGGCACGCATGTGGTGCACAGACATGCTTGCCGGCGAAACACCCAGACACATAATAAAATAATATATAGTTTTAAAATGCTTCTGAATTAAGTTTCCACATGTTGGCAATAACAATGCCATAGTGATAAGCTCTCATCTAACTGTGTTAGGAGGCTGGAGAGACGGCCCAGTTGTTCAGAGCACTTGCTGCTCCTCCACAGGACCCAGTTTGGTTTCCACCATTGGTGGCTCACAACCATCCGTAACTCCAGCTCTAGGGGATCTGATGCCATCTTCTGGCCTCTATGGGCCCCCAGATATACACACACAAATTAAAAAAAATCATTTTTAGAAAAATGAAAGTTTCAGGAAATACAGGAACATAATGGAGTTAATCCACTAAGTTAGAAGCTGGACTCAGATTCTGCAGTCTCCACCTCCTCTTCCCTAGCACAGAGATACACGCACTGTACATGATGTGTCTTACCCTATACTGAAATGACACCGGACTTAATTCCCGGAAGCTTTCATCTCCTTCATAAATAGAACGCAAAGCTTCTAGTTCCATCTGAAAAAAATAAAATAAAATAAAAAGCGATGTTTAGTGGCAGATATGGATTAGAAAGAGAGTCTTTAGCATCTCATTCAAAACCATTCAACTTCATAAAACATGGCTTAACTTACTGGCCCTAGATGTTATGACACGTGTATATACCAACACAATTATAGTGTATGATAGTACAATTATACTAACAGCACGTACTTTAAGACTATCTGTCCAGCACTGCTAAGGGCTTTTACATTGTATCAGCTCACTTAGTTCTCACATCCACCCACTGACAAAACACTCAGACACAATAAAATAATATATATATTTTAGAAGTTTCTGAATTAAGTTTTCACATGTCAGCAATAACAATGCCACAGTGGTAAGTTCTCATCTAACTGTGTTAGGAGGCTGGAGAGACGGCTCAGATGTTCAGAGCACTTGCTGCTCCTCCACAGGAACCCAGTTTGGTTTCGTTACCATATTCTCTTCTCCATACTGTGAGGAAGATGTAGATTAAAGTAATTTGAGAATATTTTGTGTCTTTAATCACTCTACTGAACAACTAACCTGATGTACAGAAAATGCACTCAACTTGGAAATGAGAAATAAGAGGCACACCAATTTCCCATTTTAAAAAGAACATCAGTTGCTGGGTGGTAGTGGTGCACGCCTGTAATCCTAGCACACCCAGAAGGCAGAGGCAGGCAGATCTCTGAGTTCAAGGACAGCCTGGTCTACAGAGTGAGTTCCACGACAGCCAGGGCTATACAGGGAAACCCTATCCAAACAACAACAAAAATCAGTTACATTTTTACTCATTTTCATAATGAAATGAAAATTAACTAGTACGCAAAAGCCCCCAAGAAAGACTATCAGTAAGGAAGTTGACAGGATCTACTCAAGATGATTGAAGGACCAGAAGAGAAGATGCTCAGTAGTAACCCTTGCCTAGGATTTGTTCTTGGAATACTGTGGTCCCACAAATGAAAAATCTCAATCACTGTGAGTGACAGCCAAATCTTGGAAAAACAAAGACACAGAGAAACAAAAACCTATTTTAGTTTTCAAAAAGATTCATGTTACAACCCCCTCCCCTTTTGGTTTTTTGAAACAGGGTTTCTCTGTGTACCCTTGACTGTCTTAGAACTCCCTCTGTAGACCAGGCTGGCCTCGAACTCACAGAGATCTGCCTGCCTCTGCCTCCCGAATGCACCACCATTGCCCAGCTCGTGTCATTAATTCTACAGATAATAGATGGTGATATTGATTCGTTCTCCATGTACAAATTTTAGAACAGATTATAAAGAAACGGCATGGCACTTGCGAGAGTTTAGAGTCCTTAGAATCCAGCAAGCCTTACAAGAAAGAACTAAATAATCCTTTTCACCGTAACTCCGTACACCAGAGAAATGCACCAGACTCAGTCTACTAAGGTTTTAGCAAGGCTCTCTTTACAGAATGGACCAGAACAAAATATAAAACAATAAAAAAATGTCTAGCCGGGCGGTAGTGGCTAATCCCAGCACTTGGAAGTCTGAGGCAGACGGATCTCCGTGAGTTCGAGGCCAGCCTGGTCTACAGAGCGAGATCCAGGACAGGCTCCAAAGCTACACAGAGAAACCTTGTCTCGAAAAACCAAAAAGAAAAGTCTAGAAATCCAAATTGGATTCAAGAATGTATTCTCACTCCTACCATAATCTCTTTACATATCTTAATTAATAATTTGGGCAGGAATAAAGACAGAAGACAGGCTTGTTAAAAATGTGGGGACAAGAATTTGATGAGAAAACGAATCATGTTGAAAAAGAGTAAGACCCCCCCATGTCCTTTAAAACCAAGCTAATGATAATATTTGACAGTGTAAGCATCTAATAACTAAATATGTAAGTAGAGGATGAGAGACGAATTGCTCTGTATGAAGCGCTAAGGGCACTGATTGACAGTAAAACCAGAAGACAGTGAGAAGTCACAGTTTCAGCACAAGAAAATGGAGGCTCGGGCTGGAGAGATGCTTAAGAGAACTGACTGCTCTTCCAGAGGACCCAGGTTCAATCCTCAGCACCCACAAGGCAGCTCACAACTGTCTGTGACTCCAAGATCTGACACCCTCACAGGCAAAATACCAATGTACATAAAATAAGAATAAATAAGTTATTTTTTAAAAAAAGAAGATGGAGGCTCTGTTCACACACATTCAATTTCAGGACAGCAATAGAACTATAAGAAAAGTGAATAGGAAGTATAGGATCATTGTTTTCTTTTTCCTTCCTTTTTTTTTTTTTTTTTGGTTTTTCAAGACAGTTTCTCTGTGTAGGTTTGGCTGTCCTCGAACTCACTCTGTAGACCAGGCTGGCCTTGTACTCACAGAGATCCGCCGCCTCTGCCTCCCTAGTGTTGGGGTTAAAGGCGTGTGCAGCCACTGTCTGGCTTTGCATCTTCAAAACTGGTTGGGAAACTATCTTCACAGATCCATACACCCATCATGAGGAAGAACAGAATTTTACTGTTAAAATGGAGATTCCTGGCCTCTACCACAGGAATTTATCTCATTAGGTCTGAGGTGGCATCATCTCCTGGTGGTGATGGTGCCTCATTAGTCAAGTAGGGAAAACGTTACATTGTGCTTTGCTGGGAGAAAGAACTATTTCCAAATTGACACATAATACTTGTATTTACTGGGGCTGGAGAGATGGCTCAGTGGTTAAGAGCACTGGCTGCTTTTCCAAGAAAATTGTTCAATTTTCAGCATGGACATGGTAGTTTATGCCCTCTGTGGGCACCAGACATGCAAATAGTCCACATACATACATGTAGAGAAAAAACCTCATATACATAACATAATTTTTTTTTTTTGGTTTTTTGAGACAGGGTTTCTCTGTGTAGCTTTGCGCCTTTCCTGGATCTCGCTCCAGGCTGGCCTCGGAACTCACAGAGATCCTCCTGGCTCTGCCTCCCGAGTGCTGAGATTAAAGACATTGCACCACCACCACCTGGTTAACATAAAACTATTTTAAAAATTGTATTTATGGGGTATGATACAGTCTTCTAATAAGAGGACCCTATTACACAATGATCAAATTAAGGTAATTAGCATATCTATCACCTAAAATTTTCAATCATTTATTTGTCAAGGAACCATTCAAAACTTCTATTTTGAATGCAGAGAGGATACTTTTAAACTAGTCGTTCCACTGTGTAACAAGACATCAGACCTTGCTCTTCTCTATTAAGTTTGTATCCACAGGACTAGTCATTTCTCTTTCCTTTCTCTCTATTCTCTCCCCTGGATTCATTCACTGAACTGGTAAGAATATTTTAGCAGGGTATTCAGATACCAATTCACTTGTTGGATTTGGGGGTCCTTTACAGAGAACTTGTAACCTAGAGCTTTTTTTTTTTTTTTTTTTTTTAAAGACAGAGTTTCTCTGTGTAGCTTTGGAGCCTTTCCTGGAACTCACTTTGTAGCCCAGGCTGGCCTGAAACTCACAGAGATCCGCCTGCCTCTGCCTCCCCAGTGCTGGGATTAAAGGCGAATGCCACCACCCCCCCGTGAGCTTTTATTAACATCCACACTGTCAAAATGCTAACTTCTAAGCAACATATTCAAAAACAAACAGTGAATTACTACTTATCTGCTACTACACAAGGACATTTGTCTTCTAATCCTTATACCATCACATTGATTCTAGGGCACTCTACTACTGTAGACATTCTTCCTCATCTGGACACATTAGAGTTACAAAGTCCGATGACAAGATGATTTATAGCACTCATTCCTTCCAATTCTATATCAAAATGACATTTTGCAATAAAAAAAAATCAAAGCATAAACTATACAAAATTCTTTTGAATTTTGAGCAAAAAAAAAAAATACTCAAAACAAATTTTACATCCACTCAACAGATTGTGAAGCGATTTCACTAAGCATTCTGGACAGAAACCGAGACACCAGGGTCATTCATTTTCCGCCACAGAAATTTTACCTCCTCGACCCCTTTACGAGACCACACACAGGTTTTAAGATTTAAAGGAGATCAGATTTTAAGACAGGATAACTCAACCCTTAAGCTCTAAGCCACATTCGGGTTTTAAGGACAGTCAAGTGCACCAGGGTCGCGGACCAAGGACACTCATCTTAGCAAGAAAATCTGGGGAGACCCCCGGGGTTGAAAAAAAAAATGACAAGTGAGGGGAGCGGGAGGCTGAGTCGCACGTGACCCATTCATGCTCGCTGGCCTCACTGTTGACCGGTGCCATCTGGCAGTGGACCCGCCGACGTGGGACGACCGGCCAGGCTGCGAGGGCTCTCGACGCAAAGGACACGTGCGGGGAGTCCCGGGTGCCCCGCCTTGGGGACCTGGGCCGGGACAGGGGTGCCCAGTCCTGGCTCCTCACCTCCTGGTCCTCGTTGGCACCCATCGCGCAGGGCGCACGGCGTTTGCGACCGCGGAGAAGAGGCGGGCGGCGGGCGGGAGGCCGGAGCACCCCGTTTCCGCGCCTCGGTCCGGGGAGGCCCTCCTCGCAGCCGTGGGTACGAGCTCGCGCGCTCCCGGCCCTCGGCGGCGCCAAGCCCCTGGCAGGCGGCTGCGGGCCGGGAACCCAGGATCGCGTTACGCGGGACCAGGAACCGGGATTGCATTAAGTGTGGGAGGGGGGGACGGACACCTAGCCCTCGGACCAGCCGCTGAGGGGCGGTCACGGGCAGGCCCCGCCCCCACCCCCCGATCGCTTCTCTCATTGGCTCCTTGTTTCCCCGCCCCCAACTCTTTCCCCTCTAGGAAATGGAGCGCCTTCCCGACGGGGAGTCCCGTTCTGTTCGGGGATTGGTCTCGAGTCCTGTCACTCGGGCCCAGAAAGTGCTTCCTGTGCCAGCGGAGGCGGGGAAAAGGAAGTCTCACCTTCTGCCGCCGGCGCTGCGGCTCCGGCTGTCGGAACTCGGTGGCCGCGTTCCGTGACGCCCCTGCCTGGCTCTCCTGGTCCCCTCGGGGCTGGCGGCGACTCGCCGCAGCTGCAGCGGGCCCAGGGCGTGCGGCCTGGGTGAGTTAGGCCCAGACACCTTCCGGGCCCCCGGCCAACCCGGCTGGCTTGGGGAGGGCCTGCGTTTTCCCGTGGCATCCACGGATGCAATCTTGGCATTTCTCTTTCGGCTGCGAAGTCGAGCGCATTTATTTCTAGAGGGAGAGGCTATTTCTGATAGAGGAAGAGTGAGTCAGCTTCTGGGACCGTGAGGCTGTTCTCCTTTCCCTGTTGTGGCTGACAGAGCCGAGCGCTGCGACTCCGGGGACGGTGTCTTTTCTCAGGGTTGTGTCGCTTCTCTTCCTCCACAGTGTAGATTATGCACCAAGCCATGGTTCTTTGTTTGATCTTTTTGCAGTTGGACGGCTCCGAATCTTTGCTTACTAGCCGATGTCTTGCTCCCTGATCCACCTGTTTATTGATAGCCATCTTCTTTAGGAAGCCACTTTGGTTGGGTTAGCTTGTTTCTCGTCTACGCTAGCTGTCACATTACTTGCGTTGCACCAACCAGGTGACCTGGTGCTGAGGACTTACTTTTGTACTGCTGCATGTCTCCTCCCTGTCAATAGTTGGCCAGGTTTCTCCGTTTATTTTCCAGGAGATCAGGAAGCCGTTCCTTTCCCGTGTGTCATTGAAACCTGTTCAGTCGGCACCTGTCCCGTGCCATCCCTTTGAAATCCAGGGCATAAGCAGGATCATCGCAAGTGCCAAAGCTTGTGAGGGAGAATGTGGCAGGGATTGCTGGTGTAGTTTCATGATCCTGTTGGAAGGATTGGCTGTAATTGAGAGTTACAGTGTCAGTTGTGGACAGTAGCCACGGATGGAGCACTTGAAATCGGCCGGTCTGCACCGAGATGCGCTGTGGGCATATGATACATCCCCGAGTCTGAAGACAGTACACAAATAGGTTCTGAAAAGTTCATCGATAACTTACAGTGATGTTTGAGAATTGTTTTGAGTTAGAGTGTTAACTGAAATTGTGTATCTTTCTCTTCCTGTTTTTCAGGGGAGGAGGATATTGAGATCTCCATAGCTCTGGCTGGCCTGGAACAGCCCTGTAGATCAGGCTACTGTGGAATTTGAAGCAATCTCCCTGCCTCTACCTCTTGAGTGCTGAGTTTACAGGAGTTTGCTTTCTAAGCTTTTACCTTCTAATGTAACAGCAGGAACATTTAACATTATTTATGTGACTCGTACTATAATCCTCTCAGTACTAATGTAAAACTTTTGTCAGTCCTTTCTACTTCCTCTTATGTCCACGCCATATTCAGGGACTACAGCTATTCCTTTTGAGACTCTGGAGTGATTAAGGGAAATGGGTTGACATTATTTTTTGCACTCCTTTGTCTAGAACTGTAGGTATTACAAGCAACTTCTAGGCATTGTGATAGCACTTTAGTAAAGATAACTTTTCAGTTAGAAATAGTCCATATTTTAGGGATCAAGTGGCATTTTACACTTCAGTTTTCCCAGAGATTACACTGTGTTTTGTATAATTCGATGATGATAATCACTTCTTTAAGAAGCATATGAGCGGTTGGTCGCACGCCTTGATCCAGCACTCGGAGCAGAGCCAGGCGATCTCTGTGAGTCGAGCAGCTGGCTACAAGTGAGTTCAGAAAGCGCAAAGACACAAGAGAAACCCTGTCTCGAGAAAAAAAAAAAAAAAAAAAAAAAGAAGCATATAAGCATATGATATATCCTTTTGGAAGTAATGAATTATTTTAAAAATACAGTGATAACTTAATTTGGAATAAGGACATGGTTATATAATTGTCTTTTTGTTGTTGTTGGTTTTTTGAGACAGGGTCCCTGTGTAGCCCTGACTGTCCTGGATATATAACCATTTTCTAACGTCAGTACACATCTGCATCTGTTACAGACTTAGCTAAAGGACACAACAGAAGCATGTTCCGTAGGTGTTTCCTACATTACTAGTGTTTCTCTTCGAGATCTTCCTTTACCTATTAAATCATCTTATATTATGAAAATTGAGAACACAGCTATTAGATAATGCACACATCATTTGAATTATCTTCTAAACATCGAGGAATTAGATATTTGCAATTCCAGAGAAATCAATGTTTTAATTTTATTGATTATGGTTGATACAGGGCACATAGCTTGAATTAAAAACAAAACACTTTTTAGACAGAGTCTTACTATTTTACACCAGGCTGTGTTGAACGCTTTACCCTCCTGCTGCAGCCTCGTGAGGGCTGGGATTGCAGCATGTGCCACCATGCCAGGCTAGACATATTTTAATTTCGTCACTTACCTGTTCATCCCAAACTTTATACAGTTTGAAAGATTACTGAAAATAGAAAATTTGTCTAAAAATTGACTACAACTTTTTTTGTGACATTTAAGGGAAAAAATGCAATGCAATTAGTAATTTTAATAAATTCTATTTAGGAATTAAAGTTTTACTCTCTTCTATTTGCTTGACTGTGTACATGCAGAGCCTTGTGTTTTTTTCTAATGTTTATATATTAGTATTGATGTTGGTTTTTTTAAATTAATTATGAATATCCTGACATTTGTATTTCAGATTTTTCTGTGACGTCTTAACCATGAGCCCCACACAGTGGGACTTCCCTGTGGAACTATGTTGTCGGCCTATGGCTTTTGTTACACTTACTGGCCTTGATGTAGTTTATAATGCTGTCCATCGAGCAGTCTGGGATGCTTTCTGTGCCAATCGGAGAGCCGATCGGGTACCAATTTCTTTCAAGGTGCTTCCAGGTGACCATGAATATCCAAAATGTAGATCCAAGGTAATGGCATTAGGATTGCGTGCATCCATTCATTCCCTGTCCTTTTTCCACCCCACTCCCAACCCTGTTCCGTGTGTGTGTGTGTGTGTGTGTGTGTTGTGTGTGTGTGTGTGTGTGTGTAAACTCCTGAGTTTATCAGGACAAAGGTTACTGTTGGGCCTAAGGAAGAACAGGTGTTTTTCATGTACTATGGAATATATGCATATGTTTAACAACATTTATTTTTTCAGAGGATTGACTATATTCCTCTACTGTGACTACATTTTTCTCTTTTAAATTTTTTACTTATTGGTGTGTGTGTGTGCAAGTGTGTAAGTGTAAGTGTAGGGCCGGTGACAACTTGATCTCAATTCTCTTCTTCCAGCATATAGGTTCTAAGGATTGAATTTGGGGAGCCCTAGGCTTTGCAGAAAATGTCCTTTCCATCTGCCCCCCTTTTCTTTTCATTAAAATAACCCCCACATCTCCATAATTTTAACGAAGTCTCTTTAAAAGCAAGATCTCACATTACGAATTCATCATCTGCAGTTTCATTATAGAATCCATGACTTTTGATTAGATTCAGTTTCACAAGTTTCTTAACCATTTTGATTTCATCCACAGGAAGGGTGCCATGATACCATGGCAGTGTGTTTGTAAATGGATGGAGCTGTTGTAGACTTTTGATGGTTGTAGTATTTTATATGCACAGAAACAACGGTAGGGAATAGAGGTAGACTGGAAAGGGCTGACCTCTTTACACATAACTCAGATCCTGGGCATTATTAGGACTCCTGCGCTTGGGCCAGTCTTCCTCACGTGGGAAGGGTAGTGTTGTGCGGTTGAGAGTCTACTGAACCCCAAACACTTAGTTAGAGCTATTACTAATTTCTGATGGACCGAACATCCTCATCTTAGAAACGGGCGGTGTTCGTATCAAATGAAGCAAACTCGAATGAAGTGCCCGGCCCCCTGGCAGGGGTTTCTGTGCCTTTCTTACTAAGTAACTCCAGTTCTGTCCCTGTTGGCAGAGAACGTCCTATGAATGGTACATTCCTAAAGGGATCCTGAAGAGCGGCTGGATGAATAAGCACCTGACCCTGGTGCCGGCCCTGGTGGTTGTGTTCTACGAACTGGACTGGGATGAGCCTCAGTGGAAAGAAAAGCAGTCTGAGTGCGCGACCAGGGTGGAAATCGTCAGGTATGACGCTGGTGGGCCTCTGTGGTACTTGCAAAAGTCTGTTGTTCACTGATTTGTTTGTTTGTGATGTCAGGGATGGAGCTCACGGCCTGTGTGTGCCAGGCAGGCCTCAGCCCTGTGTGCAGACGCTTGAAGGTTAACTGAGTACTGTTTAAACTGCAATGGTTGCTTTGGAGACTGTTAACCTCATTCTGTTTCTAAGACGTAATGTAAGTAGTAACTATACGGTGCCAGGGATCTGAGGGAATTTAGAAGGCAAGTTGGCCTGGCGTTCCAATTTTTTGTCTATACTGTGATCTCTTTGGGAGATAACCATATAATCAGACCCTATAAGATACTTTTTTTAAAGAACTTTTAAAAAAAGATATAATTTATAATTTTTTTGTGTGTGTATGTGTGTGTACGTGTGTATGCACAAATGTCCATGCACACATTCTAGTGCTTGCAAAGACCAGAATAAGGCATCACATCCCCTGGAACTGGATTACATGCAGTCGTGAGCCACCCCACAGAGGTTGCTGGGAATTGAACTCAGGTCCTCTGGGAGAGCATCAAGAGCTCTTAATTGCTAAGAGCCATCTAGCACTCTCATAAGACACTTACAAACCAGTTATTATTATTGTGTGTGTGCATGTGCATATCTGTGTGCATGATTTGTATTTTTGTTCATGTGTGTCACAACATGTGTGGGGGTCAGAGGACAGCCTTGGAGAGCTGGTTCCTTCCTTCAACTTTTACATGTGTTTTTGAGCTCTAACTCGGGTTGCCAGGCTTCCGTAGCAGACATAGAGTGTCTCACTGGTCCCCATAACGCTTTATCACCATGTAGTTTAGCTTATTGAGATATGTATCACTATGAAGAAGTACATTGATTGTAATTTTGTATAGAAGTGTATGTTGAAATTTCACATTCAAATCATCTTTACATTTATTTATTTTATTTGGGAGCCAAGTCATGTCTGGTCAGAGGACATCTTGGGGGAGTTGGGTCTCTCCTTTTGCTATGGGATTGGGGAGTCAACTCAGCTCATCTCACTGGCCCTTAAGTTTCACTTTTAGAGCAGATTTTAGTAAGACGATAAGGTTGATGTAAGATTATACTTTGAAAATGGAAGTCATCATGGCAAATATGGTCATTTGCAGGAAAAGATTTACTCTGATCTTGATATTTTTAGTTGAAATTTATCTTCAGTTGGATTAGGAAGCCTGTGTTTTATGTGAAGCCTGACATAGTTACACTTAAACAAGTTAATTGCTTTCTTAATTATATTGTTGTTTTTCCACTGCAGGCAGAGTTTGCAAGGGAGAAACACAAAAGTTGCAGTTGTCCTGATTCAGAAGAAAACGCCTCTCCCTCCAGGTACCGGAAGGTTCATTAACTGCTTTATGCCCCAATTGCTAATACCAGGAGGTAGATTTTTTTTTTTTAATATTTAAATGTTTCACGTGTTCATTTTGAGGGCTGACAGTATGCTGACTTTAAAAAGCACCCATAAAAGGCCAGAGAGATGCTCAGCAAGTATAGGCACTTGCTGAGCTCCTGAGTCCAGTCGATTGCCAGAACCCACGTGGTGGAAGGGGAGACTCAGTTCCTGAAAGTTGTCCTCTGGCCTCCACAGGGGTACTGTGGCTCAGGTGCAGACATCCATACATATGCACACACACATACACACACAAAATAAATCGATATTAAAGATATCAGTAATACACAAACTAATTCTCGTCATAGTAGTAGAGACAAAGGAAGTCTACAAATGCCAAGCCCTCCTGTTTCATTTCTGCCGAGCCCCTCATGTATGCATGTGTCAGTTGACAAAACAGTTAACTCAGGTGCTTAAAAAAGTGTGATGAGCCTTGTCTGATGCTATTTAAAATTTACTCTTACATAAAGAAACAGGATTTGTAATATTGTCCAGAGAAATGATTCATTTAAATGATTCTTTCCTTTGCTTTCCCAGATTTTCAAAAGTTAGGATAATTTTTGTTGCCATGTTGAAGCTTGTAGCATTCTCAGGTTTTAGAAACTTCCTTCCTGCATGGCTGCCCCCATTTTTATTTTTCTTTTGAAACAGCTTGGGACGTTAGTTGTCCTGTCTGCCATTCTCAGGAGAAAACATGAACATAGTAACCTCTGGGAACCCTAAGTCCTCGGGGAGAGCAGGAGTCGTACTGACCTGGTAGCAGGGGCTTGGCACTCTATTCCTGGTTACAAACTGGGGGACCTTTTCCTACAGAAAACTAACACCTTGGCTTTGTTTCTGTCGGGCTTGCCCACAGGAGAAGATGTCATTGCTTCCGAGCGGGCTGCAGCTTTGTGCAACGTGTGTGAACTCTCAGGCAAGTCTCTGTTTGTGCTGCCCCACACTGACCACCTCGTGGGCTACATTATAAGGTAAATCAGAGTGTTGTTGGTCCGTAGGAATGCAAAGTTGGTAGCTTAGAGCCTTTCCTTTACAAGCAACAACAAAATGTTCATAGAAACATCCTGGACAGTGAGATTCGGATAGGCAAATCACTAAAGGAAAAGCCTGGTCTGCATTAGCAAGTTCCCGGGGCTACAAAGTCAGACCCTGTCTCCAAAACAAACAGACAAACAAACAAACAGTGAGGATCATATTACTTTCTCCAACTATCTAACCTGGTTTCCTTAAAAGTAGGGAAGGGTTTAATTCATGTAACTAGGGTTTTTTTTTTTTGCTTTAAAATTACATTTCTCTATGAATCACTCGAGGAAGGGAGGCATGCACATGTCGCAGAGGTCAGAGGACAACTTACAGGAGTCAGTTCTGTCCTTCCACTATCTGGGTCCCTGGGATTGAACTCAGATTGTTAGGCTTGGCAGCAAGCACCTTTACCTGCTGAGCCCTTTCGCCAGCCCGAAGTCTAACTAAGTTTAAAGGATTAACCAGGCTGATATGTTCTCGGTTCTGTTCTACTTGATTAACACACGTTTTATCTGAGTACACAGCCTGTTTGGAAACTGAAACAAGCTTATCTTGATATAGTTGGAACTAGTTTCTTTGGGAAGGTTATCTTCTCATCTTTGAGAATAACCTATAATAATATTTCTCACTGTAGTTAGTGTTTTATAATCAGTCCCTTATTGCTCTCGTAAAATTTTAAGGACAAGTTTAGATTAATAACATTATTGTTTCAAGATTAGAACCTAACCTGATTTTCATATTTTAACATTTTTTAAAACTATTGTTTTGAAAATAAAATATTCTAACCTAGAAAACCCAGTTTCCCAAGCACGCAGGAGTCAGGGACAGGAGGGTTGCCAGTCTGAGGCCAGTCTGGGCTGCAGTAGTGTGTTTAAAGCTTGCAAGGCTACGCAGTAAGACTTTGTCTCTAAAGACATAAATAAAACATTTGATTTAAAACTTCTGACTTATCCTGTTTTCCTCAGATGTGGTAAAAATCTTTTCTTTTGTTTTGGTTTTGGTTTTTTTCGAGACAGAAGGTTTCTCTGTGTAGTTTTGGTGCCTGTCCTGGAACTCACTCTGTAGACCAGGCTGGCCTCGAACTCACAGAGATTCACCTGCCTCTGCTTCTTGAGTGCTGAGATTAAAGGCGTGTGCCACCACTGTCTGGCAGTAAAAACTCTTTTGAATAAAGGTTAAACTTGTGTTTATTCTGAGGAGAACCTTGAAGTCCCCTGTTATTTGCCTATGAATTCACTTCTGTCATGGCCTGCACACTTACTTTAACAGACACACCCTTTCTCCGGAGAGTGTGAACTGCTTCCTGGTCTCTGCTCAGCCCTCTCCTTTGGGGCTCCTGAATCTCAGAGTTGTACAGTGAAGCAGACTTTAATAATATCAGTGTTATTTCCATCTTGTTGGCCAACTGTTTCTAATCTCCCCATCAGTTTTCTTATTCCTTTAAACTAAATATTAATAGAATAAAAAATAGTGAAACACAATTCAATTTTAAATCTTTTTTCAGATGTTTTATAAAATTATAGTAGGGATGAAAGTATTCTTAAAGATCACCTAGTTTTTATAAAGTACAAGTTTTTTTTTATCTGTTGTATCCTGTGTTTTACATGATTTTCAGTTGGGGGAGATCTTAATTTTAGACTTTTTTTTAGAAAAAGTGCTTCATTTTTCATCCTGATCATCAAGTAGAATAGGCAGTGTCGGTCACAAATTTACTGTCAGGTCTCAACAAATACCATTCTTAAGAAGAATTGGTTTTGAGTAACTATATATGTATATATATTTGTGTATGTGTTTGTTGTTTATTAACAGGTTAGAAAATGCATTTTATGAGCATGCCCAGACCTATTACTACAATGAGATCAGAAGGGTGAAATCTCATAAAGAATTTCTGAATAAAACAACACACCAGGTACATTTAAAAAAACTAATGAGAAGCATTCAAAAACAGATTGTTCATTGTGGTTATTTTTAGATGATTCTTATTTCTGCATTACTGATATTTTAAATTGTTTTAGTACTTCAAGAGTTTTTTTTAAGCTCTTAAAAATGAATTTGTTTTCAAATTAGATTCTTTTGCCCTTAAAGTTAGTTTCAAACCCTTTTACTCATAAGAAGAGCTCTTGGGAGCCTTTTTAGCTGTGTCCTTATTGGAATCATTGTGTATTTAATTTTAAATAATTTTCCTCATACCTTAATGCATCCTAATAAATATTATTTCCACATTAAAGTGTGCATATACCCATTCTTTAATCTTTCTTCTCAGCTTTTGTTTGTTAGACACCAGTTCAAAATAGCTTTCTTCAGTGAGTTGAAACAAGATACACAAAATGCTCTCAAGTAAGTTTCTGTTTTCCAACTACATCTTTATTACCTTGATGTTAATAATACTGTACTAATTGCCATCTATGAATCTCAGTCTCTGTGACTTTAAGGTATTCATATTGTATTCAGATATTTAATAAGTAGTTTTTTCCATCTTAATGCTGAAAATAAGTTCTCATAAACTCCTGGTCTAATTTAACTAAATTTCATGATCTAAAGGAAACAATTGTCTTCATTTTTCTAGTTTTCTTTTTCTGTGTATTCAGTGAAATTCTTGACACTTATTTCCAAGTATAATAAACATTATTCATGTATTCAGTTCAAATCAAGTCTTATCACTACTTGTTTATCACATCAGTTTCTGTTTAAAGGCCCTGCTTGGACCCTGAAGGTCAGTTGCAGGTGTGTTGACATGCTCAGACATTTTATTCTTTTCGTTTTTACCAACCGCAGTTTGCTAAAACATGATCTCTTTGTGCATTAGCTCAGAGTTCTGGATATACAGTGACAGCGTGGAGAGGGATTTAAAAAGGAATCAGTTTTTTACCCTATACTTGAGGAGAAAATAGCAGTAGATCAAAATAATAGCTGGCTTTAATGTAGTTTATTTTTGTTGTGGATGGGCGGCATCAGTTAAGACCTTCAGTTTTAGAACTGCTATAAAAACTAATGCTTTTAGAGGAAACCATTTGCTGGAGAGGGTGAGGATCCCCTTTGCCTAGGGACAAGCCACTTTTTCTCACTGCCTCTCTTCTTAGGGCTTGCTGCTTTCCCTGTTCTCCTGTCCTGGATCCACTAAAGATATTTCTGTCCTCTGCAGCCTCTATTCAAGATTAATACTGTTTACTTAGCCTTTTTCTGTGTACCTGCCATTGTTGCTAAAATTACTTTCCTTGGAGAAACTTACGGTGGTACTTAAAAAGCAAAAAAACCTTATCTGGACATGGTGGCATCTCCTTAGGTCTTGGGAAACCAAAGCAGGATGACTACAAGTTCAAGTCCAGCTTCGGCTGAATAACAAATTCCAGGTCAGCCTGGGCTATCTAATGAGACTGTCTCAAATATACACAAATACACACATGTATATTTATTAACAATGCTTTCATTTATTCATTCATTCATTCATTCATTCATTTATTTTTCAGACAAGATTTCTCTATGTAGTCCTGGCTGTTTTGGAACTCACAGAGATTCTCCTGCCTTTGCCTCCCTGGTACTGGAATTAAAGGACTATTTAGTGTAATTTTAGATAACATCCAATTTACCCTCAGTTTTCAACTCATTTATACTTGTTATTTATTATTTTTTTGGTTTTTTGAGACAGGGTTTCTCTGTGTAGCTTTGGAGCCTGTCCTGGCTGCTCTGTAGCCCAGGCTGGCCTTGAACTCAAAGAGATCCGCCTGCCTCTGCCTCCGGAGCACTGGGATTAAAGGCCTGCACCACCACTGCCCAGTTCTACTTGTTATTGACTGACTAGTTAATGAAAGAACAGTGCATGTGGGTGGGTCTTTTTGTTGTGACGTCATTGACTAGTAATAGATAATTTCTTAGAACATTGGTGATTTATATATATATAACATATATATATATAACATATATAAGTTATATATATGCTGTTATTGAGCTGTTGAGTGGTCAGAAATGTTGTATAGTGTCTGTTGTAATAATATTGTTCTTAGAAATCTTAAACATTAATTTATATCATAACCATTCTCCTTATGTTTACTTAGGAATTATAGGACCGCTTATAACCTTGTACATGAATTGAGAGCCCATGAAACTAATATTCTGGAAATTAAGACAATGGCAGGATTTATAAACTACAAGGTATAGTTCTACTTTGAAATAAAGGAGATTTACCTTTAAATATTACCTTTTTAAGATGCAAAAATCAAAATCAGTTTCTTGATTTGAAAAGGTGGTGTTTGATGAATTGTGTTCCTCTTTTTGATGTCCTTTCACTCAAGAATGGCCTTGACTCTCAGCATCCTCATAGTAATAGCTGTGCTTTGAGTTTCTAGATAACGAGTTAGTGAGTCTTTCAGTGATGGTTTGTGTGTAAGACAAAGGAGTAGGAGAAGAAAGCTGCCTGTTGTTGAATTTTAAAAGATGCAGCATATTGGAATTATGTAAGCATTTCTTGACTTAATGAGTCAGCCATGGAAAAGATACATCTATTCAGTTTAGCAGGTTTATGTTTGGTTTGTGAGACTTGGTCTCACTGTTGCATAAGCTGCTCTTGAACTCTGGGGCTCAAGTGATCCTGTTGCCTTAGCCTGCTGAGTAGCTGGAGCACAATGTCCGCTCCCTCTGCTGTCTCAGTTCACTTGAGAGAAAAGCATAACTGTTGTGTGAACATTTTAAGATTGTTTATTGTAGAACTAATCCTGTTTGTCCCATTCCTGTCCTGTCCCCGTTCCATCCTGTGTCCTGACTGTCCCCTGCTTCCCAGCAGACAAGCAAGACAGTTACTGTTTTCCCACTCTCTTTTACAATGTCTGACAGGTGGGCGATGAGTAGTAGAGTGTGTGTAGTGAACACAAATCTAAAAAGGGCTATCCCTACCTGGCAATCGTTTTCGGGAAATTCTTTGCCGATTAATGGTAATATCTGTAACTCAAAATCTGTGGATACTTCCTTTATTTTCTAATAGGAAAATATTGGAAATAAGCTAACAATAGGTGATTGTTTATGTAAATTTTAATGGGACATTAATAACCGTACAATTTTGAATGCGGCTGCTCCATCAATTAAGATGAAGTGGTAGCTATGTGTCTTAGTCTGGTTTCTTAACTAAAAGCAATTTGGGGAGGAAAGGGTTGATTTGGCCTAAATATCTCAGGTCATAATCTATTAAGGCAAGCCAGAGTAGGAACTTGGAGGCAGGAACTGATGCAGAGGCCATGGAGGGGTGCTGCTTACTGGCTTGCTCTTCATGGCTTGCTCAGCCTGCTTTCTTACAGCACTGAGGACCACCAACCCAGGGGTGGCACCACCCACAGTAAACTGGGTCCTCCCCATGTCCATCATTAATCAAGCAAATGTCCTATAGACTTGCCTACTGGGGATCTAATGGAGGCATTTCCTCAACTAAGATCTGCTCTTCACAGATATGCCTGTTTGTGTCAAGCTGATAAAAACCAGCTAGCATATTAAGGTATTAGATGAAGAAAGTAAGGTGTAACTCGGCCTAGTAAGCCTGACACCATGTGGTTTGTAGTGTATAAATGTGGATATACGCACACTTGCCTGTCTGTAGACTATCCTAGCCATATGCTAAAACTGATTGCCTCTGAAAAGAAAAACTAAGTGACTGAAGGACACAGATGGATTATAAACTTTTTGGGCTGGGGAGCTGGCTTAGTGGCTGAAGTCCTTGCTTCACAAACATGAGGATTTTAGTTTGGATCCCAGAGCCCATAAAAGCTGGATGTGGGGCGTATACCTGTACCTCCAGCACTGGCTAGGGGTGGGGTGTGTGGGGCACAGACAGGCAGATCCTGGAGGCTCCCTGGCTGGCTGTGACTGTGAGCTTTAGTTTTGGGGGGAGGCTGGGTCTCCTAAGTAAAATGGAGAGCAATAGAGCAAGATACTAAAAAGCCATCTTCTAGCGTATGCACACAGATATATATGCATAACACACACACACACACACACACAGATTTTTTTTTGTATATTTCTTTGTACCTAAAAAATAAAATTGAAAGTTGTCATAAGCATATGGAAATGAATTTAGGATTTATTGCTGTTGGGTTTCTATTTACCCTCAGGTCATGTAGATTGTACCATTTGGAAACAATGTATATTAAGTGTTCCAGGAAAAAAACATTTTGAAATTTTCTGTAACCCTTGTTGATGTGTAGGCAACTAAACCTTGATTATGCAGCAGAAATGTTTAATTTTCTGACAATTCTAATACTCAAAATCAGTCTCTATAAATTCCCATTGGAAATATTACAGCCTATTGTTACATTCTTTCTTTGTTATAATTTTTAAAAATTCTATATTTTCAAAAGCTTTTCTAGGGCATAGGACAAATTCAGTGTACTGGGTTATTTTATTTCATCTCTCAAAGCATTCTAAGGAGGAGAATCATATTACAGAGAACTCCAGAGCTGGGAATTATGTAGTTTTTAAAGTTTCTCTTAAAGTTCACACATTTTTAATGTGGATGAATGTGTCTTTGGACTTCTTCTCCCTTATTTGGGGATTGCCTTTTCCTTTTTTTTTTTTCCAGATCTGTAGGCTCTGTTTTCAGCACAACACGCCATTGGATGCAATTGCTCAGTTTCGGAAGCACATTGACTTGTGTAAGAAGAAAATTGGAAGTGCGGAGCTCTCATTTGAGCACGCTGCATGGATGTCTAAACAGTACGTTTAAGTTCCTTTTCTTAGTACTGTAAAGTAGAGTGGCAGATTTGAAGAGATGGCATTAGCAAGGGCTTTGGTTCTAAACAGCGTTAAGTGGGTCTTTTACTTTTAAGTGGGGTTTTAGTAATATACCCTAAGCATGTATCCAGGCATAGTATATATTGATTGGTATGATTTGTTAATGAAAGTCAGGTAACTTATGGTACCATTTTTTACAATCAGCATGTACTCGTTAGGTTTCCACTTTGTGTTTGCATCCTGAAAATATAGGAAAGCACAAAACAAAATTGCTGCTTCATGGAGCTTAGTGTCTGTCTGAGGGTTTCTATCGCTGTGAGAAAACACATGACCAAAGCAACTCGGGGAAGAAAGGCTTTGTTTCATATGACACCTCCAGGTCACAGGAGCCACTGGGGGAAGTCAGGGCAGGAGCTTGAGGCTGGAGCCTGGACACAGGAGCTGAAACAGAGACCAGGGAGGAGCAATGCGTGCTGGCCTGCTCCTCCTAGCTTACTCTGTCTATTTATTATACATTCAGGACCACCTGCTCAGGGACGGCACCATCTACCGAGGATGGGGCCTCCCACATCAGCCATTAATCAAGAAAATGCCCTACAGTCTTCTCTACAGGCAACCTGTTGGAAGTATTTTCTCAACTGAGCTTCTTCTTCCTAGATAACTCTAAATTGTGTCAAGTTAATTTAAAAAACAATATCAAGACAAATGACTCCTTGTCAACTTGACACACCAATATATTAAACCTAGCCTTTGTTTCTTCTTTATATTAATACCACAGTATAAAACACAAATACCTTTAAAAGTTCCACAGCCTTTAAAAATTCACTTTAAACATCCAGTCCCTTAAAAATATCCAACATCCCTTTAAAACACCCAAAGTCTCTCTAAAATAGCCAACGTCTTATACCTGTGTGCTCCTATAAAGTAAAACCAGTTAAAATTCTGTCTCATCCCAAGAAGGAGTCAGAGCAGTAACAGTCAAGTCAAGCAAAACGGAAGTCTGGCGTGAAGGAGTCCAGTGCTCTCTGTCAGGGACCCACTCCCGACCCTCCAGGATCCACAGGGTCTGGACACACCACTCCTGCCTGCCCACCGCAGCACACACGGCTCGCTCGGCTCGTAGGCTCAGGCCGCTCCACTCCACACTGGCTGCTCTTCTCGGTGGTTGTCTCGTGTCCTGTCTACAATACCGAGGTCTCTGCGGCCACCGAGCTGCACCTTCACCGGTACCCTCTTGTGTCCTGTCACAGTGCAAGCTTCCAACTCTCTCCATGACTCCTTCACACCTCAAAACCCAGTACCACCTGGTAAACTCTTACAGCTTTGCCAAGTTCGGCGGCTGCCAGCTCAGGATGTGGCCTTGGCCTCCTTTGGACCACAGCTTCTGTGAGGTGACTCGAGGAAGTGTTTGCTCAGAGTTCCCTTCAGTGATGCTTCATTTTACACTTCCAAGTAGCAGTTATTCCCTGAGGGAAGCCAGGGCAGGAACTCAGGGCAGGAACGGAAGCAGCAACCGTGGAGGAGCTCTGCTTCCTGGCTTACTCCTCATGGCTTGCTCAGCCTATGTATTCTACAGTCAGGACCACCTGCTCAGGAATGGCCCCGCCCACAGGGGTGGGCCCTTTCACATCAATCATTCCCCTCTCAGATAACTCTAGCTTGTGTTAAATTAACAACAACAAAAAGACCCACTAGGACAGTGTTTATGTAAAAACTGCCGAAATAAAGTGACTTCCAGAAATTCGGATATAATTGAAGAGTGAGGGTTATGTTAAGATCTAATGTAATGGTGTAGTCATGGACTTGAGTTATCACAGATGACTTCAATAAAAAGCTTGCTTGTAACTTATCACTACTGTATATTATTATTTACAAATAAATTAGCTGTCATTCAATAGTCTTATTTTAATCATATGGTGTGTCAAGCTTATGGTTTCCGGAATGCATACTTATTAGAGATACACTCCTTTTTCCTCCCTTTACTATCCATTCTTTTAATTCCTTGGCTTGCTCTCTTTAAGATTCCAGGCCTTTGGAGATTTATTTGATGAAGCCATTAAGTTGGGGTTGACAGCTATTCAAACACAGAACCCTGGTTTCTACTATCAGCAGGCGGCTTACTATGCCCAGGAGCGGAAAGCAGCATGTCAGAGCCCTCTGTAACCATGACGTAAGTCCTGGCCTGCACCACCTCGCACTCAGGACACCGATTAACCCTCCCTTGAAGGAAGCTAGGGCTCCTGGTATTGATTTTTTCCCTTTGTCTTTGAATATCTTTTCAGTTATTATGACTTTTCAGTTTTAAGCAGTGTATTATATTTAGGTTTTACATGTATTAAATTTTTTAAGGTTTGGCTTATTGTAACTTAAATATAGTATTTTAATAGATGAGTAAAACTAGGTTTTGTAAAGAATATGTGGAATAGGGCATTAACAAATATGATTTAATAGAATATAAAGTAATTCTTCTGCTGAAAGTAAATTGAGGAGCTTTAAAACGAATCATAATCTCTTGACACAAATTTCATTTTCAGAAATAGGATGACAGACCCTAAGAGTCAATACTAGTCTTTAGTTAGGAAGTTCTTGTAGGCTTATTGTTTGCAATGTAAAATAGGAATTCCTTTTTTTTATTTTCTTCTGTGATAGGGTTTCTTGTGTAACAGTCCTGGCTGTCCTAGAACTCACTTTGTAGACCAGGCTGGCCTCGAACTCACAGAGATCCACCTGCCTCTGCCTCCCAAGTGCTGGGATCAAAGGCGTGCGACACCACACCCACTTCAGGTTTATAGGATTTCTAAATGTTAGTAAAGCATGTTAAAATATTTATAATGGTGCCATTTAAACAAATGTTTGCTGTTTATATTTGTGGATATTTCTTTATTCAATCAGATTTGGGGTGGATGTCATAAACTTTTCCTTAGATTTGTTCTTTTGATTTCAGGCTTCTGTGATGTACCCCAGTCCTGATCCCTTAGAAACACAAACAGGTGTTCTTGACTTTTATGGACAGAGGCCCTGGAGACAAGGAATCCTAAGTAAATAATTTTCCTTCCTTTTCCTCTCAGCCTCAAGAAGACAGAGATAGCTTTCAGACTGTCTGATGACTGACGGAACCATTTCTAGTCTGGTTTTTGTTTGAAGATCTGTGCTTCGCAGTTTTTAGAATGTGTTCTTTTATTATATATTAGAGTAACTTAGAGTTAAAGGTGTTGATGTGATGAAAACATCTGAGTGTTTAAACACTTTAACTTCGGGGATTTATTTATCCATTTAAAATGGCATTACCATGTGGTGCCTTTTAAGAGTTTGTGTTCGTCTTTGTGCATTCCATGCACATTGGACTTGAGCAGCATCTGTGGCCGCTGAGAGGCTACACTGGGGGCAGCTGGGAAGAGAACGTCAGGGTCAGGAGCGTTCTCTGCAGAACAGAAACTGCAGAGAACTCCGTGGGAATAAGGCTCTGGCCGAGTCGTGAAGATTCCAGAATGTTCCCAGTCTTCAGTGCACTCTGGACTCAAGCGAAGGCTTCAGGGCGTCGCGTGAGGAGTTCTGTTAATGAGCTAAGATGGGTTGCTTCTTGTCGTACATAGGCTTTGACCTTTCTGACCCCGAAAAAGAGAAAGTGGGGATTCTTGCCATTCAGCTGAAGGAAAGAAGTGTTGTCCACTCTGTGAGTTACTTGTCCCACCCCACTATAAACTACTCGGGCACTATTGTAGTAAAATAGGAGGTGGTTTTTATTCCAATGTCTCATACCTTTTCTTTCCTAACAGGAAATAATCATCACTCTTCTGAGCAATGCTGTCGCACAGTTCAAGAAGTACAAGTGTCCCCGGATGAAAAGCCACCTCAGTATGTACCTCACCACATCATATTTTGTGCTCATTGGTGTAATTTAAATTATTTAAGCCTTCTTTTCCTTTGCAGTGGTTCAAATGGGAGAGGAGTATTATTATGCAAAGGATTATACCAAAGCTTTGAAGTGAGTCATATTTGCTGTTTATTTTCACAAGTACTCTGATTGCCTTAAGATGAAATTGGAATAGACGTTTATATTGAAGGATTTGTTATTGCCCTGTGTATTTTTATTAAATTCCAGTTATGTGATATTTTCTAGTGCCCTCTGCTGGCATAATCCTTTAAGTTTTTAGGTAACCTCAGGTTTGACCAGATGTGAACAATGGCTGTGAAAGCTTCGCAGTGAGACTTTTTGTATGTGCACAGTGAGAAAAGCTCAGGGAGTTTCTCCGAGGCCCTTTCCACCTTCTGGAGAGGCTGTCTTTCTCCCTGTCCTAGGCTGCTGGATTATGTCATGTGTGACTACCGCAGTGAAGGGTGGTGGACTCTGCTCACGTCTATACTGACCACAGCGCTGAAGTGTTCCTACCTCATGGCCCAGCTAAAGGACTACATTACTTACTCGCTAGAACTCCTTGGGAGAGGTAACGTGACGTTTTTTTTCTGTAAAGTCCAACCCTCGCAATTGTTTGCATCATTAATATTTTTAAAGTTGGAGTAATAATTCATTGTCAAATATTTAGAAGTACTTTTGTGCTGGGCATGGTGGTGTAAACCTTTATTCCTAGGAGGCAGAGGCAGTTAGATCTCTGAGTTCAAGGCCAGCCTGGTCTGCAGAGTGAATTTGAGGACAGCTAGGGTTATATAGAGACTCTGTCTCAAAACAAACAAACAAACAAAAGAAGTACTTTTATTATATAAAATTCACTATACTTAGTCATCTTAGAAGTATTTACTCGAAACTATCTTAAGGGTCTGGGATGACGCCTCACTTGGTAAAGTGGCTGCCTGACTTCAGCCCCCAGTACCCATGTGTGTGCCAGGCATGGTGGCCTGTGCGTCTCAGCCCACTGCTACGACCGTGGGCACAGGAAGATCCCTAGGGCTCGCTGACTGGCCAGTCAGTTATATTGGTGACCTCCAGACCAATGAGCACCTCTGTCTCAAAGGAGGTACACGTGTGAAGAACAGATGTTAGCAGGGTTGGAGAGGGGGCTTAGTTCCCAGCACCCTTGGCCAGGTCATAGTTGCCTGGAACCCCACAGGTAGGTAATGGACTGACCTGTCTGTCTTATAGTTCTATGTTCTTTTCCTATCTCAGCTTCAACTCTGAAAGATGACCAGAAGTCTCGGATAGAAAAGAACCTCATGAACGTCTTAATGGTGGGTTGTTAATTCTTTGTAGGAAGTGTAGTATGTGTACACTCGGTAAAAGTGTACCCAGATCTGTGTCTGTGTGTATTTTCCCAGCTAGTTGTGCAAATTTGGAACTCTCGTTGCAGAATGAAAGCCCAGACCCTGAACCTGACTGTGATGTCTTAGCCGAGAAGACTGCTCAGAAGCTGTGGGCTGACCGGGTCTCTCTGGCTGGAAGCAATGTTTTCACAATAGGCGTACAGGACTTCGTACCATTTGGTATGTAGTCAACAGCCACAATGTTCAGAAAAGCCTGTGTCTGCAGTGAATAGATGCAGAATGTAAATATGAAAGGGAGTCAGAGTACATCATCCTGTGGATAATCATGACTTCTTATTTTTCTCTTCAGTGTCATAACAGGCTGTCAGATACTTTAAGTTCAATAAGTATTTATTGTGAGTGATGAAAGCCTTTGTTTCATTTATTGTTACTTTAAACACCACAAGAAAGCTTTTTTTAGTTTTGTCCTATTTTCTTTTTAAAAACTATGCTATATTTTACGTATAACAAAATAGTTTACATTAGTGGTTCTCAACCTTCCTAATGCTGTGGCCCCTTAATACAGTTCCTCATGATATTATGAATCCAACCATAGTTATTTTGTTGCTACTTCATAACTGTAATTTTGCTACTGTTATGAATCATAATGTAAATATCTGGGAACCACCGGTTTACATATTAAATAATGCTATAATAGAATGCTTTGATGTTGTATGCGATTGTTATGGTGACTCACTTAGAAAAAGTGAATTAAAAAACTTTTTTGTACTGCGGGGGGGAGGTGGTGGTTACAGTCTGAAAATTTCCCCTGTTCAAATACTTTTATTTGTTTATTAAAATATACTTTGCTTATTAGTATATCACATATTATATGAAGTATTCTTGAAAAGATATCTATTTAAAAGTTTTATGATTTATTGGGCTGGAGAGATGGCTCAGCCGTTAAAGGTTGAGCTTTATTGTCTAGGCAGGTGTTTTGAAATAAGCTAATTCAAAATGGCTCCTTTTCCTTTTAAGTTTTGGTGCTAACATTTAAAATTAATTTAAAATTAAAAATGTTTATGAAGTTGAGCAGTGGTGGCGTATGCTTTTAATCCTAGTGCTCAAGAAGCAGCGGTAGGTGGATCTCTGAGTTCGAGGCCAGCCTGGTCTACAAAGTGAGTTTCAGGACAGCCAGGCCTACAAAGAAACCCTGTCTCAAAACAACCAAACAACCAAACAACCAAACAAAAAACAACAAAAGTTGTAAAATTTTTGTTTGACCTTTGTTTATTAATCAGAGAGAGTTGTGTTTGCGTTTGCTGAACAGTTGCCATCTGTGAGGACACTGTCAGCAAGAAGGCAGTAAGAGTGCAGCTGAGGGGCTGGAGGGATGGCTCAGTGGTTAAGAGCACTGACTGCTCTTCCAGAGGACCCGGGTTCGATTCCCAGCACTCACATGGGCAGCTCACACCTGTCTGTGACTCCAGTTCCAAGGGATCTGACACCCATGGCAAAACAGCAATGCACATAAAATAAAAGTAAACTAACTTAAAAAAGAATGCAGATGAGCTGTTTCTGTAAGCCTAACTCCTAGGACAGTGCAT
This sequence comes from Peromyscus leucopus, assembly GCF_004664715.2. Classification (NCBI taxonomy): domain Eukaryota; kingdom Metazoa; phylum Chordata; class Mammalia; order Rodentia; family Cricetidae; genus Peromyscus; species Peromyscus leucopus. The sequence continues at coordinate 32,040,515 of NC_051077.1, read as the reverse complement.
ACTTGAGTGCCTGGCCCTGTCTGACTCTGCCCTTCTTGTTTGATTTCTAGTACAGTGCAAAGCCAAGTTTCATGCCCCCAGTTTTCATGTGGATGTTCCTGTTCAGTTTGATGTTTATCTGAAGGCTGACTGTCCACACCCCATTAGGTTTTCCAAGCTCTGTGTCAGCTTTAATAATCAGGTAACGTATCACTGAGTGTGTCTCCACGGTGTGTATATGTCTGTGTCTATACTTTGTCTATGTTACTGTAGCACTTACCATGAGTTTAGTCAATTGTAGAGCTTACTGATTTTTTTTTGTTTTTGTTTTTTGAGACAAGGTTTCTCTGTGTAGCTTTGGTGCCTGTCCTGGATCTCTCTCTGTAGACCAGGCCGGCCTCAAACTCACAGAGCTCTGCCTGGCTCTGCCTCCCAAGTGCTGCAATTAAAGGCGGGCGCCACCACCGCCCAGCTGATCTTACTGATTTTAAAGTTATCAAGTGACTTTTGGCCAGGCTTATATAAAAATAAATAAATGTACTTACATTTCCAAATGTCTTGCAATTTAGATATGCTTTTCCTACTCTTTATTTTTATTTCCACTTTAGGCTTAAGAAAACCAAGAATACTATTCTTAATTTTTATAATGTGTAACTTGAATTTCAGATAAGATATATTCAGTGTGAAGATATTCTAATTTTCAAAATCATTTGCTTTCCCCCCCCATTATTAGTTTTTGTTTTATGTATTTATTTATTATTTGATGAAGGGTCTCACACTCAAGCTGACTTCAGAGTCACTGTGTAACTTGAAATGGCCTCCAACCAAATTTGTTTGTTGTTTTTTTTGTCTGGCTACATAGCCCTGGCTGTCTTGGAACTCACTCTGTAGACCAGCCTGGCCTCAAAATGACAGAGATCTGCCTGCCTCTGCCTCCCTAGTGCTGGGATTAAAGGTGTGCACCACCATGACCAGCTTAGTTTCTGTTTTCAGAACTAATATAGATTTGGTTTTGCAGTAATCAGATGGAGTAGATAGACATGAAGGGCACAGTGGACATGTGCCTTTGCAGTCCTGCCCTGCCGTAGCCCTCTCTGCTGACCTCTCAAACAGTCTAATATTTCCTGTGTACACATAAGCAACATTTTCATACTGTATGCATATGAGCATTTTAAAGTGCAATATAGTAAAGTCGAGTGCTGTTCTCTTTCATTTATATGTCTACTTAATAGGTAATCATCTTCTGGTCACCTAGAAAGTATCCTAAGCCTTTAACCACACATTTAGTGGGAGTTGCGAATATTCTTCTCATTGTGAACCTAAAGAGATATTGTGTATCAACTCCATTAAATGTAAGCATTTTAGGGACGGGGCAGAACTGATTCACAGATTGCTGGTAGGCCACGAAGCTGAATGGTGTCACCTTGACTGGAGGCATAGTTACGGTAGGCGTGACAGAGAAAGAAGAGGTCCAGTTAAGTACAGAGAGATGGGACTGGAGAACACGCCTGAGAAAATGGTGTACGGGACTAGGAGGACATGTTGTGTGGTTATTGGTGAGTCAAGACAAGAACCGTAATAGACCAGGGTGAGGCGGGGATAGACCAGGTGAGGTGAGAAGGTGAGGCTGGGGCTAGACCAAGGTGAGTGTGATTCGGATCACTCGGTGTTCAGTGTCAACAAAAGATCGCATGTTTGATGCTTGCCAATGATAACTCTGCTCACCTCTCTTTAAGGGCTACAACCAGTTCTGTGTATTAGAAGAAGCATCCAAAGCAAGCGAAGTCTTAGAAAATCTGACTCAAGGAAAGATGTGCTTAGTTCCTGGGAAAACGAGAAAATTGTCATTTAAATTTGTTGCAAAAACTGAAGACGTGGGAAAGAAAATTGAGGTTAGTTGTGAAATTTGCTTAAATATAACTTCACTGACAAAAGCAGTATGTCTGTGTTGAAAATTTAAATAATACAGTACTTTGGGAGCGTCCTTCCATATGCTCTTCTGCAACATTTTTGTACTTTAAAATTATTTAATTAAAGAAGTGGGCCCCATGGGGCTGGAGAGATGGCTCAGAGGTTAAGAGCACTGACTGTTCTTCAAAGTCTGAGTTCAATTCCAGCAACCACATGTGGCTCACAGCATCTGTAATGAGATCTGGCGCTCTTATGTGCATCATAATCTTATACATATATATCTTAGTGGCCCATGGATGTAGTTCTGTGTAGAACAAATATTTCCTAGCATACACCAAGTCCTGGATTCAATCCCCAGCATGAAGGAAGACTGTAGGAATATACTGTACATAATATTGAACCCTAGCTTTTTTTCCACTTAGTAATGTAACTAAACATTATTTGTTCTTAATAAATATTAAAAGTAGTACATTTTTAATGAGTTAATCATCAGTTAAGGAATTTTCAACAATTTATATAATACAACAAATTTATATAATAGAACCTAATTTAGAGTTTATCTTTTTAATGTTCAAACATTGCTGTTTGCATATATTAAAGAAAATGAAGATAAATAAATACTTGACAGGTTAATATAGTGTAGGTAGTTGAAAAGCCCTTCGGAGCTGTATGATGAAAATGATATTTTATGTTGTATGCCTCAGGAGCCAGCTGCATATGCTTCAGTTCCAGCTCTGTAGCTTGAGAGGTCCTGGGCAGTCTAACCTCTTTGTCCCAGTGCATCCCTCTGTAAGATGGGGCTGGTGATAATAGGACCTCAGAGGCTTGTGGGGTTCCGTCAGTCCATGTCATGCTGACAGTCTCTACTGCCCAGTAAGCACTCACCAAGCGCTTGTTTTCTGTGGCTCGTGAGAGAGTGTTAGCTGTGATAAACCTTGGGACTGTTGTTAAATGCATGGACATAAGGTTTACTGCTAACATCTGCATAGCAGTCTCTGTAAAGTGATTGACTTTCTTACTGACTAATACCCAACACTTTCAGTTTCTTCCATTTAAAAGTCCTTCATGATTTGACTAAATCCCTAGATGTTTACCACACCAGTTGGCAGCATGAATTTGGGAGAGCAGGCCCCAAATGAGGCAGAATACAGACACATGCACTAGCCTCCTTTCTTGAGAGCATCAGACCGTTTGTACCCTGAGGGTTAAGAAGAGTCACCTGACTAAAGTCCCCAGTTCAAGCTGTGTATTATCACAAGGACAAGCTGCGTGCGGCAAAACCATGTTTCTCTGTAGAGGCATGTAAACAAATAACAACAGTCAGTGTGATGAATAAGCTAAAGGAAACTCACTCCTGTCTGCTGCACCTGGGAGGCGCACAGAAGCATCATCCGAGAACAGTTCCGTGGTTGTGAGGAAACCGAGGTCACAGGACTCTTGTCTTGTTTTCTTTCAGTTTCTCACAGGCACTCGGAACTCCCCTACACAACTCCATTCTTGGACTGTGTAAAATACACCTAGAACTGTATTTTAGTTTTTACTTGGTATCTGAGGAAACCTGTCATTATAATTAATAATCCTACGTTGAGTCCTTTTGTTAATGGATTTATTCAGCTAATAAGACATTTCATTGCTAATACTGTAAGTACTTCCAGCAGCAATGTTTGTGGGCTTAGACACTAGGTTGTCAGTGTATCAGCGGTACTTGGTACTTCCTTATTTCCATCAGTATCCACCAACAGTCGTCTGTTCTATCAAGTGCTGTGCTGGGTGCTGGCATCATATCTATACGTCACATCTATACATCAGATCTATACATAGCTACATATTACTTGGGAGTTCCGGGTATAGTCAGTACCTGGCCAGGGTGAGAGGGTTCTGTTCTTGTCCATCCTGCACATGACTAGGTGAACTTCAGGTGTGATAGTCCTCGCTGTGGTGTTGTTGACAGGGACGATGATGATAAGCATCCGGATATGTGATGGCATTTCTGGTTCCCCTTTCTTTTACAGATTACCTCTGTGGATCTGGTTCTGGGCAGTGAGTCAGGCAGGTGTGTGGTTCTGAGCTGGCAGGGAGGAGGAGGGGATGCTGCGTCCTCCCAGGAAGCCCTGCAGGCAGCAAGGTCTTTCAAAAGACGGCCAAAACTTCCCGACAATGAGGTTCACTGGGACAGCATCATAATCCAGGCAAGCACAATGTAAGTGTGCTTTGAGACTAGGTTGAAGATCATCTTACTACTTTATTTCTTTAAGTTGGTTACTGACTGTTTGTTTTCACAGGATCATTTCGAGAGTCCCAAACATTGCTGTCCAACTGCGACATGAGCCTCCTGCCCTAATGAATGAGATGTATTGTTTGGTTGTAACGGTTCAGTCCCACGAAAAGTCCCAGATCAGGGATGTGAAGCTCACTGCTGGCTTAAAGCCAGGTAAGTACGCACTTTGTAGATTTGATCAGCATCAGTGTGTTACATTGGTGCCGAAGTCACTGTCTGTCTTTGTGTTGCTAAAATTCAGCATTTGATATTAGAATACATTAATACATGTGGTTATATTATACATGGTTTTAACGTGGATTCCTCCCTTTATGTCTTTTTGATAATTATTACTTACTGTTTATTTTATATTTTTATTATACTATGGAAATTGTGTTGCACAAAAAACAAATTTGAATAATTTTCTTTAAAAAATGTTTGGTTGCATAAAGTTTTACTTATTTGGGGGTGGGTTGCATGTACCATAGCATATATGTGGAGGTCACAGGACAGCTTGTGGGAGTTGATTCTCTCCTTCAGTCATGTGTGTTTGGGGGATTAAAATCAGTCGTCAGGATTGGCAGCAAGTGCTTTTACCTGCAGATCCATTGAGGAATTTTCTTATACTAGTTAAAAATGGATAAGAAAGCACTGGAGATAGCTTGCAACATCAACAACACATTTGGCCTTTGAACAAACGCAGTGTGGTGGTTGTTCAAGAGGTTTTGGAAAGGAAACAGGAGTCTTGAAGATGTGGAGCTCAGTGGCCAACCCTTAGAAGTTGACTATTTGAGAGCACTCATCAAAGCTGATGCTTTCAGATCTGTCGAGAAGTTCCAAAAAGCTCATCGTGGACTGTTGTGTGGTAGTCAGCATTTGGGGCAAGTGGACAGGGGAAAGATGCCATAAGTAGGTGAGCAAACCGTCTTCCTGACCCGATGGTGAAGTCAGAGCAAAAGGAATGTATAACGACTGGTGTTATACAACCAGTCCAGAGCACTTGGCACAGACAGACTTGCACCAGGAGCTCATGGTCGCTGTTTGCTGTCCTGCTGCTGGTTTGACCCCCTGCAGCTTTCATGTCCCCATGAAGCCATCAGTCTGGGAAGCATGCGCAGCAAATCCGTGAGATGCGCTGAGAACCGCAGTGCTGGAGCCGCATTGGACGACAGAAACATCCCATTCCCCACCACACTGACCGCATCCTACACCTGGTGCTCCTAACATTGAATGAGCTGGGCCTTGAAATGCTGCCCATCCACCGTGTTTTCCTGGCCTCTCACCAGCTGACCGCCCTTCTTTAAGCATCTCTTTTTGCTGGGAAAACAATTCTACAACCAAGAGGGTGCAAATGATTGCCAGGAATTTGTTCAATCCTAAAGCACAGATTTTTACACTGTAAGAATAAAACTTCTTTCTCAATGGCAAAAATGTAGTTCCAACTTTGATTCATAAAGATGTTTGAGCCCAGTTACAGTGAATTAAAATGCAGTCTGAAACCACAATTCCCTTTGTACCAACACAGTAACAAGGTAAACACCATCACATCAATGATAGGGTATTTGTTTAAAAGATGGTACAGTATAGTGCTCTTCATATAGTATTGATTGCTATGATAATGTCCTAAAACACCACTGTATCAACCTTCGTAGGGCAGGATGCCAACCTAACTCAGAAAACCCACGTGACTCTTCATGGAGCCGAGCTGTGTGATGAGTCCTACCCAGCCTTACTCACTGACATTCCTGTGGGAGATTTGCATCCAGGGGAGCAGGTGAGCGTGGTCAACAGGCTGGAGAGGACCTTAGTTGGTCTGTAGTTCTAAAATAGCAGAGCAGAGCACTGGGAAATGACTGAACTGTCCATCTCGCAGGATTTTACATATTTAAGTATATAAAATGTCATGGGCAGTTTTTATGCAGGGTTTCCAAACCAGTAACCCCCTAGTGGACTGCTTGTTGCTGGGGAAATCACTGGTGTCTAAAACTGCAGGAACTTCTCAGTCAACTGGTGTTTCTTGAACAGTGGATAGAGAGAATGAAAAAGCTGGAGGATTATGTCACTGAGGCTTGCTTGGCTCAGGGTTTTTGGTGGCTGGTGGAGTTTCATTAGTCACATTAGTTACACTTTAACAACCTGTATAAAGTAACTAGAAATCTCCAAATGGGAACATTGTCTGAGAAAACCTGGAGGAAGTCTCCGTATCATTAAATCACAATGCTTACTGTGTTACAGCTGGAAAAAACAGTCTATGTTCGCTGTGGGACAGTGGGCTCCAGAATGTTCCTTGTGTATGTTTCTTACCTGATCAATACCACTGTTGAAGGAAAAGAAATTGTTTGCAAGTGTCACAAGGTATTTTTTATGACTTCTTTTCATGTCTGAAGCACTTCTATTTTGTGTTATTTTAATATCTTTTTTTATCTTGGCAGTAATATGTCATCTTATAGGTTGGTTTTTCAGCCCAGCAGAAGCAAAGGCCTGAGAGTTGGGGTTTATAGTGTAGTTTTTGTAGAGGCTGTGGGCTGTGGGCTCTTTATAGGTTATTGGAAGAAAAAGGGTTATTGAAAGGGTAAGCAATGTTGCCTAGTTGCATAGAAGGCCAGGAATACTGTCAGAATTGCACATAGCCTGCTGTAGGTCAGGGCTCTTCGACAGGACCTGGAAAATGGCCTGCCGATCCCCACACTTCATATGAGCCATCGTTTTGTTTTGTTTTTGAGACAGGGTTTCTCTGTGTGGCTCTGGCTGTCCTGGAACTCACTCTGTAGACCAGGCTGGCTTAAACTTAGAGAGCTCTGCCTGCCTTTGCTGGTAGTGGAGGCGTGTACCACCAAGCCCAGTTTGCACTGTCTTATGTTCTCATCAGCTCTGAGCAGCGTGAAACTGAGACCTGGAGTCTAGGTTTATGTGTGTGACAGGTCTGACACATAACACATAACTCAACAACACAACCTTCTTCCGTTTACATTTATTTCACGTGTGTGTATACGTGCACGTACATACGTGTATGCCATAGTGCGTATGTGGAAGTTGGGGAACCACTGTGGGAACTGGTTCTCTCCTTCTCCCGTGTGGGTTCCAGGAACTCAGGTTATCAGACTTAGAATCCTTTGAGCCATGTCACTGGCCCAACATAACCTTTTACAAAGGTTTCTCGTCAGTGTGTTGGGCCTTTGTTTTGAAAGGTAGAATGACCCATGGCTCCTCAAACAGTCTTTTACAGGGAGATGGAGCTTGCTGGGTTACGGTAGCGCTCCGTGATCAGAGTGGGTTAAGTTTTTGCCTTTGTCACTTACACTCTGGCCTTGTGACCACCATCTTAAAACTTCAGTATAATGGACTGGATAGGTATGAACATTACATTTAGTGTGCACGGCAAGAATGTCTGTGTCTGTCACATTACCTTGTGATTATTTCAGTTCCCTTGAGTCAAAGCGAGGTAAACAATTTGTGTCAGAGGAGGACGCAGATTCTGGCCTTGGCCACATTTGTGGTATTGGACGTCTGGCTCCCTGTGTGGAGGGGTGGTGATGCCTGTCCTGCCGTCTTCACTACATCCTGAGTAAATAGTGCAGAAGAAAGCACTCTGCTGGGGACTGTGAGACAGCCAGACAACGCACTGGACAGAGCAGGGCATTGTGTGGGTTTCTACAAATGTACCTAGGAAGAGACCCTCGCTGCTTCTTGTGTGACGTGGGGTTGTTCATGGTCAGTTCTAGATCGTGCTGTGTGCTGACTGACTTTAAAACTTCATGGTAACAGTTGTAGAAGAGCCATTGACTGTGCTCCCGATGTTTCTTGCAGGATGAAACTGTAACAATAGAAACCGTCTTTCCATTTGATGTGGCAGTCAGGTTTGTTTCCACAAAGGTATGTTCTTGTGATGTACACTATCAGAGTTAAAGAAAAAAGTCCAGTGGACTAATGGGGTTGCTGACCAGCCTCCTCTCTTCCTTGGTGTGGTGGCAGTTTGAGCACCTGGAAAGAGTCTATGCGGACATCCCTTTTCTCTTGATGACGGACCTCCTCAGCGCCTCACCTTGGGCCCTGACAATTGTGTCCAGTGAGCTACAGCTTGCTCCATCTATGACTGCAGTGGATCATCTAGAGTCCCAAGTGGACAAAGGTGAGGCTTTACATCATTCTCACATGAAGTGTGTGTGTGTGTGTGTGTGTGCGTGCGCATAAAAAAGTCAGAAGAGGATGTCAGGTGTCCTGCTGTACCCCACCTTATTCCCTCGGGACAGGTCTCCCACTGAACCCGGAACTAGGTGGCAGCCATCAAGCCCCAGTGAAAACTTTTCCCGTTCCCTCAGTACTGGGATTACAGGTGCATGTGCAGCCACACCCAGCTTTTTGGAGGCGCTGTCTCCCAGCTGCCCCCCATTGGTTTTTGCTGTAGTGAATATAGATAGATTGGTCCAAATGCTGGACTTTTATGAGCTAGAGAAAGTACCGTAGCATTTCTGAGCCTTGGTTTCTATGTTTCTGACAACAGTTTGTAAGATAAAGACATTGCTTTGTTGTCTCCTTGAGGTGACATTCTCATAGACGGAATCATGACGTAGGCGGTAAGGAGTCTTTCTTGTAGTTGTCTTACAGACAGGAGAGAGCGCTAGTGAATGCTTCTGTCTCCGCTGCCCGTCTGCTGGGAATGTCGAAGGTGGAGTGGCCACGGGACATTACATTATCTCCTGGAAGAGGTAAAATCACAGGGGCCTCTCTGCTTCCGCGTGTGTCTTCTGATGTCTTACTGTCTGTCATTACCATTGATCACCTGAAGTGCCGCTAGAAGTCACAGCAGCAGTGGGATTGCTGTGCTGAACTACAGTGACGAGGAAGTCAGCACACACAGCACGATCTAGAACTGACCATGAACAACCCCACGTCACACAAGCAGCAGCGAGGGTCTCTTCCTAGGTACATTTGTAGAAATGCACACAATGCCCTGCTCTGTCCAGTGCGCTGTCTGGCTGTCTCACAGTCCCCAGCAGAGTGCTTTCTTCTGCACTATTTACTCAGGATGTAGTGAAGACGGCAGGACAGGCATCACCACCCCTCCACACAGGGGAGCCAGACATCCAATGCCACAGTTTCTGACTGAAATGCCAGTAACATTTGAGTCAAACTAAATCTGAAGATGGGGTGTGGAGAGCATCAGGTGAAACGCCCTCATGCAGTCAGTGAGATCGTCTACATAAACCCCGAGAGGTGGCCAGTAGGATTATTCAGCAACTCAAAGTGCTTGTTCCCGTGCCTGGCAGCCTGAGTGGAAAGAGAACGGACTCCTGCGAGTCCTCTGACCTCTACACCCGTGCTGTGGGACAGACGTGCCCACATACATGTATGCCTTTTGAGACACTTAAACGTATACACAGTAGATGTTTTTACAGAGAAAATCCAAGGGATTAAGGAGTAAGCAAGGTCACTGTATAAAATGTCAGTATACAAAGCCCAGTGGTATTTCTGTTGGTCAGAAATAAGCCTCTCAGCAGGGCACTTTAGACAGTGTCATTTGGGGCTGGAGAGATGGCTCAGTAGTTAAGAGCACTTGTTGCTCTCACAGAAGACCTGGGTTCAAGTCCCGGCACCCACATGGGCACTCACAACTGTCTCTAACTCTAGTTCCAGGGAATCTAATGCCCACTTCTGTTTTCCTTGGACATCAGGCATGAACACAGTACATATTACATACATGTAGACAAACAACTCACGTACATAAAATAAATATAACCTTTTAAAAATTGTATCATTTTCATAGCATCCATAATTATAAGATACCTAGGAGTTCACCCAGTAGGAGATTAGCATTCTCTTTACATAGAAAACTATAGAACCTACAACATTAAAAGAACAGCTAAGCTGGGCAGTGGTGGCACATGCCTTTAATCTCAGTACTTGGGAGGCAGAGGCAGGTGGATCTCTATGAGTTCAAGGCCAGCCTGGTCTACAAAGTGTGTTCTAGGACAGCCAGAACTGTTACACAGAGAAACCCTGTTTTGAAACCAAAAATGAGTAAATAAATACATACATAATAATAATTAAATAAGTGGAAAAACAACTAAACAAACAGAGAAGATACACAGTAGTTTTACATGAATCAGTCTTTTACAGACTCATTGTGGCTATGTAGTAACTTCTACTACTTTTGGGTGTAAGTCAAAGCCCATATCTAACATTTTATGAAAGGTAAAAAGTTAGAAGGAGTTTGGTGTAGTCGAATGATTTCCTGTGTCCTACCTGGCCTGGGGATGGACAAATCTCTCTTGCCTGCATCCCACAGCCACTTATAAAATAATCACTCAGAGGCTTAATATTAATTACAAACTCTATGGCCTAGCTAGCTCTTTCATTTTAAATTAACCCATTTCTATTAATCTATGTATTGCCACGTGGCCGTGGTGTTACTGGTGTGCTGGCATGTTGGGCGGCAGCTGGTGTCTCTCTCACTCTCCTTTCTTCTCCTGTTTCTTCAGTTCAAATGTCCACCTAATCTTATTCTGCCTCACTATTGGCCAAACAGCTTTATTTGTCAACCAATCAGAGCAGCACATATTCACAGCATACAGAAAGACATCTTCCAGAAGTCTAGGTTCTTCATAACGGGAACTAGCAGTGTTGTGCTTCTTCTAAGTTCTAAGTTCTAAGCCTCCCTGGGAAGCTCTCCTAGTTACCTTGTGGTGCTGACCAGGAGTCTGCAGAGGCCAGAGGAGCAGATGGGTTGAGCACACGTGGAACAGCTTTTTACAGAGATAGCGCTGCAGGTCAGCTGAGGAAGAGGAAGTCATTTTGTCCTTGGTAATTGAGGAAGTAGTTGACTCTCCATTTAAAATAAGTTGTCTACTGTGCGTTATAGGTAAACATTCATTCCAAGCAGATTAAAATTCTAACTGTAAGAAAACCAAGTCTTTTTACTATAGAAAAATAGAATTGTTTAATGACCTTGGAGTAGCAGCTTCTTTAGGCACAGAAGATAGAAGTCTAAAATTGAATTTCCGGGGAGTACAAGAGGTGGCTTGGCAGTTAAGAACACTGTTGCTCTTGCAAGAAGACCTGGGTTTGGTTCCCAGCACCACACGGTGGCTCATAACTATTCATAACTAAGAGATCCAACACCCTCTTCCAGCCTTCACAGGCACCAACACACATGTGGTGCACATGCGTACATTCAGGCAGAACACTCACATATCAAATATGATAAATAAGTCTAAAAATACTCAAAATTTCCAGTTTATTGGGAGAAATCATAAAGAGAGAATGAAAAGACAAAATGCAAAATAGGTGAAAATCTTTCCAGTGTGTGTAAGTGATAAGGGTTAGTAGTGTGTGTAAGTGATAAGGGTTAGTAGTGTGTGTGACTGATAGGGTTAGTAGTGTATATAACTGATAAGGGTTAGTAGTGTGTGTAACTCATAAGGGTTGGTAGTGTGTGTGACTGATAGGTAAGTATTCACGTTTAGAACTTCCCCTCTGGTGTCCTAAGACATAGGCAGGTCTAACAATACTCAAAATTTCCAATTCATACCCATCGAAAGGAAAGTAGGCAGATTGTGATGCATTCCAATAGTGAAATAATGCTGTTTAGTAATGAAAGTGAGTGAACCACAGGTCCATGTCAGTATCTCCAGGTAAAGAGAGGAAAGCAAGCTTCAGGCACAGATATTAACAGATTACATTTGTAAAATGTATTTGAAAATATGTAAAACATATGCTTAGTAGGATCAATCTAATTGGAAAAGGTTTAAAGAAATACATTACATGGGAATGATAGATACAAATTCAGGATGGCGTTTTGGAGGGGCGGGTGGGAGCATACAGACAAGCAACATTAAAAATTCAAGTGCATTAATATATTCCTCTTTGATAGAGAGGTCCATAGGAGATATTTGTGTGTTATTCCCTTGGTATGGTTTAATACTTCATGCGTTTTAAGATGAAATAAAATTAATTAAAAATGAGAAAGGAATCCCAGTGGGAATAATTATAAGGAAATATTTTATGAAATTTATTTCTTTTGTTTTGGGAATGGTATATGTGCTATTTTGAACATGTAGTGGTCAGAGGACAACTCACAGGAGTCCTGTCCCACCATCACGGGGCTGAACTCAGACCTCAGTTTGTCGGAAGTGCCTTTACCCGCTGAGTTATCTTGCTGGCCTGTAAAGAAGTGTTTGTACAGTCATTTATAATGAGTATAATGAGTTTACTCTTATAGCTGTCCCTAAAATGTTAGAAATTACCAGAATTAACTGAAGTAGAAAAAAATTAAACCTATAAAATCAATAATTGAAGAACATGCTAAAGTTGCCTTTTAAGCTTTGAAAGAAATGTTTAGTAGACGTATTCTATGACATCAACATTCTTATGTTATAAATTGAATGCAAAACAGGGCAAGAAACTCCCCAGAAATTGTTTCTGGTCTTGTTCCTCGTGCTGGGGATGGACCCTGCTAGCACAGCTAAGCAGGTGCTCCACTTTGGGTTCCATCCCCAGCCCTTCCGGCAGCTCTTCTTGAAGACATTTGTTCCAGGGTCTGACGACGCTGGGCTGCAGGCCACAGTTAGCAGCTCTGAAGCCTGGCCATCTCAGGACACCTTTACACTTTGAAAATCACTGAAAACACTGAGGAGGTTTTTATGAGTTAGATGTGTCAGTATCTTCCATATTAGAACTTCAAGGTGGAATTCTTTAAAGTGAGAATGGAAAAAATAGGTCATTTTACTAAGATTAAAAACCTTTAAAAAAAAAAAAGCTAACTTGCCATTTCATTCACACTTACTTGTGAATTTGCCATGTTGATGTTTAATTTCTGTGTTATAGGAGTTCAACATCAACTGAAAGGCAATTTCCCTTCCCTGCTACTGTCATTCAGTAAGGTCCTTTCTTGCTGGTGATCAGCTCGTGCCTGTCCCCTGCTGGTGATGCTCTAGTAGCTCCCGATGTCAGCTGCTCTGCCCCTCCATGCAGGGGCATCTTAGGAGCCAGTTCCCTGGCAGGACTGCCAGCCACCTCTGTGCTTCCCACCGAATCCCAACACACAGGAAGCATCCAGCAGTCTTGTTTTATGACTTTATCTCAGGAAGTCGTAGAGTCCCCCACTTTTTACTAACAGTAGAATGTTTTAATTCTTCATTTCTACTGTGTCCTTGTGATGAGTTCTAACTGTGCCCTTTGAAAGGATTCTGGGGCCCACCTCAGCATCCCTCGAGAGAAGAGGTTTTGCATCACAGTGTAAATCTGCAGTACTTTTGCTGTGAGAAAATCCTGCTCCAGACACAGAACGGAGTGGTGTCCTTCACAGACAGACAGAGCCCTTCCTTAGCTCCCAGTGGTAACGCACGGCAGCCCTGCTTATAACATCTGCTCCCTAAACATCCACAACAAAAGTGGGGTTCAGAGAGCTCCTCTGGACAAAGCTCTGCTGATGGAGCTTGGAGATGGGTAGTTTTTCTTTTAAAGCTGCCTGGTAAAACAGATGCTTGTATCTGGTTGGTTAACGTTTGCGAAGTGTGAGTTCAAAGCTGGACTTTTTTCCGTAGGACCTCAGGCATGGAGAACATCCCTGTCATCAACACTGTCATCACGCTGCCCCACGTGATTGTTGAGAACATCCCTCTCCACGTGAACGCAGGTAGCGGCTTTCGGATGGTACTTGATAAGGGCTTCTCAGAGTTCGGTGTTTTAACCGTGTGTTATGCAAACTGGCTGACATCTATACACTTTACATGATTGCCCCTCCACAGTCCTACCCAGTTATTGTCAGACAAATCCCACATGTCATTTCAGCCATAAATGCTTTAGTATGATTGCAAGCATGGCTTTTTGTGAACCTTATTGTTTCATTGCCATGACTTAAAATTATCAATGGATCCTTTGTTTGTGTAGGAGGGTGGTTGAGGCAGGATCTCATTATATAGCCCTGGATGGCCTTGAACTTGCTAAGTAGATCAGGCTGGCCTCCAACTCACTGAGATCCTCCTGCCTCTGCCTTGTGGGTGCTGGGATGAAAGGTGTGCCTCCATGCCCAGCCTAGCAATAGATTCTTAACATCACCAAATTCTGATGTTGAAACATTCATTGGCTGAATGTTTCTGAGCTTATTTTAAGGTCTTTACATTGCAGTTTATGGGTAAGTCTCGGAGAATCCATCTAAATCTCTAAGTAGGCTGTGTCCTGTCTCCCATATCCTCCTGCTGGTCATTATTAATCCCTGTCACTCGTCAGTATTCTTCTCTTCACCCCAAGCCCACTTCTCTCCTGCCTCCAGCTTTCCCTCTTCCTCTTCCTGATTATTTCTGCAGGAACCGAGTCACCTGGTAGACTCTCTAACAGACTATATGGTACCATTTTTCAAACCATTTCCTTAACCCTGTAAATTGATCAGATTTAGGGTTCCATTTTTGTTAGGAATGCTTCACAGTTAATGTTCCCTTTAATGGACACATAACCGGCCGCTCCCCTTTTACGTAGGATCACATACAGTGCAGGCTAGTCTCAATAGTTTCTATCAGATTTCCAACTCTTTGTTTTTCCTTCTTGGTCTTTTTAAGGAAGGATGATACCGTAGTTTAGGCTAACCTCAGACTCACTGTGTAGTCAAGGCTGGCCTCCAACTCCTACTATTTGTTCTACCTCTCCCAAGGCTTGCAGTGTGCCTGGCTCATTTCTCCTCTCTTCCCTGAATACTTCTTTCAAGAGAAATGTTTCTTTACCAGCCCTACCATGTCTATATCGATTTTGAAAATAGCATGCAGTGCCCGCCTCCTGCCATGCCGCCTCCGGCCATGCCGCCTCCCGCCATGCATGCTTGTCTAAGCAGAGCTGCATGGGCCTGGGGCAGCACAGGCAGCATTAGCATGGCTTCTGCAAGGGTGGTCACAGGTGCACAAGACACTCAAAGTCTGCAGGGCTCCAGGAAAAGGGGCGTCGGCGTGAGTGGATGAATGGAGACCTTACTTAGTCTCCATAAAATGCAGTGTTCGCTTTTTCTAGTTTAGGAACTGTGGTTGCTATTTGGGGAGGTGTTTGCAGATTTGTGAGGTTATTTGTAAACTTCACTTTTGCTTGTAGTAGCCAGACTCTCTGTGTGTCAGTCAGTTTTCGACTTCCTTCCTTCTCAGCCTGTCCCGTCAGCATCCTTTGCTATCCTTCAGTCAAAAGATCTCACATCAGCAAAGCCGTAACGTGCGTAACACTGGGTCAATCCAGTGTGGGCACGTGCGCGGAGTGACGAGCTTTTTCTGTGTAACCAAGAGACCTGTGCTCTTTCTCTGTAGACTTGCCGTCGTTTGGACGCGTCAGAGAGTCGTTACCAGTCAGGTATCACTTACAGAATAAGACTGACTTGGTTCAGGACGTGGAGATTTCTGTGGAGCCTAGTGACGCCTTCATGTTCTCGGGTCTCAAACAGGTACAGGTCGTCTTCGCTGGTGCTGTTTGTGTGACCACAGAACGTGACCAAGAAACCGAGTGGGGTTTGGGTTTTTATACTAGGACATGTGTAGGCCTTTTTAAAGATTAGGTTTAACTTCCTGCAGGGGTGGGTTGCCCTTTTCACATCTTCAAGATGAGGCAGATGGGCTCTTACTCCTTATAAAGCACAGTTCGCGATCACTGGACTGTTATAATAACAAGTAGAATTCCTGAGAACTGTGAACCTCATCTTTATTTGCCTCATGTCCTGGCCCAAGGCCGGGAGCACAGCCATCTGAGGTTAAAGCCCACCGGCCTTTTCTGAAGAGCTGGACAGGTTTTTATCTTGCATACAGTTGACTTTTCTCTGCTATGTTCAGGAACATTTTTTGCTTATTCAAACTTTCTTCCTGTTCAATCAAATTAGATGAAAAATTTATCAGTTTTTAAAATGAGTAAATACAACACTCAGTCAAAAACACGTTCCAGAGAAGAGTCAGGGTGTTGACCGACACCCCCCAAAGGGATAGTTATAATTATAGAAACAAATGTGTCTTAATGCACGAGTGTCTACTCTAAACAAATGAACCAGTTTGCTCCATGTATTCAGAAATCTGAGTTTGTTGTTAAGTACACAGTAGAATTGTGTATGAGATGTGCAGTATAGCCATGCACCGTCATAAATCCACGGCATAAAGCATTGCATATCCCAGCTTCCGGGCGTCACAAGCCTGTGCTGTGCTGTTCCTGGCTCACAGTGTGCACATGCACACTTGTTTCTCATCTGTAAATGAGTCAGCTGTTCCCAGGGATTGGTTTACAGATAGAAAGGACAGAATACCAAAACTCTACAGGTTTATATTTTTCTAAAATTCAGGTTTTTTGTTATACTTCTGTAGTTATTGTGTGTATAGGCACATCATGTACGTGTGCGTCAGGTGAGCCTGCGGAGGTCAGAGGAGTCAATTCTCTCCTTTCATTGTGTGGGACCTGGAGACTGAATTCAGGCCGTCAGGCTCGGCAGCAAATGCTTGGCATGCTGGGCCATCTTGCTGGCCTCTCAAGTATTAGTAAAGATTTTTAACAAACCCCCCAAACTGTTTGCCTTAACATATAGTATAAAATCCCCAAAACAAAATAACCAAAACCAATTAGTTTGCATTTTGTTAAAATACCTATATTTTTTGAAAGCAAATTATCTTATAATATTTTTTGAGGGTTAAGATATTCCAGGTCTGAGACACAAACCGGTAACTTGAGTGGCATTCTTAAGAAGGCATATGCTGCCCTTCAGACCTTGGTAGAGACTGAGCAGTGGCACCTCTGTCATGCAGTCCATTTCCTGTCTGCCTGTCGTCCTGTTACACTTGTTCAGCTGTCTGTTCAGAAGATGGACTAGAAGAGAGCATGCGTGCTTCACAGGAGGGATGTGTCATAAATAATTGAGGGTAGCCATGTAAGTACATGTGTATTCATATAGCAAATTGTGTGACTGGTTTTCCCTGGCATTTTATGACTAGATTCGATTACGGATTCTGCCTGGCACCAAACAGGAAATGCTGTATAATTTCTATCCTCTGATGGCGGGGTATCAGCAGCTACCATCGCTCAACATCAACTTGCTTAGATTTCCCAGCTTCACCAACCAGCTGCTCAGGCGTTTTATCCCGACCAGCATCTTTGTGAAGGTGAGCCTTGGCCGTTTCCTGTCTTTTAACCGCAGTGTCTCAGAAGTTCACTGAGTAATAGTTGGGGCTAGCTAGCACTGATAGCTTTTGCTTTTATTATATGAATTTGCAGTTCTGTTCATTTCTATGGTACTGTTTTTATAGAATCTAACATCAGAGACTGCCACTCCCTTAGATAATTAGTGACTCATCCTTACAGTGCCCTGAACATACTTTCCCTTTGTAGTAAAGTAGGTTTTCTTTCTGTCTTTCTTTTTTTTTTTTTTCCTTGAGACCGAGCTCTGTAGTGCTGCTGTAGTGGAATTCACTATGTAGACCAGCCTGGCCTGGAACTCAGAGATACACCTGCCTCTGCCTCCAGAGTGCTGGGATTAAAGGCGTGCGCCACCATGCCCAGCTTCAATTTTTAAACATTCTTACCTGGTCACATTTTAAAGGCACCCATCTTGCTATTCTTGTGTCTGATGTCACCTACAGGGAAACAGTGTCTCAGGACGTGGCAGGAAAGAATTGGAGAGTGAGTAGTCTCCAGCTGTTGATGGAGTGGGAGAGTGAGTGGTCTCCAGCTGTTGATGGAGGGGGAGAGTGAGTGGTCTCCAGGTGGGGGGGGGGGGGGGGGGGGGGGGGGGAGGGAGGGGGGAGAGTGAGTGGTCTCCAGCTGTTGATGGAAGGGGGAGAGTGAGTGGTCTCCAGCTGTTGATGGAGGGGGGGAGTGGTGGAGTGGAGGGGGAGAGTGAGTGGTCTCCAGCTGTTGATGGAAGGGGAGAGTGAGTGGTCTCCAGCTGTTGATGGAGGGGGAGAGTGAGTGGTCTCCAGCTGTTGATGGAGGGGGAGAGTGAGTGGTCTCCAGCTGTTGATGGAGGGGGAGAGTGAGTGGTCTCCAGCTGTTGATGGAGGGGGAGAGAGTGAGTGGTCTCCAGCTGTTGATGGAGGGGGAGAGTGAGTGGTCTCCAGCTGTTGATGGAGGGGGAGAGTGAGTGGTCTCCAGCTGTTGATGGAGGGGGAGAGTGAGTGGTCTCCAGCTGTTGATGGAGGGGGAGAGTGAGTGGTCTCCAGCTGTTGATGGAGGGGGAGTGGGGGGGGGAGGGGGAGAGTGAGTGGTCTCCAGCTGTTGATGGAGGGGGAGAGTGAGTGGTCTCCAGCTGTTGATGGAGGGGGAGAGTGAGTGGTCTCCAGCTGTTTGACTGTTGGAAATGTGCTATAGCTAAACACAGCAGCACTAGTTTCGTCGTGTGTGAACGCAGACTTGGTCATATTCGGCCCCCTAGGGCTAACTTGTTTCAGACACTAGCAGTAACTATACTGAGGAAAGAGATCTGGGCTCATCAGTTAATCCCTTCTGTACCTTTATACACGCAAACCCAGTTCTGATTAAGGCTGGCTCAGTCTTTGTTTCCATGGGAACTAGCGCGTCTCCCGCTGCCATGGCCCTCTGTCACCGTCACTGAGTGGCGTGAGCGTTGACTCCTTGGGCCGCTCCTTCATCCACTGGAGAAACTACGGGTTTGCTGTTCTACATAGAGTGCGTCTTTAAAATGCATTGCATTCCATTGGGAACAAGGTCTTTATATGCAGCCAGCCTGGCCTCAAACGATCCATCCTTCTGCCTCAGCTTACACGAGAGAGAGGAGCATAAGCATGCCGCCATAGCCTACTAACGTTTGTCAGTTTGAGTGACTTGAGGGCTACCCTTTCCCACATACTAAATTATCACTGACTAAGATTTTATATCCTACTGCACCTTTATGCAATTCTGGACTGGCCAGTCTAGTTAGGTGACTGCTTGCCACTACTGAGATTTAAGTGAAATTAAGTTAAACTTAGAATTCCTAATGTCTGCATTAACCACACTTCAGGTGCTCCAAAGCTAAATATGATTAGTCACCTATCAAACAGGGCTATTCTAAAGCAGAGTTGGTCAGTATTTTTCTTAATAATTAGATTCAGTTTATTGCGTAATGTGAATACATCCCTGTGGCTGCACATGTAAAGCTGTGTTTGGCTAGGCCTTAAGTGGAGCCACTGTTTTGTTCCTGAAAGAGCTATCTCCATCAATACTAAACAATTAAATAAAGAATCAAAGTAAGGAGTAGGAACTATTCTTCAACATTTGGTTCCCATTGTACATGGTAAAGACCCATATGTTCACCATGCTAAAGGCACTGGAACCTGGGAGAATGGAGCCTAAACCTGAGGTGGACCAAAGTCTCAGGCAATATCCAACATTATGGAGAGTATCCGACAGCTTATACTCAGAGGGTTAGGAAGAGTCACCTGAGTAAAGTGTCCAGTCACAGGGCAAGCCACACGTGGTAAAACCATGTTTTCTTTGGAGGCATATAAACAAATAACAACAGTCAGTGTGATGAATAAGCTAAAGGAAACTCACTCCTGTCTGCTGCACCTGGGAGGGGCACAGAAACCCATTCCAAGAACAGTTCTGTGGTTTTGAAGAAACCGAGGTCACAAGACTCTTGTCTTGTTTTCTTGGAGTTTACTTACAAGCAATTAGAAATCTCTTCACATGTGACTCCATTCTTGGACCATGTTCTCACACCCATACATACTAGTCAAATATGTATGTGTACACTCGTCCACACACATACCATACAAATGTATACCTGTACAGTCGTGCACACACATACCATACAAATGTATACCTGTACACTCATCCACACACATATAACTGTGTATACTTGTACACTCGTCTACACATATGTGTATTTATGACTTTGGAGACTTCTGCTGCCTCAGGCTTAGCAGATAGCTTTTAGTTGTGAAGTTGTGGCGTTATTTCGTTTCATTTTCTGATCACTGTCTCTTATGCCTTCCCCTACAGAAGTTGGCTATTGAGTATCTGTGGTAAAATTACTTGCAAAAGTTCCTTTACAGCCAGGGATGGTTGTATGTACCTTTCGTTCCAGCACTTGGGAGACAGAGGCAGGAGGATTTCTGTGAGTTTGAGGCCAGCCTTATCTACAAGAGTGTTCTAGCGCATCCAGCTACCAGAGAGATTGTGTCTCAAAAAAAAAAATTCTTTACCCAATTGATGGTTCTCTAGTATATTGCTGACCTATTAAGAATTTTACAGCTAAAACCGTCTATTCATCCTCAACACCATAAAACAAAGCAAACAAAACCGCTGTAATGCTGTGAATGTCTGTGCATGTGTACTCACATGCATGTGTGCCTGTCAGTCTTACAGTTGTTTGTCAGGCACTGTCCCTCTTGCTTTCTGAGACAGGCTCTGTTGCTGGCCTGGAACTTCTCAGTAAGCCGTGTTGGCTGGCCAGTGAGCCCCGGGGTCTGCCCATCTTTGCCTTCTTCCCATTGCTAGGGTCACAAGCACGTGCCGCCATGCCCTGCTGTTTCCATGGTTGCTGAGGCTCAACCTCAGACCCTCATGTTTGCAGAGCAAGTACGGTACCAACTGAGCCAGCTCCTCCGCCCTGTGATGTCTGTGTTTGTTCTTAGCACGGAGTTTGCGGTGTGGGTCTTATTGTCAGCAGACTAGAGAGGAGAGTGTGTGCTTTTATCCTGGAGATGGAGATAGGTAGATAGGAAGGTAGATAGGTAGGTAGGTAGGTAGGTAGACAGACAGACAGAAAGAAAGAAGATAGGTAGGTAGATGTGTGCATCCATGCATGTATACTTTGGAGTTCATTGTAAGTCACATGTTTTCAAATAGGAGATGAGAAGGTCTTGAATACCCCAAAGGAGCTTTCTGTCAGTTCAGGTCTTGGGATGTAGGAGGCCTGAGCCTCCATGGTGGGCAGGCATGGTAAGTAGCTCCCATTTTACACGCCAGCTGTGAGGATCTGTGGGAGCTGCAAGTCCAGGGTTAGGAGAGAAGTGCCCACTGAGGTAGATCTGCAGGTGGGAGTACACGGCAGGGGTATTTCAGTGTTGTAAAATAGTCATAGAAATTTCAGGGCTTCCATACAGAGCTCTTCTTGTTCTTATTTTGTAACTCTGTTTTGCTTTTCCTGTTGTAAAGCCGCAGGGTCGACTCTTGGATGATAACTCTATTGCTGCCGCCTGATGTCCGGGACCAGCCCTTGTGTTCTTACAGAGGAGTCGAGAGAGTGCCTAGGAGACCCATTGTGACTTGTAGCTTTGATCATGGTGAAAAGTTAATCTTGCCTATTTTTTAATGGCTATGATACCAGCTATTCAGAGAAACTCATGCTTAAAATATTAAGAAAATCATCTTCTCGTATAGTTTCACTAATAAAAATTTCAAATCTATCTGTGACGTGAGAGGACGTCAGGTCATTGTTCCCGTCAGAAGTGATTTTATGGTGAGCACAATGTGTCCAAGGGAGGTGACTTGGATGTACAACATCAATGGAAACAGATAACCAACTGTGATTGGACAGAGGGGATGCATCATTCCTGGTTCTACCTGGAGATGACCCATCCCATAAATTCCCTGTTGCTTAGCACCTCCACTCAGCAAGCATCGCAGGTCTGACTGATGTTCAGACCTCCAGGGCTTTTTGGTTTGGTTTTGTTTTGAGACAGGGTTTCTCTATGTAGCCCTGGCTATCCTGGACCTCGCTCACTCTGTGGCAGTTGAAAGGTGTCAACTTTTTACTTACTGTCAACAAGTTTTGAACTCTCTCCACATGTACATCATTTATAAAACAGGTGTATATTCCTGAAAGGATCTGACCATAAACATAATTCCTAACCTGAGTTTTTGAGGATGACTCAAGGTCGCATTAAGAGTTCTCAGTCACTACATAATTTTATAAGTGCTATTTAGAATGCCTTTAAATTCATGTAAATGAAAAAAATCATATGGTGAACATTTTCTTTGTAAAATATCTTAATTTAAAACTACTTAAATTTCTTGGAAAATTTTATTATGTAGACCGTGGGCATATTGTAAAAAGGTAATAGTGATGTAAATAAATATGTTCTCTTTCACATCTGCTTGTAGATATCATTGATTTCCTTTAGCTGGTTTGGTTTCAGCTGTAACAGCCTTTACAAAGAACCCATCAAGAGGTTACCAGAAAGCAGTCAGGAGTGTTCTGGGTTCTAAGACTTGCTCTGCTAATCCTTGCTGGGACAGGGGAAGGCTGTGTGGGAGCATGAGTTCCGTATGTCACGGATTTTCAGATAGAGGCCATCGGTTGGCTCTGCAATGGACTGGGATCAGATCTCATCTGTGTGACTCGGTGGCCAGGTGACTGTTTTTGCCTGTGTACTGAGTTTTCTGGAAGAGAAGCTGATTAGGCCTGTCCCACAGCTTCCTGTAAGGACGTAGATTAACACGGGAGGACAGCCGGACACGGCCAGAGCCGAGGTTCACGCTTAGCTAGTGTTAACATCTCACTGGGGGCTGAGGAGGACAGCTATGCGGATTTGTCATTCACTGTACATAATGCAGAATGTAAATGAGTATATACCTGTGTATAAACATACATACTTAATATAAACTATACACACAGTTCATAAAATACACTTTAGCAGGCTCTGCTTTGTGTCCTAGTGTTTTGTTTTGATTCTTCATTGTAACCTGCCAGGTTGATCCTATGACCTCCGTAACTGGAATGTTGAAGACTTCCGGATATGAAGGTCTTTAAGGTCCCTGTGTGTGTGTACAGTGTTTGGATGAATTGCACAAACAATAAAGTCCTATGCATAGACACTGCTATTTTCAAGCATAAGATGTGCTTGTAACACAAGTCACTGATGGATACTCAACTTTAGCATTGACCTTAGTGAGATTTACTTAACTGTGTCTGCTTTACCAAATAAACAAGTCTGTTTTTTTTTTTAAATTTTCTATACAGCTAGTGATAAAATATCTTTTCTAGCCAAGAATTCTCCCATATCATAAATTCTGTGACTATATTCTACTTGCCTATTTTTAAACTGATTTTTTGTTTTGTTTTGTTTTTGTTTTTTTGTTTTTCAAGGCAGGGTTTCTCTGTGTAGCTCCTCTGTGGAACTCCCTTTGTCCCTTAGTAGACCCAGGATGTCCTTGAACTCAGAGATCTGTCCCCATCTGCCTCCCTCCGCTGGGATTAAAGGTATGTGCCACAACTGCCCCAATTTGTTTATTGAAAAACATAATTGTGACTTATTTTGGGTTCAAAAATCAATCTGATCAATCTGTCATAATGGTGTAAGAGCTGCTGTTTGACTGACTTCCTGTCATATCCACCCCCTCCTCACCCCCCTACCCCATCTTCATCATCACTGGGGACATCCGCTCCTTGTGAGTGAACGTCTATTTGACTATGTTATTCATTAGTATTGCCTTACTTCATTTGTGTTTTAACCTTGACAGTATCAGTCAGGAGATCAGATCGGCACGCGATCCAGATGTTACCATCTGTGATCCTAAAGGAGCAACCTGTAACTCTGATTCCTCAGCTCCGATCACCTGTACCATCGTGGGTTCCTTGTCCTCGAATTCTTAGAGTTAGATCACTTTAAAGAGTGTGACTGCTGTGGGGAGACTTGAAAACGTCTCTGTGTTATTTGAAGGGAAGAGGGTTTTTGTTTTGTTTTAATGCAGTCACTTTTTCACAGCCCATGTTATCACCACCAAGAATAGCGTTCCTTCCTGCCAGTACTCTGCAGAACAATAACTTTCAGAGTTCTGAGCTGTACTTTCCACATTAGCACTGCAGTGGAAGAGGAGGTGTGTCCAAAGGAAAAAAAAAAAGCCCCTGGAAGTTAAACTCCGCCCTTTAAAGGGGCAGGTCCGTGCAGTCTGCCTTAGTTACTGTTGCTGGGATCAAACACCATGGCCAGAAGCGACTTGGGGAGGAAAGGGTTTATTTGACTTACATATCCTAAAAAACCAGTCCACTGAGGGATGCCAAGGCAGGAACTCAAATTGGGTGGTTACCTGGAGGCAGGAGCTGATGCAGAGGCCATGGAGGGATGCTGCTTACTGGCTTGCTCCCCACAGCTTGCTCAGCCTGCTTTCTTACAGAACCCAGAACCACCAGCCCAGGGTGGCCTCACCCCCAATGGGCTGGACCATCCCCCATCAATCACTAATTAAGAAAATGCCCTACAGGCTTGCCTACAGCCCATCTTATGAGACATTTTTTCTCTTGAGGGTCCTTTCTCCCAGATTGACATAGCTAGCCAGCACCTGGTCCCAGCAAATACCTTTCTGCAGCTCCCTCTCTTGACCTCAGAACCAGAAAAAGCACCCTACGGTCCAATTCTGAATTTATAAACGACTTAGGGATGGGTATATTATTTAATGAATAATTCGTAATGACTTATTTTCAAGAAACAGTTATCTGTCCCGTTAATGGCTGGAGACTGTCAAGCAAATCCATGATGCCAACTACAAAGGGAGCTTTTTTCATCTTGTCCTCTCAGTTTCTCCTGGCACATGGGCGGCTCCCACGGGGGGCCTAATCCTCTCCGTCATTATGCATGACTGCTGACTGAAAACCACCACCCAGGGCAGGAGGACCAAAAGAAAGCGAATTCCACCTCATTGTCACCATCTGGAGGAGCGGTTTACTTCAAGATCAGTCACTCTTTTGGAAATTTCTAGAGTGAGTCTCACATTCTTTGGTGCTTGGTAGCCATCTCATTTTTAGCAAACTTCCACCCTCAAGACATTTAAAGAGCTCCATAAAGTTCACTAAATGAATACAAAATCCTACTTTTTGAATGACAAAAAAAAATCTTAGTTATATTCAGTTTCCTCTCAAAGATCACACTTATGAACAACTGTCCTTCCCATTCAGTTTACTTAAGCCAAGTACAAAAGCCAGTTAGCCCAAGATTTCACACTCTGCTTTCTGAAGCATGTTTTTACCAGAGGGAAAGATTAACTCACAACTAATAAGTGTGCCTGCGTTTCCGGGTCTTTGGACCATGCACACGATACCCTGAGCAATTCTTAAGTTTTGTTGTCTAATCTTTGGAAGAATGCAAAACTCAAAGAGGCCATGAGGCCTGTGTCTTGCGTTTAGAGTACACCCTCACCCAAAATGTTGCAGCATGCATCACAAATGACAGCTGACCAACAGCCCTGGGAGGCTGCTCAAGACTTTCTGAAGACGGGCAAGCTGGTGGGAGAGCTGGTGTTGCTTTAAAGCACTTCCAAAAGCAAACCAGAAATGAGATAGGGTCCCTCTGTTGTCAGCAACTCGAGAGGCAGAGGCAGGAGGATCACCCCAAGTTTGAGGTCAGTCTGTTGTACATAGGGCACCCCAGACAGCTGGGGATACACGATGAGGCTTTGTTGGAAAAACAAACAAACAAAAGCCCTTAGTTCGGAGGAGATGGTAAAACCTGGAAGATGCTATGGCGTGTTAAAGAATGGGAAGGCACGTGGGGGCCCGTTAATCTATCCCGACTCCCTTTGGATGTGTTTGAAGTGTTCCATAATAAAAAACAAAAGGCAGGAAGGAAGCCCAGGGGAGTGTGAGGAGCCAGGTGGGAGGTAGGGCTTCTTCAAGGAGTGACAGGGGAGTTGTTTTAGTCCTCATGTTCATAAGAAAGTTATTCTGTGTTTTTCTTATACGAGAATGCATCTCCATCATCCACGGGCAGATGATAGTGGGCAAGCTGAGGTTTGGAGCACACAGAAAGATTTGTAAAAATAAACAGAACAAGGAGAACATTCCAGGTGATGAAAAGGAATGCTGGCATCCGCCCTTGGCAACACCAAGGCATGCAAGGACTTCCAAGCGAGTCCTCTGTTGAGTAAAGCCAGTGTTTCCTCCCCTGGAGATTTGGAGATTCGTGTTCCCTGATAAGGCAGCTGGGCAGGGAAGATGAAACTCACTTAAAACCCAGAGCTCTGGCAGCTGCCCCCCAACTCCCAATCCTGCAGCTGAAGGGCAAGACTGCCTTCTGGATCTGAGTCGTGATTTGTCCAATTGAAGTAATAAATGAGCTTGTATTTTGAAAACGATCTGATCTTGGTGAGAATTCAAGGTCTGTGAAAGGACCAAATCCATACACCATCCCTAACAGGAAAAAAAAAAAAGACAAGAAGTCCACTGTTGCGGTGGGATGCTGAACGCTTGAAGCTCGGAGGGAGAGGGGCTACCGTAGCTGGTTTGGTCTTTTTGTTTTCTGATTATTTTTTAATCAGATAGCTGACGGTGTGCTGTGTTTTTGAGATCAACACTCACTATGTAGTTTTAGACCGGCCTGGAACTTGCTCCACAGCTCCCGACCCGCCTGCCTCCACCCAGCCGGTGCTGGGATTACAGGCCACAGCTGACAATGTTTTCAAGGGAGAGCTGTTTGAGACCCTTGGATGGCCAGACTACAGTTATAATAGTTCAACCCTTCAGATTGCCATCATTTCCTTTTAATTCTTATTGTAAGTTTCTCTACCTACACAAGATACTGCACGTGTATTCAGCTTCAGCCATTAGATGTAGCCATTTACCATCCACCTCGTTAAATCACTTCACCTATAAATAAATATAATCAAACATGTGTTAGTGTCTTTAACAAATCAGTGATTCCTTGAAATTGTCTAATACACAATCCATGTGCGGTTTTTCCTGGTTGACCAAGCACTGTTTTCACAGTTGGCTTTTGTGAATCAAGATCATATTTAATTCAGTCATTCTTAGCTATGGCTGACACCCCACTTATTGTTGGCTTCCTTATTGTTGGCTTGATGACCCACTGGTCCAAGACTCCCTCGACCCTCACAGCATCAACCCAGTTGAAGAAATAAAGTCACTTGGAGAACATCCAACATTGTAGATTTGGCCACTTCTCCAGATCTGTTTGTGTAGCTAGTTTCTTTATCTCCCGTATTTCCAGTCTACTGGGAGAGAGAGTTAAGAGTTTATGAGTCTAAAGTTGGTTAGTCAATCCCTGTCATCCCAGCACTTGGGAAATGTAGGCAAGAGTTCAAGGTCATCCTTGACTACATAGTCACTCTAAGGCCAGCCTGGACTACATGAGACCCTCCCCTCCCCCAAAAAAGCTCAACTAGAATTCTACATAGAAGCTCCCCCCCATTTGCTAAGTATATTCACTCGTTTTGAAATGCATTTTCTATGAGAGACAATTTTTCTTGGTTATTTTCAGGAGAGGGACAAGCTTCAAGCTGGGCATGGGGGTACATGCCTTTAATTGGACTGCTTGGGAGGGATCTCTGTGAGTTTGAGGCCAGCCTGATCTACACTGTGAGCCGCAGGCCAGCCAAAGCTACATAGTGAGACAGTGTCTCAAAAAAGAAAGAGAGTGTCATTCAGCTTTGGTTTTATGTGCTTCTTCCTCTAAGAAATACTTTATTCTATGAAATAACAACATAAATAACTAGTTGGCAGACAAGGATCTTGGGCTGGTTGTGGTGGTTTTCTGGCATTTGGGGTTCGAGCTCCTAACTCTCTTTAGATCACTCCTCTCTGAAAAGTAAAGTTTACAAGGAATCTTCAGCCGTGGGAGTAAAATCAAGATAGCTACATACACAAACCTTTATTAATTGTACACCTAAAGTCAATATTAACCTGTGCTGTTCCAAGGACAGCCTTGAGAAATGAGCGCAAGATCTGGCACCATGAGAAGCTTATATTTAAAAGGCATTTTACATTAATCACTCAGGAATGGAACTTGTGCCACACACCCATCCTAACCACACGCAGACTGCTATCTGCAGTTTTATTCTTGGGTTAATTGCTCCTCTGGTGTGTACTGTAGTTACTGTCCTCTTTGCCCAAGTGTGGAGGTTGTGAGGACCATTTTAAGTGACGCTTCCCTTTTTTTATTCATTGAAAACTAAACTAGAGTGGCCTTTTTGCAGAGATTTACTGTGTCACGCTCCAATGCACAAATAATAAACAGTGTGTCTCCCTACCCGGGATGGTGTGGAGTGACCAGTTCCAAGTTCAATGGTGCATAATGAAATTTCCAAAGTGGTCAAACAGGCTGGATGAGTTTAGGACAATGAGCTTTTATGTTTGAAACTGGGACCCCAGCTGTGACGGGCAGGGGAGGTTTTCTTCTATGCTTGTATGTTGGGGGGTAGGGAGGCGGCTGCAGAAACTCTAGCTGGCGGAGTGAATGGGTTACCTGCTGTGTGCCACGGGAGTTCACTTCATCTCCAGCTGCGAGTCAAGTCTGCCATGGCCCAAGCCTGAATTCTCTGAGAGTGGGGACGTTAAGGAGTGGTTAGGGTGAACCGGCATCCCCAGGGTCTGTCCCAGGCCCCAGGGGAAGGCCATCCACCCGTGAGGAAGTCGCCATTACTGCCTCCACTTTCAAGTTGGTATGGCAACTTCCTTAAGCATGCCCTTCACACACCCGGCTCCAGGCACAAGAAACTCTTGTGTTTGTGACGCAATAGAGCAGAATGTCTTAAGGCTTTTGCAGAGCTGTCCCGAGAGGTGGCTATAATTTAGAAAGTCCCTCGAAACGCTTGAACCCTAAGAGGTCAGGCATTGTAGGGTGCTGGGGATTATTATCTTAAGGTGTGTTACTTACGTTTGTTTATGTTGCATTTGTTTAACTCTGTGAAGCTGTGTTACTGTGCCTGTCTAAAACACCTGATGGTCTAGTAAAGAGCTGACCAGCTAACAGCAAGGCAGGAGAAAGGATGGGTGGGGCTGGCAGGCAGAGAAAATAGAGGGGAAAAATCTGAGAAGCAGGAGAGGAAAGAGGTAGCCAGAGAAGGAGGAGGACTCCAGGGGCCAGCCACCCAGCTACACAGCAAGCCACGGAGTAAGATTTGCAGAAGAGACTGGGAAAAGCCAAGGCAAGGTAGACAGGATAAGTTAAGGAAAACTGGCTGGAAACGAACCAAGCTAAGGCCGGGCATTCATAATTAAGAATAAGCCTCCATGTGTGATTTATTTGGGAGTGCCATTGAAGGGTCTATCACGACTCCATCCCTTTTTGTCTCCCTCCTGGTTGCTATGAGATGCTAATGGACAAACCAGACCTCCTCCACCTTGAGCTCCACAGTGATACACTGTGCTGCGGTTACTAGAATTTGGGGGTCCCTTCATGGTCATCAGGTGAGGAAAGGGAAATCAGGGTCCCCTCTTGGAATTCTTAGTCTTATTAATAAAAGAATTTAAGAATGGACTCAAATGGAAGTTCAAAGACAATCTTATTAGATTTAAAAGGAAAACCAAACCAGGGGAGAATGGAAGAGAGGAGGAAAAAGCCATGCCGTTGAAGCTGGCATGGAGGTTGGACCCATAGCAGACAAGCAACCACATTCAGTGAAAGAGTAAGGGAGCCCAAAATATTGGGGAAACTCAAAGTGTCAAGGAAAGCATACTTAAAAAAAGGAAGGGCATGCTTTTGATCTTATTTTAAGACAGGGTTTATATAGTCCTGGCTGACCTGGAAAACTCTGTGTAGACCAGACTGGCCTCAAACTCACAGAGATCCACCTGCCTCTGAGGCGTAAGCCTCCCTCCACACCTGACTACACTTGGCATTTTGATGTGAGTCCTTGCGCTCAGAAGGCCAGCGCTTTGCCCACTGAACCATCCTCCCAGCCCTATTGAGGCTGTTGAGAGCCGGAAGCCAAGCACAAATGATTCAAATATGCTCCTTCATTCTGTTGCCAGCCATGTGTAAATCCGAGACTGTGACCTACATGATGTGCCTTAAAGGTGCCAGTGATTTCTGTCAAAACACACGCAGGAGAATTCTCAAGCAGACAGACGTATCCTGTGTAATTCAGACTCCACAGGCCGACTAATCCTACGTCCTTCCTAACAAGTCCCCCTGTCAGCGAGCTGTTTCTGGGTCCTGCCCACCGGAGGAGACTGTCATACCTTCTGGAATAAAAAGGAGTGACCTGGGAGGATCTTTAAAAAGGACCAAATGTAGTGCCGGTGTTGCCCTGTTGCTTAGCAACGTCTTCAGCATTTCCATCAACCACATTGGGAACTGAGTCACATGCCCAAGGCCTGAAGCACGGGACAAGTAGGGCTGGTGGCCCTGACCAATGAAACTCACTCTCTCTCGCCTTTGCTCCCTGTGCTGGTTTGAATAGCCATGGCCTCCACAGAGGCACGTGTTTGAATGCTTGGCCCATAGGGGGTGGCACTGTAGGAGGTGTGGCCTTGCTGGAGGAAGTGTGTCACTGTGGAGGCGGGCTTTGAGGTCTCCTATGCTCAAGCTGTGCCCAGTGTGATACACAGTCTCCTTTTCCTACCTGTGGATCAAGATGTAGGACTCTCAGCTCCTCCAACATCATGTCTGCTGCCTGCATGCCACCAGCCGTGAAGATAATGGACTAAACCTCTGAACTGTAAGCTAACCACAGTTTTCCTCTATAAGAGTTTCATGGTGTCTCTTCACAGAAATAAAAACCTAACTAAGACATTCGCCCTGTGCTGGAATCCCCAGAACTACTCCATTGTCTGTATTTCATGCCTTTGGAGCCTGTCTCCTCGGTGGATATGAGAAACAGTCACCTGAGTGGCCAGCTACACACACACACACACACACACACTCACCACATCACATTGACTCTTTGGATTGGTGGAGGTCCTCTCTGGACAAAAGTTGGCTCCAGTGTGTCTGGGCCACACCCGTGTACATCATCGAGTCCACGTTATAATTTCTACGTCTCAGTGAAAGCAACCTGCACGGTTTTGTGTTCTCACTCTCTCTCCCACAAACCACAGAGTGAACTTAAACTTTCTCAGTGAAAACAAGGCCCACGGCTGGGATGTCAGAGGTACCTAGAGCCCTGGGATTCCCACATGTACCGTTCCCTCCTCGAAAGCCATTGAGAAGGACTGTTCTTGACAGCCTACACCCAGCATGCACTGCGGACACCCACCTGAGAGCTGCCCTGTTCCTGACTCCTA
This sequence comes from Peromyscus leucopus, assembly GCF_004664715.2. NCBI lineage: Eukaryota > Metazoa > Chordata > Mammalia > Rodentia > Cricetidae > Peromyscus > Peromyscus leucopus. The sequence goes on along the minus strand of NC_051077.1, from coordinate 32,009,466 downwards.
AACAGCCCACATGTCCGAGGAGACCGCACGGTTTCGGCTGGAAGGGAACGTGTTGGGCTCAGTGAGGCCAGCACTTTCTCCCTGCTCACACTGCACTGGCTTGTCATGGAGCTCTTGGCATGGCAGATATTCCTGCGCACCTCATACAGCACTGGTCTCCTGACTGATGTATCTCTGTTACAGCAGTCAGAGGACTCCTGGAAATCTTCTAGGGTCCACACTTACTGGTCAGGCTCCTGAAGCCAAGCTTGAAGGTGGGCAGGGAGACTGCCAGTATTGTCTTGGAATCCGGCTTCCTGATGGCTAGCTGAAGAACCCCATGGAGAAAGCAAATAAAGAATCTGAGACCCACAGGTTGGGCTGTAGAATTGGCTGGGCAGTTAAGAGCACTTGTTGCTCTTGCAAAGGACTCGGGTTTGATTCCCAGCACTGGTATGATGGCTAACAACCATCTGTAACTCCAGCCCCAGGAAATCTGATGTCCTCTTCTGATCTTTGAGGGCACCAGGCATTCCTGTGGTGCACATACACTCATGCATACAAAACACCCATGTGCATAAAATAATACAATAAATAAATGAAAGAATCCAAGACCCGTGAGTCCAGCTCCATTAGCAACTGGTGGCACAGGGCAAATTCTCTCTTCTCCACTTAGACTTTTAAGAAGGGGTGTGTGTGTGTGCTCTAGTTAGGGAGGGGAGGGGATATAATCCAGAAAAGGGAAAGAGGAAGATAAAATAATAGGACATCAGAAAAAAGTCATAAGGAATCATACTACTGTCTTCCTAAAATATCTACAATACACGTAAGCTGTATATAAATACCGCATATAGTTTAAATGAAAAGTTTCCATCTTAACTGATAAAAACTGCTTCCTCCAAGAGTCAAAGTCTATCTACCAAAAACTCCAACACCAGGCAGAGGAGCCCTCTTTTGAGTTGTCAGGGATGTCCAGGAGACTCCCAAAACTTACAGACAAGGTTTTCTTGTTGTCCTTGCTTGGTTGCTCTCTGGAGATGGAAGGTAAGTCCCTGTTGAAGATACCATGAACTTTAGACACAGGGCCCAAGGGCCACTGAGGTGGGACTGATCTGAAAGCCTCCTCCCTGAGGACGGAGTTTCATGGTACTAGAAGGTACCACGTAAGCTTCCAAAGGAAGGAAGTAACAACTGTCCTACCTGTCTATGTGGTGATATTTTATTTGTGCTTTAATAAATAAAGCTTGCCTGGAGATCAGAGGGAAAAGCCAGCCACAATACAGAAGTCAGGCAATGTTAGCACGTGCCTTTAATCCTGTCACTCGGCAGGCAGGAGTTCAAGGCCATGCTGGGAACAGAGCTAGGCATTCCAACACTAGTTAACCATGGTGGTCTGGAGGTCTGTACAGACAGGCAAAAAGTGACAGAGCTGGGTAGGAAGAGGAAGTGATGGAGCTGGACAGAGAGAGCAAATCAGATGGCAGAACAGCAAGGCATATGTGCGTGGGTAGACAGGAAGTAACTCGCATGTGGAAGCTGCGGCGTCGGTGAGGTAAGGTTGGCTGGTGGCTTTCCCTATTTCCCTGATCTCTCCCAGGCTTTCACCCCTACATCTTGCTCCATGTTTTTTTATTTAATAAGACTGTTTAGAAATTCATCTACATATTTATGATGTTTAGGAACCCCAACTACACCCAGCATGGCCGGATAACCCTCAGCGCAGTGGTGACCTGCGTACCTTGACATTAGCTGATAGCGATCCAATTGAGCTAAAAACTGCTCAATGAGGGGGAAGCTGTGCCTGGCACTGGAAACCTGGCCAACTACAGGGCTAGAGAAGCCATGGATCTTGGAGAAGAATCTACAACCGCCATTTTGCTAAACCAGCTCAATCCCTAAATATTTGTCTATTTACCCACAGATAAGTGCGGTCTTCACCCTCATCAAGGAAAGTTCTCTTTGCAACAGACAGAGACCACTACAGAAAACCACAACCATCCCAACTCAGAGCTGTGGAGCCCAGGCCTAGCTTATGCATGTACAACACATCTTCTTGCATTTAGGGCTCAGGAACCGTTGCGGAAGAGAGGGCAGAAAGATTAGACGACCCCAAGGAACAGAGAGTGTGCAGCGGGTCGTGTCTCCTAGAAATGTCAGAAGCTGCACCCATGCAGTCTCACCAGCATGGCTGCCCAAAGCTCAGGAGGCCTCAACCCTAGACAAAGAACTACAGGCAACTGAGGGATGCCGAGGGCTGCAGAAATAGTCTTCCCAGGGAACAGCCTACCAGTTGGTTATTTAGTACCAAATGGTCAGCCATGAAAACATATCCATGCAAGTAACATTATACAGACTGAACAGATTGTATTTAGAAATACACACACACACACACACACACACACACACACGTACATACACACACATGTGCATTCATACGAATACTTACATATGTAGCAATGAAAAAAGAGGTGATGAGTTTGAAAACAAGGAGGGGTATATCGGGTGGAGGGAGGAAAGGGAAGAGGGAAATGATGCAATTATATTAAAATCTCAAAAAGAAGAGAAAGGAAGGAAGAAAGAGAGAAAGAAAGAAAGAGAAAGAAAAGAAAAGAAAGAAAGAAAGAAAGAAAGAAAGAAAGAAAGAAAGAAAGAAAGAAAGAAAGAAAATAAAGACAAGGAGTTAGCTGTGTTTTGAACAGCCTAGAGATGTGCAAATATTTGCCCTTCTTCCCGCCCTGCCTGCCTGTACTGCCTGGGATTACTGTCTCAACAAAGCCTTAATGTACTTGCTTTGACTTTGGTTCTGGGTTTTCAGACCTAGGGTAGGAAAAGATAATACCAGAATACCTAGTATTCTTTTCTCAATTTCAAAGCTTGTAAAAGTTCTCTCTCTCTCTCTCTCTCTCTCTCTCTCTCTCTCTCTCTCTCTCTCTCTCTCTCTCTCTCTCACACACACACACACACACACACACACACGTATATTAGCATGTTGCTTGCACGTCTTTCTGTGTCTGTATCAGGTGCATTATTGGACCCGTGGAAGCCAGATATTTGGTTATAGGCCACCAAGTGAGTGTTTGGAACTGAACTTGGGTCCCATGGAAAAGCAGCCAGTGTCTTTAACCATTAAGCAATCTCCCCAGCTCCCCTCCAAATATTTGTATTTGTTTTTATTGTATGAATGTTTTGCCTGCATATCTCAACGTGTGTGCCAGGTTCCCATAAAGGTCAGAAGAGGGCATTAGATTATAGGAGGCCATGAGCTACCATGTAGGTGCTGGAAATTGAACCTGAGTCCTCTGTAAGAGCAGCCAGTACTCCTAACCACTGAACCATCCCTCCAGCCCCCTTGTAAAAGGTTTTGACCTTGATCATTTATTTTCTTATGTTATTTCTAAAAGCCATGCGTAGCTACAGTAGAAAATTTGGAAAAAAATGCAGAAGAAATGCAAATAATTACTAAATGATGAAAACCTTGGGCATATTAGAAAGTTTACTTCTGGCTTTTATTCTTTCCGAAAGCTGCTTTACAGGCTGGAGAGGTGGCTCAGAGGTTGAGAGCCCTGGCTGCTCTTCCAGAGGTCCTGAGTTCAATTCCCAGCAACCACATGGTGGCTCACAACCGGCGCCCTCTTCTGGCCGGCAGACATACATGCAGACAGAACACGGAATACATAATTAATAAATCTAAAAAAAAAAAAAAAAAGGCTACTTATTAGTATCTGTTTGCTGATTGGTTGCTATTCTTTTTGTTTTTTGTTTCACGGAGTTGAAGGGCACACCCATGCTCAGCAAGCCCTCTCCTGACGAACTGCTTCTCCAGCCAACGGGTGTTTGTTTTCCACTGTCTTTCCACAAAACACCTAGATGGATTATTTCAAAACTCTCTCTCGGGCCCACAGCAGACCATCTGTAGATCTGTGTGTGGACCACTTACGTGGGAATAAATATAATGTGAATAATATAAAAGTAATACAAACACATAGGGTAGGAGTCCCAAGTGCATTCTAGAAACGGCTAGAATTTCCCAACATCCCCCAACATGCTTTACCAACGCCTTGGTCTGTGGTAGATTTTCTGAGCGCACATGACGGCTGAGCCTCCTCTTCACACTCAGTGACTGCGCTAATAATAACCTCCCGGGTGATGTTCGGAGAACAATAGGCATGGGAGGAGAGCTGATGAGCACCACTATAAATACTCACGGAAAGAAGAACTGTCAGGAGGGCCTCCGTGCGAGCGAGCGGTGCTCGGCAGCTGGAGTGAATACTGCTAAAATAGCGAGGAGGAGTCGTGTTGGCTGGGGAGGCAACATCAGCACTTTGGGAGACTAGTGCATTTGCGACCAGTCCCATGAGCGAACCCTGACTTTTCTGTGTGTCTGTTGTTTGACCTTGAACACTGTGGGTTCCTGTTTTCTCACCTGAAACATGAGGATAATAACAGAAACCTTGATGGCTCTCTCTGCCATAAAGAATGATCTTCCTCTTCCCCTCCCCTTTCCTTCTCCTTCTCCCTACCCTCTCTTCTCTCTTCCTCCCCCCTCCCCCCCACCCCTGTTCCTCTTCCTTCTTCTCCCCTTCTTCTTGCCCTCCTCCTCCCTTCCCTCTCCTACCCCCTCTCCTCTTTCCCCAGGGTTCCTCACCCAGATGTTAGCCCACAAAGGTTCTGGATAGGTTTTGGACAATCGTGATTTTCCTGGGGTCGCCGAGAAAACTCTGTCTCTTACTTGAATGGAAAAGCATTGAGAATTATGTAAACATTGCAATCTTAGTTTCTGGAGATATTTGCAAAGTTTTCTGACAGCCTTGCCAGGATTGGAAGTTCCCAGAAATATTAGCATTTTTTGTACTTAACATTTTCCCTTGTTTTTGAGAATTTCACACGAGTGTACAATGAAATTGATTATATCTGCCCTCGGTTCTCCTTCAATGCCCCCTCCTCCCACATAGTCCTTTCAACATGTTCTCGCTTCAACGTCATAATTTTGATAACCCAGTAAGTCCAGTTAGTGCTAGCCATATGTGTATGGGTGTGGGGCTGTCTCCTGGAGCCTGGACAATCTACTAGTGGCCACGTCCTCAAAATAAAGAACGATTCTCCCTCCCACAGCAACTATCCATGGTCAACAGCTCCTCAGTAAGGGGTGGAGCCTAGACATCATCTTTCTCTCTGCGCTGGGATGTGGGATGGCTTGATCTTGTGCGGATCTTGTACAGGCAACCACAGGGCCTGTAATAACAATTTGTATCTGGTGTGGATTTCACTTGATCCTCTTAGGAAGTAGAACAGGAAACAGAGGTCAACAAGAATCAAATGCTACTTGGCAAGCAGAGGCAGGCAGAGATCCCAGTTCAATGACAGCCTGGTCTACAGAGGGAGTTCCAGGTCCAGGACAGTCAGGACTACACAGAGAAACCCTGTCTCAAAAAACCAAAAACAACAACAACAACAACAACAACAACAAAAAACAAATACTTTCTCTATTTGTAGTTGATAGGGGCAAAGCTAAATGCTAAATTCTGAATTGTTTACTCATTCAGATCTAAAGATCTGATTTAAAATATAATTTTATTTGCAAGAAAATGCTTCCTTTGAACTAATAAGTTGTTAAAATTGAAGGCAATGTTTATATTCTTTCTTTTTTTGCTGTTTGTTTGTTTGTTTTTCAAGACAGGGTTTCTCTGTGCAGCCTGGGCTGTCTTGGAACTTGCTCTGTAGACCTCGCTGGCCTCAAACTCACAGGGATCCATCTGCTGCTGCCTCCTGAATGCTGTGATTAAAGCCACCACTGGCCAGCTTTGAAGGCAATATTTAGACAGTCAGCATTTTATAAATGCTGAATTGTTTAGTTATCTTTGCATGGAAATGACCTGTCTCTCTCACGTCCCCTTTCCTGCCGATCACACCTTACTCTTCCGAGCACTCAGTCAGGGAGCAGGGCAAAGAGTGTCCTTCTAGGCTTCGATGCCAGAAAGATGTCTTTCCCTCTCCTCTCATGGCCACAGAGATTCCTCCTAGTTCATCGATGTTTGAAATTCCATAATTTACTGCTTTGGTTTAAAGCCAGAAGAAGGGATGCAAAGTCAATTTCTGCCTGGCTTGTGCCCAGCACGATCTTGTTTATATTCTCATCAGTCTTACACCAGTCATAAATGAGGGAACTGAGGCTCGGGAAAATTTAGTAAATTTTTCAGGGCCACGAGATTACCAGAAGGGGTTCTAAGTAAATCCAAGTTGGATGACTCAGATCTGGATTCATCCATACTAAAGGCTAATATTTATGTGAACCTGGCGTTGCATCAAGTATGTATCCTGATTCATACTTATTCTCAGTGTGAATGAGTGTCGCCTGATGAGAGCACTCCACCCATGTCCTGCCTCTTCGTTGTTGTGTGCCCCACAGGGATTCAGACTGCATGAGGTCTTTGACTCCATGCTTTTTCCAAGAAAGTTAGGGAAGAATTAGTCCCTGTCAGTCCTTGGCTCCAACTCTAGTAGCGCTCAAGCCAATGACTGATGGGAATGTCATAGAAAAGTCAAAGCTACATCAAGGGACTCAGAACCATTTGTAACTCCAGTGCCCCCTTCTGGCTTCCATGCTTCCATGGGCACCTGCATACACATACATGTATACACACACACACAAATAAATCTCACACAAATAAAATAAATCTTTTAAATATAAATAACCTTTTTCTTTTTTCTTTCTTTCTTTCTTTCTTTTTTTTAGACAGAATCTCTCTATAATGTAGCTCTGGCTGTCCTGGAACTCATCATGTAGACCAGGCTAGCCTCAAACTCATAGAGATTCATATGCCTCTGTCTCCTCAGTGCTGAGATTAAAAGGTGTGCAAAACCATGCCTGGCTATAAATAATTGATGAACAAGTGGTAAAGTTTTACATATATGAGAATTGCATTAAAATGAATTTTTGTATGATTTATTATCAGTAAATGTTTGATTTGTGTATCTATCTACCTGGGTCTCTGTAAAAAAATTTCAGTTAAAAAGGGCATGGAAATGTTCAGAAACTCAATTTCAGTTCTTCCATGAGAGCTTAAAAATAGATATCATGGGATTGATAGCGATCAGAAAATTAAAAATAGGTAAGGTGGTTTGAGCAGAGAAAGACATGTGAAACTGAAGACAAATGGAGAGAAATCAGACTGAAGCTCAGACAGAAAAAAAGATTTAAAAAAAATGAACAGAGCTTGGTTGGGTGTGGTAGTGAATTTCTGTAATCCTGGTACTTGGGAAGTAGAGGCTGGAAGACCAAGAGTTTAAGGTCAGCAGCAGAAGCTATGTGGTGAGTTCAAGGCCAGACCGGGCTCCATGCAACCCTGTCTCAAACAACAACAATAACAACAACAAAATATCTCTGTGACTGTGCAATGTTTGACAAGTTGATGTGCAGTGAGAATCTCAGAAAGAGAGAAGACAGTGTGTGTGTGTGTGTGTGTGTGTGTGTGTGTGTGTGTGTGTGTGTGTTAGGATGTAAATTTGAAGAGGGTTATGACCTCCTAATTTCCAAATTTGAAATAAAAAACCCCAACCTATTTCAATTGAATCACTTAAAGAAGCTTAGAAAGTTTCAACCAGGATAAAGTCAAAGGAAAATACGATTAGGCACAGTGCTGGCAAAGTGCCAAAACAAAAAATAAAACAACCAAGAAAAAGGGTGCCTTAGATACAGGCGAACAATGATGGAAAACAACAAAGAAAATAACAGGGAAAAAAAAAATCTCTGAAGTGCATACAAAAGGAAAAAAAAAAATCTGTCAACCTAGAATTACATAATAGCAAAAGTTCTAAATTAATCCAAAGCGAAGCTCAGAGACCTAAATCAGTGGAAACATGGTGTGGTGGATGGAATGAGAAGGGCCCTCATAGGCTCATGTGTTTGATTATTTGGTCCTTAGTTGGTGCAACTGTTTGGGAAGGATTAGGAGGTGTGGTCTTGCTTGGAGGAGGTGTGTCCCTGGGACCGGACTTTGAGGTTTCAGAAGGATTCCCCGGGATTCTCAATGATCTCTGGTTCTGTCTTGTGGTTGTGGATCAAGATGTGAGCCTTCAGCAATTCCTCCATCACCGTGCCTGCCTGCAAGCTGCCATATTCTCCGTCACGATGGTCATGGATTCTAACCCTCTGGAACTGTGGCTCCAGAATTAAATGCTTTCTTTTATAAGCTGGCTTGGCCATGGTGTTTTATCACAAAATAGAAAATGTAACTGAGACACGTGGGTCTGGGTGATTTAAGCTTCACAGTGTGTAGTAGGGTAGAGGCCAGAGCCAGTCTCTGAGGTCAGCTCAGGACTAAGCTCTTGGTTGCCTGAACTTTTTTATTTTCTCCCTGTCTCACTTTCTCACTTGTAAAATGAGGAGGATAATAACATCTCCTGGACACGGTTATCACAGAGAGATTAGTGCAATGTTTAATTTCTAGCCATCTGGGGATTTCCCATCTATCTTTCTACTGAAGGTTGAGCCTTGGTAATCAAAACACCTGAGATTCCAAATGTCTCCAATTTTTGAATTTTTTGAACACTGACACAAAGCCACAAATGAAAAATTCTACACTAAATAAAACTAACACATAACATTATTAATATACTACGTAACACTGGTTTCAGGCTGTGTTTATATATGAATGTAACATGAATGATATCATGTATAGACTTGGGCCCTATACCAAAAAGATTTCATTATGCAAAAGCAAAACACTCCAAATTGAAAAAAAAAATGAAATTTGAAACACTTTTGATCTCAAGCATTTAGAATACAAAGCCTATATTTCTTTTTTAGCTTAATTCTGTTATGGCCCAGGAACATACTTTGTGTGTTCCTTCGAGCTATAAAGGCTTATGTAATGATACAGGATTAGTCCGTCTTGATGAATGGTTTCCTACTCTTTCTACTTATTTGAAAAGATTACATATTTTGTCACTGGGTACAGTGTTCCAGACATGTCATCTAGACCCAGCTGATTGATGATACCATTCAAATTCTCCGAAATCCTTCCTGGAATCTTCCTGCCCGTCTTGTACTTCTCCCGATTGCTGAAATTGGAGTGTGAAAACTCCAAGTACAGCTATGGATTCCCCGAAACTCTCAGCAGTTCTGTCAGTTTTTGCTTCCTGTATCACGAAGCTCTGAACTTAGATGCACATGTCTTTACCCATGTTCTTGTGTGTGAGATGTGACATGACAGATAGTCTGCATTTAAAAAAAGCTTACTGATCTGTTTTGAAGACTTATTTTACTTTTTCTTTATGTGTCTATGCTGGCAACTGTGTGTGTGGCTATGTGCATGAGAGTGCAGGTGGGTATGGATGCCCAGAGTGTTGGATCCCCTGGAGCTGAAAGTACAGTGACATGTCATGAACTGGTCAACGTTGGTGGGAACTAAACTTCTGCAAGAACAGTATGCTCTGAACTACTGAGCCACCTTTCAGCCCCCAAATGCAACTTTTAAAATGCCCAAACCAGGAAGAACACTGCAGGAAATAGTTATTTAACAGTGCCAATATACAAGAGTCTGTGTGACCAGTGAATGAAAGACGAGCATTACAGGGCAGAGAATCACCAAGGAGTCACACGGTTCGTGATGTTTCTAGTGTGCTGACCTCTGACCTGAAGAATCCGCATGGCAGAGAAGCAAATCATCGGGATCATTGGCTCTATGGACACAGTCTGGGAAGATTTCTTCTTTAGGCTCCAGTGTGCCCTATAGGAAACAGTGTGATTCTGGGGCCAGTTTGCTGGGTCCCGTTTCTTATCCCAACACTCACTTGCTGAGTGGACCTCAACATTTTTCTCTTTCTGCCTCATTTTTCCCCTCCACCTCTTCCAAAAGAGCTTCAAAACACACCCTGATAACAATACCCACCATAGAGGGTCATCGTAAGGATTAAGCGATTTGACCCAGGAAGAAGGGTGTTTAACACATGGTAATCATCCAGCAAACAAAGCCTGCTCTGAAAGCAACTGCCTGCATTAATTGAATGAAACAGGCAGAACAAGTCCTTGTATTGGTTTCCATGTCAAAGCTAAGGACCACAAACGGAGTAAGCTGTAAACAAAGAAGATCGTTTGGCCATGGTTCTGGAGGCTAGAAGACTGAAGTCAAGTTTTTGTGCTGGGCCACACTCCCTCTGACCTTCTAGGGAAGGGTCCTTCCTCACCAACTTCTCTGGAAGCCATGAGCTTGACCTGATCTCCACAAATGTCTGTCGTAGAATATACTAAGGTGTGCTACTTTTGTTTATGTGCATTTGTTTAACTCTGTGAAGCTGTGTTACTGTGCCTGTCTAGAACACCCGATGGTCTAATAAAGAGCTGAATGGCCAATAGAGAGGCAGGAGAAAGGAAAGGTGAGGCTGGCAGGCAGAGAGAATATATAGAAGGAGAAATCTGGGAGGATTGGAAGAGAAGGGGGAGGACATTAGGGGCCAGCTACCCAGCTACACAACCAAAGAGTGAAAGTAAGATTTACAGAAGTAAGAAAAGAAAAAAGCCCAGAAGCAAAAGGTAGATGGGATAATTTTAAGTTAAGAAAAGCTGGGTAGAAACAAGCCAAGCTAAGGCCTGGCATTTATAATTAAGAATAAGCCTCCCTGTGCGATTTATTTGGGAGCTGGGTGGCAGGCCCCCCAAAAGAGTAAAGAGTAATAAAACAATAAATGCCTACCTGTTTTTCTGTCCTGGTCTCTCTTAGAGTATTTTACTAATATCCTAATTTCAGCCCCATTGACAGACCCTTTTTTCTGTTTTTCTGATCCCTACATCCACACTTGCTGGAGAGGTGAACTGTGGTTGAGGGGGGTGTGACTGTTAGTCTGACCATGTGTGAAGGAAGCTCAGGTGATGATGGAAAGAACAGTTCTTGTATGACTGAGCCGCAGACTCCCAAGAGCACTAACCTCTCTCTGGCCCTGTTCTGCCAGGATTCAACCAAGGGGAAGTCACAAGTTTAAACTCCCAGTGAGGGGGAGGGCCAAATGTGTAAGTGTAGGTTTTCCTAGACACTAAAGTGAGGACTTGGTGCCGACCTCCTTGTGTCCTGCAGACATTTCTTCCAGGGAAAATGCTGGGCGATGCCATTTTCCTGGAGAGTATTTTTAGGCCATCAAACTCAGCCTCGCACCTCTAGACCCAGGGCTGGCAAAAATTATAATTCCGCCTTCGTACCCTCCATTTGATGGAAAGATCCCTCCTAGGAGATATTTCCTTTCTGCTCCAGATCTTCGTTGGAGCCCTCTCTTTCCAGTTGAACCTGAAGTTCCAGAACATTCGATTTCTGAAGACATCTACTCTATCCTTTGTTCTGTGTCTCCAAAGTGGAACAGGATACTGATTAGCCCAACACAGGATTGTCGAATTTCCAATACAGAAAAGAAGATGGGAAAGGTCTGGAAAGGAATACACGTGTACTCATGTACATGTGTGGGTACAAGTATGTGCGTGCATACATAGACATCTGTTGTATAGCAATTTCTTCCCAGATAAACCTTCACCTTGGAAGCAAGCTTATTGAGAAGCTGTATGTTAAAAGGCAGATACAGCATCTGGGTTTTCTAAGAGCAGATGAGGCATTCCATTCTGCAGGAACCGCAGTGATCTACACATGAGTCTCTTCCGTCCCAAGCATCTGTAAACCATAAGGACTGTTGAGGGACACGCTCAGACTAGCTGAGCTGCTTCGATGGGAGACCTACCAAATGGTCTGGAAGAGGTTGAGACCAGCTAAGCTGACTGGAAGAGGCTCAGGCTAGCTGAGCCACCTGGATAGGACACCCTCCACCCTGCTGAGCTGCCTGCAGGTTGTACAGGGTGGGCTCCGGGTTTCTGGCTCTCACGAGCTGTCTGTCATCCATGCTGGGGTGGGCTGTGGTGATACAGCTGTCTTTCAGTCATTTCTGCGGCTGTAAGTCACCCCTCATCTTTATTTCTATAAGTAGCCCCAATAAAACTCTTTGGTTCCTTGAGTTGGATGTTGTTGGTATCTGTACTTGGATTGTCTTCGGCTCCTTATCTGGTTTGAGACAGTATTTGTTCGTGTCTTCCTAGGGACAGTATTACACAACATACAGATGCTCAGATGTGTAGGGAGCCGCTATTCAAAGATGGCGCTGGCTCCCTGGTAGCCTAGCTGTAAACAACTCCATATTTGGCTATGATGCACGAGTATGGTAATTGGCCTTATGTCCTCAGCCTATCCCGTGGCTCCCCGTGCTAGCATTCTGGAGGGACCCAATCACAGTACGGCACGTTTGCCTGATTCCATATATAAGCAGCTGCAGTTTAGTCCCCGGGGCCCCCTCACCTCCCACTCTCCCTTAACCAAGAGGCGCTCCAATAAAGTGTGATCTGAGAAGAATCCTCGCGTGGTGGTCGTTCTTCCTCGCTGGCCGAGGAGCGCGCCGCACAGATGTACATATGGTATCCTGCAGAGGTACTTGGGAAGAGTACCCCAATCAAAGGGACCGGCTCAGTGAAGAATCCACAGCTGGGGGCTGGAGAGATGGCTCAGGGGTTAAGAGCACTGGCTGTTCTTCCAGAGGTCCTGAGTTCAATTCCCAGCAACCACATGGTGGCTCACAACCATCTACAATGAGATCTGGCTCCCTCTTCTCGCCTGCAGACAGAACACTCACTGTATACATAATAAATAAATAAATCTTTTAAAAAAAAAAGAAAGAATCCACAGCTGGAAGTGACTTATCTCTCTGGTTCAGTGAGCTGAACCCAAGACAGCGTTATACCTGAAGGGTTTAGTGAGCTCTTATCTTCCTCAGGAACATTTGCTATGATTCTTTACTGTTTAGCTACGAGGCTGAAAGTCTCTTTGGAGTCTTATAACTTCTGTTTTATATGGATATTTATTTTGAAATACTTTATAACGTTCCATGCATTTGCAAGAAACACGTTCAGTGCATTGAATTCAGGTGGTCGCTTCCTAGCGGCTTGCTTACTATGGGTGTGGCCGGCACGCGATGGGAACAGATAGGTTGTTTAAATAACTGTTGGTTGTGCCTCACATGAGGCCTCTTGAGGGAAATGAAATTTAGCAATAATTCTTTTTTTATTATTATTATGAATGACACTGTATTCAGTCATTTTCTTTACAACTGAAACTCTGGGAATTCAAAATTAACACCCTTGCCCGTGAGCTTCTTACACACACCAGAAAAGGTTTCGACCTTAAGCTCCACGTTGTCGTTCTGCTGGGCTTCGTCTCAGTGAACCGTCAGCGGGCGGCTGCCATCCAGTTTCTCACGGATCCTCTTCCCCTCAATCTCCCTTGGGAAGACCAAGTCCTCGATGGTGGCTTCACGCACTGCAGTGAGGGTGCGGCTTCATGCACTGCAGCGAGGGTGCGGCTTCACGCACTGCAGTGAGGGTGCGGCTTCACGCACTGCAGCGAGGGTGCGGCTTCACGCACTGCAGCGAGGGTGCGGCTTCACGCACTGCAGTGAGGGTGTGGCTTCATACACCGCAGTGAGGGTGCGGCTTCACGCACTGCAGCGAGGGTGCGGCTTCACCCACTGCAGCGAGGGTGCGGCTTCACCCACTGCAGCGAGGGTGTGGCTTCATGCACTGCAGCGAGGGTGCGACTTCACCCACTGCAGCGAGGGTGTGGCTTCATGCACTGCAGCGAGGGTGTGGCTTCATGCACTGCAGCGAGGGTGTGGCTTCACCCACTGAGGCGAGGGTGTGGCTTCACACACTGCAGTGAGGGTGTGGCTTCACGCACTGCAGCGAGGGTGTGGCTTCACGCACTGCAGTGAGGGTGTGGCTTCATGCACTGCAGTGAGGGTGCGGCTTCACCCACTGCAGCGAGGGTGTGGCTTCCTGTTTACTTATTTTTCCTTCGGCTTTTCCGAGTTGGCTGGGGCAAAACCCTCCTCTGAGCAATGAGGACCCCGTGCCTCCCACTGAACTTTTTCTCCAATTCACGAACCATCCGGACTTGGATTTTCTGGAAAGATCTCAGCTGAGGAACTGGTACCAAAATTATGATGATAGCTTTGCGGCCACCACCACCAACTTCAATTTCCTTGGTCGTGGTGAGGTTGAGTTCCCGCAGCTGCGCCTTGAGTTCTGAGTTCATCTCCAGCTCGAGCAGCGCCTGAGAGATGCCAGACTTGAACTCTGTCCGGCTTCTCACCATTGGGCTTCCCGATCTTGGCGCTGGAGCTGAACATGGTTCGTTCATAGGAGTAGGGCCGGCTTAGAAAGAGGCCCCGATCTAGGGAGAACAGCTCATATCCGGGTGGCGGAACGAAATTGAGCACTAATTCTGAGTATGGACTACTTTGCATCCCCACCCCACCCCATTCCCCATCCCACCTCCGCCCTGACCCAGGACCACAACAGAACACAAAATGTTTTCATCTTTTGTTCCTTATAGAAGTCTTATCTTTTAAATTACGTGTGTGTGTGTGTGTGTGTGTGTGTGTGTGTGTGTGTGTGTGTGTGTGTGTGTGTGTTGGTGGGGCGGGGGTTGTGCACATGCCAAGTGTCCAGGTAGAAATCAGAGGAAATTTTGCAGAAGTTGCTTCTCTCCTCTTCCGCCGTGTGGTTCTGGGGATCGAATTCAGACTGAGCTTGGCAGCCAGCGCCTTTATCCACTAAACAACCATCTCGCTAGCCATCTAGTTCTCATGTTTAAGGTGTTTCCTTTGAGTTTTACTATTTACCATACACTTAATCTCGTTTTGTCCTGCAGTTGTTCACACGATGAACTCTAATTTGTAAGGTTCTAATGTTTCATCTTTAAACTGGTCAGGAGGCTGAGGCTGAGGCTGAGGCTGAGGAGAGAGATCCGGAGGGTGAGGCCTTGTATCTTTTCTTCTTTCTTTTCTTAGAAAATATTTTCAAACGAGCTCTGTCACTGTAGCCCCGCCTGACTTCCAATTAGTCATCCTCCTGCCTCAAGCTCCCAAGTGCTGGGACTACAAGTGGGGGCCACCACCCCTGGGCCAGCGGCTCCTTTCTGAAGGCCGTTGCTGTCCTGGGCACCTCAGCTGAGGACCATGGCTTATCGTTCCCACCGCACACAAGGAGTCCCACCCTCACCCTGTCTCTCATTCTCTCTCTAGACTTCGGACAGGCAAGCATCCTGCCTCAGGGCAGCCATGATGCAAAGTAGACAGCCGCTGTCGGGAACCATAAATATTTGGAATTTGAAGTTGATTGGACACCAGAGATAAAACACTTCAAGAAACTCAATTTCTGGAGCAAGCTGGCTCAGCTTAGCTCCTCTGAAGTGTGTTTGACGAGTACTTCGCTCGAGTTGACCTCTCTTCCGGGGTTGACGGAGAGTGATGGTCCTTGGTACTTTTCTTCTTCTTTTAATGTGATAAAAATTCCCTCCGCCAGCTGAGCATGCTCTGTGGGATTAGAGCAGGTTTCCGCTGTGGGAAAAGAGACGGGTGAGGGCAAGGCCCTTGGGGGCCGTTCTTGATGCTGTGACCAAAGCTCGAGCTGAAAGCTACATCAAGTTCGAAATGCATATTTAACAAGCAGAGGGTGAGGGATCGTGTCCTGGATTCTGTCAGGCATGCACGCAGCATCCTGTCACGCAAGGCAGAGCGGGTGGTGAGCTAAGGGCTCCAAGCCCTCCTGCGGGGAAGCTGACCTCTCAGAAGCAAAGTTGCCCGACTCAACGAAGAGAGTAAAATTCTAGAATTCGGAGGAAAGGAGCGAAGGGGGAGATTTGGCCGAACCGTTCAAGTTTTCTCCTCCGTAAGCTGACAGAAAACTGGTGAGCAGGGACAAAGAGTTTTTGTCGCAGTGAGGCTGTGAGTAGGATGGATGATCAGGACTGTGGGTGGGGATCGCCCTGCTGTGGAGAGGAGCTAGCATCAGGAGATGAGGAAGGAGGGCAGTAGTTGAGAAAGCTTGAATTGCTGGGCAGTCTAGGCTGGAACCTGCAGGTGCCGGAGTCAGAGGAAGCAGCTAGAACAGAGTCAAGCACACACTCTGGTGAAACCACACGGCTTTCCTTCCCTAGTGTTTCAAGAGGGGAAAACTGGGTGACGGTAACAAACATTGAGTGGACGTACCCCAAAAAAAATCCAAACAAAGGAAACATCAGAAGGCAGCCTAAAGAGATGTTCTAGTCAGCTTCCTGTTGCTGTGATAAAACCACTCTGAGCAAAGCCATCGGGGAGGAAAGGGTTTATTTGGCTCCCACTTCCCTCACTGAAGGAAGTGAGAGCAGGAATTTAAGGCAACAGCTTGAAGTAGAAACCGTGTAGGGACGGTCGCTGCTTGCTAGCTGGCTCTCAGCTCACTCACTGGCTCATGTTCAGCTAGCTTTCTTATATGGCCCAGGCTCACCTGCCTAGGGACGGTGCCACCCACAGTGGTCTGACTTAGGAATCGCCAATCGAGTCAACCCCTCAGACCCACCTGATCTGGTGCATTCCTCAGCTGAGGTTCCCTCTTCCAAGGTCACTCAAGGTCATGTCAGGCTGACAATAAAACTAACCAGCCTAGAGAAGGGGAGATGGCATTAGAGGACTTCAGGCCTTAAATTTGGCACTCCGTATATTTATCCACCTCTTCCCCTCTGCCTCAGGCGACTTCAACAGCTGCCCCAGATTGTTCTGAATCTAACCCTCTAAACCTAGAATAACAACCCGTGAGCGTCATAGGAGAGAAAAGAGGGGTGAAAAGATCAGGCTGGGTCTGAGTCTTTTAGAAAAGCACTGGTCTTTGGCTAGGCACAATGGAATTATCCTGTATCAACTCACCAGACTCCAAGGAAAGTATAGAACTCACCAATGTGTGATAAAGTCTGGAAATGGGCTAAGTGGATGAGGCCAGTCACACAACGCCACATACCGCATAAGGCCTTGTACATGGAATGTTCAGAATGGGAAAGTATAGAAAGAAAGTAAATTAATTATAATCCAAAATAACAGACTGAAGGAGCTGTGTCCTAAGGTAACTGGTGATAGCAAGACGGCTTCCTTTGGGAGTGAGAGGATTGATTGAAAATTAGGCTGTGACTTGAGTTGTGCAGGCCTTTGAATAAACAGCCATGGGCTACTTAATAAGTGGGACACTTACTGAGAAATGTGCCATTAGGTGATTTCATCATTGAACAAATATCATGAAATACACCTTCACAAAGACAACTACAATATCCTTACTTGATTCAACCTTATATTATATTGAATGTTATATTAATATCTAATAATCAATGCCTTACATGGACTTCCTTATTAATCAAAACTTCATTCTGTGGGGCATGATTGCACTAAAACTTAGTGATTTGCACATAAGAATTTTATGACACATGGGAATGTGTGTAAATTTGTTTAAAAACAAGATGAAAGTTAAAATTGAAGTTTAGGTAAATCACGAACAAAAATTTAATAACTACATCCCTTACAAAAAAATTGTAACACATTTGAAATAAAAATATATTAATTATTAAATTGAAATATAAATTTTAACGAATGCCCCAACTTTAAAATCATATATATATATATGATTTTGAAATAAAAAATAAAAAACTTATTTTCCACCCAAGAAGTTTATATATATATAAACATATACACATTTATGTATAAATATATATGTTTATAAACATTTAACATATTTGTATATTAGTATTCAAGGACTAATCACTCTTAAAGAAGCATTCAGGTGGCCCACAGTACTGTGGGATTCACAAGGGCTTTTCGGCTGATACTTTCAAGAGCGGGAGCATTTCTGGAGACAGGGGCAGAGGAAACCTTAGAGCCAGCCCACCCATCCCCTTCCTCCTCTAGTGCTGGTTCCTGGGGTCTGCTGCTATGTCAACAAAACTAGCCTGCAAACGGAGCCCACATTTTCCTAACACACAAAATTGGGGAAATTGGGGCCACAAACGACAAAGTCACGAACTCACAGGAGCGTGGTTGGCACGGAGTCGCTGGGGAGAGCGATGTGCTCACTTCAGCCCAAGGATGAATTCCAAAAAAGAGAAAACAATGGTAATGTGACAGGGGACTTCGTGCTTGGATGGCTAAGTGAGGCAGCTAGAATCGCTCATTAATATTAACCACACCGTGCAGACCTTAGGAGGAGAGAATATTTGAAAATCACCAATGGCACACAAGGCAGAGATGTATGACCTGTGACTTTCATGCTCTCAATGAGAGTAAGACCAACTCCACAAAGGCTAAATTTCTTAGATACAGGTGCAAAAATACCCAATTTATTTCCCCATCTTTTTTTTTTTTTTTTTTTTTTTTTTTCCCTGAGATAGGGTTTCATTATGTAGCTCTGGATCTTGACCAGGCTGGTCTTGAACTCACAGAGATCTGCCTGCTTCTGCCTCTCAAGTGCTAGGATTAAAGGTATGTGCCACTACACCAGACTTCCACTAGTTTTCAAAGACTGAATGCATTTGAAATTATTATTGCCCTGTCCTGTCTCCATTCATTCTATGTGAGAAGCTGTCTCCTATAGCCTCCTTAAGTTTAGATTGGCTCAATCAAATAAGAAAACCACAAGAGCCGGGCGGTGGTGGCGCACGCCTTTAATCCCAGCACTCGGGAGGCAGAGCCAGGCGGATCTCTGTGAGTTCGAGGCCAGCTTGGGCTACAGAGTGAGTTCCAGGAAAGGTGCAAAGCTACACAGAGAAACCTGTCTCGAAAAACCAAAAAGAAAAAAAAAGAAAAAAGAAAACCACAAGAGGCTGGAGAGCTGGCTCAGTGGTTAAAAGTACTCATTGCTTTGAGAGAGGTCTTGGGTTCAGTTCCCAGCACCCACTTGGAAGTTCACAACTCCAGTTCCAGGAGATCCAATGATCTCTTTGGACTTCCATGGGCACCAGGTGGGACACATACATACAGTCAAACAAAACATTAAAATAGACATGTTTTGTTTGTTCGGTTGTTTGTTTTTCTTTGCTTTTTTTTTTTTTTTTTTTTTTTTTTTTTTTTTTTTTTTTTTTTTTTGAGCTGAGGATTGAACCCAGGGTCTTGTGTTTTCTAGGCAAGCGCTCTATCACTGAGATAAATCCCCAACCCCAAGTTTTGGTTTTTTTTGAGACAGGGTTTCTCTATGTAACCAGGCTGGCCTCAAACTCACAGAGATCCACCTGCCTCTGCCTCCTGAGTGTTGAGATAGACAAGTCTTAAAAAAAAGAAAACCATGCCAGGCAGTGGTGGCTCACATCTTTAATTCCAGCACTCAGGAGGCAGAGGCAGGCGGATCTTTGTGAGTTTGAGTCCGGCCTGGTTTACATAGCGAGTTCCAGGACAGGCTCCAAAGCTACACAGAGAAGCCCTGTCTTGAAACAAACAAACAAAAAGAGCCACTGACCACTTGAGCACACATAATGAATCACAAATCTCTGAATCTGTTACATACATGTATCATTATAGTTTTACATATGTAAGTTAGTACAAGCCAACATTACATTCTTAACACATAGGTCCAATACCTATTGAATTTCCATGCTTCCTCTTGGTTTCTGTTGATATTAATTAGTAGCATCTTGTAGTTCTTCTGTTATGTATTACAACCCCATGGGTCACATTTATGCTGGGAACAGTTTGAGTCTGGCAATGAGAAATAGGGGCCCGGTGTGTGTTTGACACTGAGGGGGATCATCAGCTCTTTGTAAGGTGGCCATTGACCTATGGTCCCAGAAGAGACTATTGAAAAGTCTTGAGGCACATTGTTGACAAGCATTAGACAGAGAAGAAAGAATCATGCCTTCTGCTGAAGATCATTTGATGGAATTTGGGAACTTAAGCTCTCCAGCTGCATTGGCCACACATATATGTACTTTAGCCAAATGTGGGGACCCATTTTCCAGCCAATGCCTTAACTTTTACCAAAAGAGATTTTGTCAGATACAAATAATGATACCGAGACTTATTATTAATTATGAAAGCTTGGCCCTTAGCTTAGGCTTGTCCCACTAGCTCTTATAACTTAAATTAACCTGCTTTTATTAATCTACATTTTGCCCCATGGCTTGGTTACCTCTACTCTATACTGTATTTCCAATTTCTTCAGTGTCTCCCTGGCATCTCCTGCATGCCTAGCTTCCTTCTCCTCTTCCTTTCTTTCCCTGGAGATCCAGTCTATTCTCTCCTGCCCAGCTATTGTCCATTCAGCTTTTTATCATACCAATCACGGCAAACACATCTTCACCCGGGGTACAAATATCCCACAACATTTCCCCACTTTTGTCTAAATGAAAAGGAAAGGTTTTAAGTCTAACATAGCAAAACTATCTACGGTATGGACAACTATCAGGTAAAGCATTCAGCAGGAGTTGAAGGCAGCTGGTCCTGTTGGCCTGCCGTCAGGAAGCCGAGAGAGATGAACGCTGTGCTCCCCTTACCTACTTCTTTTCCTTCAGCCCAGGATGGTGCTGCCATGTTCAGGGTGGGTCTTCCCTCCTCAGCTCTCCACAAATGCCCTCAAAGGTGTCTCCTGGGTGATTCTAAATTCAGTCAAGTTGACAAGGGAGATTGACCATCCCATCTTATGCACTATACTTTTGTTTTTTTGCTTTTGTATTTATTTATTTATTTATTTATTTATTTATTTATTTATTTATTTGTTTATTACATATACAGTGTTCTGCTTGCATGAGTCCCTGCAGGCTGAAGATGGCAACAGATCTCATTATAGGTGTTTGTGAGCCACCATGTGGTTGCTGGGTATTGAACTCAGGACCTCTGGAAGAGCAGCCAGTGCACTTAACCTCTGAGCCATCTCTCCAGCTCCACTTTTTTGTTTTTATTAGTGGAAATGAGGTCATCACTGCCTATAAAATTAGGTCAAGGAACCAATTTGTACAGAGCTAAAAATGATTCAGACAGGTAGCAGCATTGCACAGTGGAAGTGTGCTGGGTCCATAGAAACATGGTTCAGACAACACATCTTCTAGAACTACTTCCGGTCTTGAATTCTGTAGAAATCAAGGTTCAGTCAGAGAAGCTGTAAGAGATGTAGAATGGGGACTCGTTTTAGGGAGCAGCTTTTGTCCAATTGCAGAAGCTGACTCTCCACCTGACAAAGTATCTATAGGTTACCTGGATCAGGATGGGAAGGAAAGCTAGCTATGAGATAGGTCAACAAAGGCAGACTGACCTATGAGAACAAAACGGAACCTATGTCTGATGTCTGCCTCACTGCGTCTAACCCTCACACCACAGGCCACCGTAGCAGCTGCACGGACATCCTCATGGAGCTATGTCTGGCCCCGAACTCAGAGTGGAAGAGATTTGGTAAGGACTGGGGAAGCGCCAGGCTGGCTGCTAGACTAGGCCATGGGGTGTGCCAGAGAGCCAGTGATGATGTCCACTGGTATGCTTCTGAAGCCTACGCTGGCCTGGGAGCATGCAGGTATGGCCGGATCTTTGCTTTTCTATTCCAAACTTGCATGTGGTCAACTCTGACCCAGTAACATATGGGAAAGACGGCGGCGGTGGGGATGCCATTCTAGGCTAACCAGGCTGTGTAGTTCAAAGTCACCATAACAGCAGAGGATCTTCCCATTGTCACAGAATTCACATGGCAGTGAGGAATGAAACAATAAGGAACAAATGAATGAATAAGTAAGAAGTAAACAAATGCATCTGTGTGTGCATTTCTCACAACAGCCTTCTGAGGTATGCATTTGTAATACCCCCATTTTACAGATGAGGAAAGTAAGGTAGAAACAGACTATGTATGTGCCCTAGGTCCCAGGAAATGGAGAAGCCAAGCTCTGGACATAGGCGGGTGGCAATCAAAGCCCTTGACATTAACTGCTACTTGTTAATTCTGCATAAGGCCTTTCTCAAACACTCCGACATTGGGTGGTAGAACAGATTTTAATAGTTTAGTGCATTTGCCCACTTTTGTCTATTGTTTTTCTAGATTGGATGTGAGATTTATTCGTGAACATGGTGGAGTGTGGGACTCAGCATAATGAAAGCCCCCAGGAGTACAGGGCTCACCACTTGTCCAGAGGACCATAACTGGGGATGTTCCATTGAAGGCTATCTGTTGTGCAATATTAGCTGAAGATGTGCTGCATTTGTTTATGCTGTGGAACATTTGTTTAATGATGTGTTACATTCTTTTTTTTTTTTTTTTTTTTCCGAGACAGGGTTTCTCTGTGTAGCTTTGCGCCTTTCCTGAAATCACTTGGTAGCCCAGGCTGGCCTCGAACTCACAGAGATCCGCCTGCCTCTGCCTCCCGAGTGCTGGGATTAAAGGCGTGCGCCACCACCGCCCGGCTGTGTTACATTCTTTTATGTTGCATTTGTTTAATAACTCTGTGAAGCTGTGTTGCTTTGCCTGTCTAAAACACCTGACTGATCCAATAAAGAGCTGAATGGCCAATAGGGAGGCAGGAGAAAGGATATGCAGGGCTGCCAGGCAGAGGGAATAAATAGGAGAAGAAATCTCTGGGAAGAGAAGATTGAGAAGGAAAAAAGGAGGAGAGGAGGATGCCAGGGACCAGCTACCTAGCCACACAGCCAGTAATGGAGTACAAAGTAAAGAAAAGTATATAGAATAGATAAAGATAAAAGCCCAGAGGCAAAAGGTAGATGGGATAATTAAGTTAAGAAAAAATGGCTAGAAACAAGCCAAGCTTAGGCCCAGCATTCATAAGAAAGAATAAGCCTCCGTGTGTTTATTTGGGAGCTGGGTGGTGAACCCCCAAAAGGCAAAGAGTTAAAACAACAACAACAACAACTACAGCCATCAGGGACGTACTGCTTCTCAGCTTCCAGTCTTCAAGCTCATCTTGCTAAAGGCCTACTTCTTTGAGATGTGGATCTTCTGGTGGCCAGATAAATCCAACTTGGCTCTGTGATGGGCCTCAATCATGTGTGTGCGCGCCTGTCTGCAGTTTGGTGCAGATGGGCAAGATGACCTGGCCAATGTGGAACATGACCACCATGACCACCACGCTCCAGAGCTTCCTAGAGGCATCCGAGCTCCTGTCTGGAGCCTAGATTGGGAAGAGCATTGAAATGAAGATACGTGAATGTTTCAACCAGAAATGTGGTTTCAAGGTCCTTGGTGCAGTCCTTACAGGCAACAGGCTGCATACACTACCAAGAAGATGGCTGTCTGAAGTCATTGTGCACCAGGCACTTGTGAGGGAAGAACCTCGTTCGGCTTAATAGGCTGTGGATACACTCTCGTCTCTTGGCAATGTTATTCATCTTTCTTTCTTTCTTCTCTCTTCTCTCTCTCTCTTCTCTCTCTCTCTCTTCTTTCCTTCCTTTCCTTCTTCCTTCCTTTCTTCCTTCCTTCCTTCCTTCCTTCCTTCCCTCCCTCCTCCCTCCTCCCTCCCTCCCTTCCTCCTTTCCTCCCTCCCTCCTTCCTTCCTTCCTTTCTTTTCATTTTTGACATGGTCTCATGTCCTCCAGTCTCTTTACGTGGCCAAGGGTGGCTTCGAACTTCCCATCCTTCTGCCTCTGTCTGCCAATGCCGGACTTACAGGCGTGTGTGCTCCCACACCTGACAGTTGTGCTGATTGAGAAAGATCTTCTCTAACTAGACCCCGAACTCGTGGGTACCGAAATTGCGCTCTCTCTGTTGGTGCTGCCGAGGGTGATGCGCACTTACCTGCACCTTGGAAATTTGCGTTGTGCTGACTTACTGCCTATGATCCTCAGAGCGAGGCGAGTTCCTCCTGTAGGTCTTCGGGGCTGAGCAGCGCTAACCTTGAAAGAGCTTCTTTCTCGAAATGTTTTTTTTGTCAAGCCTTTGAAAGACAGTCAGAGCTCCCACAAAGAGCTTTGCTCTGATGTCCTGCTAACCACATATTCCAGACAAGTCAGGGCACGGGAGCCTCGGAGGAAGAAAGAGGGGTCACCCTCTGAAGGAGGGCAGGCGGGGCTCACTTTTAGGTTTTCTGTGAAGAACGTCAGTCGGTAGGATTATTAAGCAAATTCCAGCAGCTCATTCATTCAGCCACTGGAAGGTAGGAGAGAGTCAGGCCCCAGAATGAAAAAGCCTTTGTTGACTTTTATTTAGATTTATTTACCGTCCAGCCCACAGAAGTCGGAAGGTAAGACATGACCTTGAGGAAGGCGGCTCCCCCCACCCAGGTTTGTGACCCCAGCTGCTTGAGGCGTGGGGGCGCGGCTTCCTCCCCCACCTTTTAAAGCCCTATCACAGTTGGAGCTGTGGTGTTTCCTCACGTCTGAGGGGAAGGGAGTGGCCACTTCCGGAAGGATAGTATTTATAGTTTTAGACCGAGATATGTGTTTACAATGGTTTTCTCAGAAAACACACTTTAAAAAAGTATTTTGAACCCAAAAGATACATCTTAAACCATAGCTGATTTCACTTCTACAAGGAGGAAGGGGTGAACTATGTTGCTTTATTTCAATGGTGAAACAATTGGTGTTTTTTAAAGCTGCTTGATTTTAGAGTATGCACCTCCCCTCTGCTTTCCTGTGTGTGTGTGGTGTGGTGTGTGTGTGTGTGTGTGTGTGTGTGGTGTGTGTGTGTGTGTGTGGTGTGTTGAGTGTGTGTGTGTGTGTGTGTGTGGTGTGTTGAGTGTGTGTGTGTGTGTGTGTGTGTTGGTGTGTGTGTGGTGTGTGTGGTGTGTGTGTGTGTGTGTGTGTGTGTGTGGTGTGTGGTGTGTGTGTGTGTGGTGTGTGTGTGTGTGTGTGTGTGTGGTGTGTGTGTGTGTTGGTTGTGTTGTGTGTGTGTGTGTGTGTGTTGTGTGTGTGTGTGTGTGTGTGTGTGTGGTGAGCTTGCCGGTATGTGCATGTGTGGAGGCCAGCACACAACCTTGAGACTCTTCTTCTGCCTTGCTCCACAGTTTTAGCAGACAGGGCCTTCCTGAATATGCAGCTTGCCTTTTGACCGGACTGGCTGGTCAGGAGGCTGCTGGGAGGGGCCTGTGTTTGCTTCCTCAGTGTTGGCGTTACGGGCACGGATCACTATGCCTGCTTTTATGTGGGTGCTGGGAATCCCCACTCAGTCCCTCATGCTTGTTCAGAAAACACTTAACCTGCCGAGCCATGTCCCTGCCCACTAGGCTTCCTGTAGGCACCCATGTCAGCAGACTCCAGTAGTGTTTCTGTTTCTCCCTTTGGAGGGCCAGGGCCCAACCTAGGTAGAGACAATGAGCCTGAGAGGATGGAGTGGGGGTGGGAAAGTGGGGAGGGGAGATCAGGAGACTAACTCAGATCGCATCGTTTGGTCACAAGTATGGGGCCTCACCTCTCAGTGATTCCTGGAGTCACCCAGCCCGGTGTCCTTGTGCACCAGGACTAGCTAGGAACCTATGTACTTAACTCAGCGCCCTGGTGATCTGCTGTAGGCACCATGATCATGTGTCACGCAAGGGCAGTCACAGCTCTAGACAGCAGCAGCCAGTTAAATTAGACCCAGTTGGAGACCTGTGACTTAAAAGAGGGACTCTTTGCCAGACAAACTAGCTGTGGCCAGAATCCCTTCTTCTGTGGCTCGCTTTGTGTGGCTCTGAGGCGGCCTAAGCCTTCCATACCTCACGTGTTTTCTCATCTCGAAGCTCACTGACGTAGAACCTTTACATCACAGGCAGAGACAGAACGGGAATGCTTCTCAGGGGGGTAAGAGGTTGGCGTGAACATGCAAAGCTAAGGAGCTCAGCTTGTGAACATCCATTCAGTCCTGAGCATGTTTCTCCACGGGGGCGGGGGTAGGGTGGGGAGGGGAAGACAGCAGGAAATTGCATAGGACCCCAAAGGCTGCCGAAGCAGGAAGATACACCACAGATTCAAGAGTGACTGGAGGATGGGAATTTCGTTTACTAATTTTACCATGAGTATCTTTAAACACTCACAAAATTTAAGAAGTACAAGCCTGTCATATACCTGTATTAAAATATCACTATGAATGCTACAACATTTGTGTTAATTAAGAAGAAAAACTGGACGTGGTGGCTCCTGCCTGTAATCCCAGGATGAGAGAGAGAGAGAGAGAGAGAGAGAGAGAGAGAGAGAGAGAGAGAGAGAGAGGAGGATTGTTGCAAGTTTATTGACAGCTAGAGCTGCATAGTGAGACTGTCTCAAAAGAAATCACACACACACACACACACACACACACACACACACACACACACACACACCATGGAGTGTTGATTACCCAGATACCTGTCATTTAAAAGTTAACCACGTGCACACATTTGGGCCATGTCTCCACAGGCACATCAATGTGTGCTTGCATGTATGTGTGTACACATGCGTGTGTACAGTCACTACCTAGTGTTTATCCAGGGAGAGTGACAAGATTCTGAAAGAAGTTCGGAACTGACTACAAGTCACAAGGTCAGAGAAGACGTTCTGGGCCCTGGGTTTGCAGGATCTCAGACTGTTACCTCCACTGTGCAGAAAGTCTTTTCACCAGTCTGGTAGATGCACTCCTGACACCTTGATCATACTGCTGAGTGCCCAGGCTGCTTTGATACAATGTGTGTTACTTCCGCAACAATGCATGCCACATCCCACCTACAGTTTAGGAGAGGGGACCATGGCAGAGAAGGGGAGACCTCGCAGGGAACAGCAGGAGCTGAGGTCCCAAGCGTAGGCATTCCTTTCTCCTGAAAAGGAAGAGCCAGAGCTTCCTGCAAAGACAGGAAGCATTGCTCCTAGAGCTGGGTGCCCTCTTCTCCCGGGGGCAGGGGGGGGGGCATTGGGGAACACCTCTGGCTTTCAGTCTGAGTCCTGACAAGCTCCCTTTGATGTGGGAGTCTGTGCGACTGTTCTTTTTCTGGAATATTCTTTGCCTATCTTTCCAACAGGTACCCAAACCCGCTCCCAGCCTGTGTTCTCCACCCCATCTAGAGCCTCCTGATGCTGCTACTGCTGCGCTTTTCACTCTGGGCTGTCATGTCCTGCTTTCTTATTGTTTTCTCCTTGGCCCACAGACTTCTCCATGACCGAAATCCTGTCCCAGTGGCTTTGATACACGCTCAGCACTATTCTCCACACCTGTCACTAGTAAACATGCAATAAATAAGATTTGACGAATGTCAGAAAACATGAATTCAAAAGGATTTGGATTTTTGCTTGTGACTAAGGTTTAAATTCCACATGGAATCAAATGCACCAGGATTTGGTTTTATTTTGGTGTGTGTGTGTGTGTGTGTGTGTGTGTGTGTGTGTGTGTGTGTTTTCTAAGATGAGAGGCAAGTGAAGGTGTTTGGCAAGTATTGAGGGCAAGAGGAAACGGACTTCAATGCAGTTAAGACAGACTTCAGCAGGTTGGAAGGCAGCCCAGGGGATGTTTCAGAGCTAGTGGCCCAGTGTTGGGGAGAGAAGATACGGAATTTTTCAAACAAAGAGTTGATTGAGTTCTGTGTCACAGTCAGCATGGAAACGTGATGCCATTGGGCTGGTAGAGGGAAGTGCCAGGGGCAGGAGCAGAAAATGCGCCTGTGGTGGTTTGAATGTAATTGGCCCCTGATAATCTCATAGGCAGTGGCACTATTAGGAGGTGTGGCTTTGTTAGAGTGGGTGTGGCCTTGTTGGAGGAAGTGTGTCACTGTGGAGGTGGGCTTTGAGGTTTCCTATGTTCAGAATACTGCCCAGTGTCTCAGTTGACTTCCTATTGCCTGCAAGGTGTAGGACTCTTAGCTACCTCTCCAGTATGTCTGCCTGCATGCCGCCATGCTCCCGCCATGATGATAATGGACGGAACCTCTGAAACTGCGAGCAAGCCACCCCAATGAAATGTTTTCATTTATAAGAATTGCCATGGTCATGGTGTCTCTTCACAGCACTAAAAACACCAACGAAGACAGTGCCTATCCCCACTGCTGCCTGGGGAGACACAGGAAGTGAACTTCATGGTTAGCCTGGGCTAGCCTCTTTGGAGATCAACTATGTAGATCAAACCTAGAGCCTAGTACATTCAAGGCAAATACTCTAATACTCAGCTGTATCGGCCAATTCCATGTTTCCAAAAGTCCTAACTAATGTCTTCCTAGGGTTGGACAATGTTTATGCATCCAACAAGATACATTCACTTCTTCTTTTTGCCCAAGGGACAAGTTCAGGCTTACCAGCGAGGCACATTCCAGCCACTCATGCCCCATGCTCAGTGGGCACACACTTGAAACTTGAATGAGTAGACTGAAGGAGAACTATTTCTAGAATGACCAGTGTAGACTAAAGATCAAGGGCAGGCAGGGAAATTCATGGTGAGTTGACGCTTGTATAGATGATGGCAGTGAGGCCTGGGTAGGGGGACTCTTGAGATCAGGCTGTGCCCTGCCCAAAGTTACTCCATATTGTTTAAAACGGTGTTTTTTTCTGATTGTGCCTTGCTGTCTTAGCTTTGGGTTTCTATTGCTTTGAAGAGGCACCATGGCCACTGCAACTCTTATGAAGGAAAACATTCAATTGGGGCTGGCTTACCATGGCAGAAGTTTAGTCCGTTATCATCATGGTGAGAAGCGTGGCGGCACGCAGGCTGACGTGGTGCTGGAGGAGGAACTGAGAGTTCTCCATCTTGATCTGCGGGCAGCAGAGGAGACTGAGACACTGGACCTAGCTTGAGCATAGGAGACCTCAAAGCCCGCCTCCGCAGTGACACACTTCCTCCAACAAGGCCACACCTCCTAATAGTGCCACTCTCCATGGGCCACGCACTCAAACACGTGAGTGAGTCTACGCGCAGCCACACCTATTCAAACCACCACACTTGCTATGAGAGTAGCAAACAGCTTTTGACTCCAGTCTGAGGATGGAGAATGGTTATGTCACCTGGCACCTTCTGTCCAGCACCACGCAGTGGCACAGGCTGGTAAGGGATTTATTCCTGGAGTATAAAAGATGCCACCGTATCAACTTATCGGGGGTGAACTGGCCTGGAAAAAGCACATGGGAGTATTAAAGTCATATCAAGAAAGCCAGGCCTGAGAACTTATCGGACATACCAGACTAAGGAAAGAACGCAACTCCCTCGTCTGGACCCCATGACAAGGACGACACCTGGCACTGTGATGACAGTGATCCTGACCTGTCGCGTGAGCATTGCATGGGTACGTCAAGGGACCGGAAGTCAGAGAACTCTCAACCATAAAGGGTCTCAGCGAGGCTCGGTCCCTGCTGTGTGTCTGTTGAAATTGCTGTCTGTTCCTCCACCCGTACATCCATGTGGCCCTGTTGTCCATCTGTCTGCCTGTCTGTCAGTCAGTGGGTCTTGCTCTTGTCTTCTATGGCTCCACCATACCACGCATCTCAACTTTGACCCCAGAGGTCTACTTCCAGTGGACCCACAGGGTTAGTTAACTGCCTCAGGAGACTCTGCGTCTCTGGTTGTCGTCTTCTCTGACCCTCGGGGCTCTTTGAAACTCCTGGAACTCGACCGTGGCCTCTTTGGCTCTTTACAGCCCTTGTGTTAACCAATAGAACTTTTTTCCCTGTGTGATGTGTAATGTGTGATTTTTGTACAATTAACTAGCATTAATTACTAATTAATGTTAGTAATTGTCTTAGCTAGGGTTTCTATTGTTTTGATGAAACACCATGACCAAAAAGCAAGTTGGGGAGGAAAGGGTTTATTCAGCTTACACTTCAGTATTGCTGTCCATCACTGAAGGAAGGCAGGGCAGGAACTCAAGCAGGGCAGGGTCCTGGAAGCAGGAGCTCATGCAGAGGCCATGGAGGGGTGCTGCTTACTGGCTTGCTCAGCCTGCTTTTTTAATAGAACCCAGGACCACTAGCCTGGGTATGGCACCACCCACCATGGGCTGGGCCCTCGCCCATTGATCACTAACTGAGAAAATACCTTACAGCTGGGTCTCATGCAGGATTTCCACAATCCTCTTCTCTGGTGACTCTAGCTTGCGTCAAGTTGGCACACAAAACCAGCCAGCAGAGTCATTAAGATGGGAATAGAAGAAATTGTGTTCGCCTTAACCAGGCGTAGCAAGGAAAGTGAGACTATTTGGCAAACTGCTGCTAGCAAGGCTGATACACCTGTGAATTTATGGCTATTTAATATATTCTGACGTTGTGGGAAGACATTATGCGTTCATCTATGTTTTGGACACAGTGTGCTCAGGATACTCTTTTATTCATTTACAAGCATTTGCTTGAGTCTGTAACCTCCACAAAATCCCAGACACAGCCTCAACTACAGGCTGAATGAGAAACTCATGGGTGGAATTCTACCATCTGGGGAACTAATACAAAGGAGCAGTCCAGTTCAAGTTCATCCAGCCATCAGAGACCAGACAGACTGGCTTCCAGCTGAGCACAGGATAGGACTCCAAGGTCCGCAGAGTCAAATGTGTGGTGTCGCTAAGTCTTTAAGTCCAATTAGCAAGGGCCAGACTTGCTATGGCTTCAAGTTAGCTGTTAGCTGAACTCAGAGGTCTGAAAGTTGTTTTCTTCAGCTGCTGCTGGTTAAGGCATGAGTAGTTAGTTAGACACAGCCAAACCAACAATAAAGCCGTTTTATGTCTTTGGAAACGGTAAGCAGGTGAGCTGGTCTGCCTCGGGTGAAACTCTTTACAGCATCCACATCTCTGCCGTTTGTTCTCTTACCACACAGGTTTGGAAGGGCATTGCGGAGCCTTGTCAAGTCAGGGACTGGTAATTAGGTGCCCTGTGTCAGACAGGTGCCTGGGCGATGTAAAGACAATGAGAGGCACTCACAGAGGTCGTGTTTGAATCTCTTGGGGGAAAGAGATGCTCACACCTGGAGAGGTGAGTGTGTCACCAGACAACCCAGCCAGAGGGGTCTCACATTACCTTAGACTCACCCTGGAGGGCCTGTGGTGGTTGTCCTTGAATCAGCCATCTCATCAGAGTTACAAAAAGCTGGCTAATAAGGAGTACACCCATAGTGGAGTCCCTACTTCCGACATCTGACTGATCAGAAACACCACGGTATTATTGTAGCAAGTGAAGAACTTTACAATTAAAAATAATCAGTTACTTTCTCCAACGGAGCCTTCGTATTAGGCGAATGCTTTGGTGATTCTCTGAACACGGACAGTTTGTTTGCACTTAAGGTTGGCTTGAGGGCTCTGTAAGACTCTCGTGAGGAGGTGCTGCAACCTCTGGGCAGTTGTGTGGTCAGTGCTGAGAGCAGACTCCCTGCCCCTTTCCACTGGCGCTTCATCCAGCAGAGGCCTCTTCATAGTCAGACGGTTTTTTTTTTTTTTTTTTTTTTTTTTTTTTTTTTTTTTTTTTTTTTTTTTTTTTTTTATTATCTGTTCACTGCATGTATCTGCAGTCAGAGAGGGCGCCAGATCTATTACAGATTTGTGAGCCACCATTGGTTGCTGAATGACTCAGGCTCTGGAGAGCAGCCGGTGCTCTTCACCTCTGAGCCATCTCTCCAGCCCATAGTCAGACGTTTTTATGGTGATGTTTCTGTTCTGTGGGAATGTTGCAGGTTAACTTTCCCTAAGGATTTCTGTAGTCACAGAGCGTCATTCTGTTCCAGTCGATGAAGTGTTTATGGATTCTAGAATCTTCTACCAGCCTTCCAAGAGCTTCTGTGGTGGAGCCCCACGTGTAATTCCTGGCTTGAGTTACATTTCGGAACACGTTAGCTAAGGTCTATAAAGTGCCAGGTGCTGG
Organism: Peromyscus leucopus; assembly: GCF_004664715.2. Taxonomy (NCBI): domain Eukaryota; kingdom Metazoa; phylum Chordata; class Mammalia; order Rodentia; family Cricetidae; genus Peromyscus; species Peromyscus leucopus. The sequence continues at coordinate 31,977,921 of NC_051077.1, read as the reverse complement.
TGGGTGGGTGGGTAGGTGGATATACAGATCATACAGACGTAGCATGGGTTGCTTGCTCTCCAACCCTATGAGTTCATCTCCTCATTTAGGCAGCAGCAAGCAACATTCCTGCTTACCGTATCTCCTTCAAGAAAAATGCCTTACCCTTCCCACACCGTGAACAGTCTGTGTTGAGTTTCAATAACCAGATCCCAGAGGCTGGGTGTCGGTAAACATGGGCACTTTTCACAGTTCTAGAGTCTGGGGGTCCAAGGTCAGTGCCTGGTGGATGGGTGCCTGGGGAGGGTCCCTTCCCAGCTCATGCACAACTGTCTTCTAGTATGTTCTCAAATGTCACACTAGCAGCCAAGATTTCCACGCATGAACTTGGTGGGGTACCAATACTCAGTTTCCAGCAGCCAGCAGGTGTTTCTCTTCATCACGGAAGCGTCTCTGGATACTCTAGCTCTCACTGTTCATTTACTCCAAAACTTCAAAATGACAGTACTCACTTCCACACACTCCGTCATCGTTTCTTATTTTATTCTATTTTTAAAATTCATGTCTGTGGGGCTCATATCTCTAATCTCTGTTCTAAATCTCCTCTTTTTCCCCCCCTCTGTTTCTCGAGACAGGATTTCTCTGTGTAGTTTTGGTGCCTGTCCTGGATCTCGCTCTGTAGATCAGGCTAGTCCTGAACTCACAGAGATCGCCTGGCTCTGTCTTCCGAGTGCTGGGATTAAAGGCGTGCACCACTGCTGCCCGGCCTAAATCCCCACTCTTGACTGTGGATATGAAGTGATTACCAGCTTTCAGCTGTGACGCTGTGACTTCCCCTCTCTGGTGGACTTCAGCCTGAAGTAAATAAATCCCTTTGTCCACTCGGTTTACTAGTTGTCAGGGTATTTTATTGCAATAACAAAATGAAGCCAGGACACCTTCCATTATGTATATTTATTTACTTTTAGGCTGATTTTACTCTTTTTTTTTTTTTTAAATTTTGGAGAACACTAGAGTATGATGTGTTTAATTACATTTTTAAATATTATGAAAGTATGGATCAAGCCAGGTCGTGGTGGTGCACACCTCTAATCCCAGCACTCAGGAGGCAGAGGCAGGCGGATCTCTGTGAGTTCGGAACCAGCCTGGGCTACAGAGTGAGTTCCAGGAAAGGCGCAAAGCTACACAGAGAAACCCTGTCTCGAAAAACAACACAAAACAAAACCAAAAAAAGTATGGATCAGGATCAAATGCCATGTTAAATGCTTCACCCATGCCGCGGCTTCCACTGGCTGATTGCCACCACTGTCCCTTGCTTTTGGCTTGCCAGGCAGCGGATGGATGGTGCTCAGGAAAGGGGCTGACAGAAGAATGGTTATCAAGTAATCTATTTGAAGAGGTGTGGTCAAGGCTATGACAGGGGGAATGGAAGCTTCATGGGGGGCAGCAGACACTTCCTTGTCACTCACTGGCCTGGTGGAGCCAGAGAAGCCAGTGACAGACTGACTACCCAGTCAGCAGGACCAGCCATCATGGGAAAGGGCCCTAAACAGGCCACTGGCTTGGCCAAAGGAATAGCACCATGGCCAAATGCTGCCTAACCGGGAAGAGCATGAGAACTAATACTTTCCCTTCCCTTCCCTTCCCTTCCCTTCCCTTCCCTTCCCTTCCCTTCCCTTCCCTTCCCTTCCCTTCCCTTCCCTTCCCTTCCCTTCCCTTCCCTTCCCTTCTTCCCTTCCCTCCCCTCCCCTCCCCTCCCCTCCTCTCCCCTCCCTCCCCTCTCCTCTCTTTCCCTCTCTTCCCCTCTCCCTCCCTCCTTCCCCTCCTGGCCTCTAACGTCTCCTTCATCCAGATCCAGCTGGAAGAGAGCAGGAGAGCTGATTGGCACAGTCCTTGGCAGGGTGACTCCTGCCTGGAGAGCTGGAAGGAGGGGGATGGGAGGGAAGGTGGCAGAGATCCCGGTAGGCAGCTCACCCACAGCCTCCGTGACTCCGGTCTCTCATCAGGCTGCCCCAAACACGTGTCATTTGCAGGTTTCCTCAGCTTTCACCTTAGGTCAAAGAAGGCCACCTGCCTCTGTGTAGGGTGATCCCTTCCAGGGGAGGGCTGGAAGAGCAGGCGGCTCCCAAATGGCTGCCGGGAGCCAGGATACCTCAAAAGGGCAGATCCAAGAAACAGACATGGCCTGGAGGGACACTTCATACTCTGAGTCTGACTCATCAAATCCAAGTGGTAATCAGTTAGCTCCTTGGGCCACCACGCCAAATATTATGAAAGAACACCTCACTCTTAATTAACGTATGGTAACGTATAGAGGCATTCTTCCTTACTGGAAAGACGGTGCTTAGACTAGTCAGACCATATTCAGTACCCACACTACTGCAGGGTTGTCCAGCCTTGAATCCCGCCCCCAACTTGCATTGTGTGGTAATAACTAAAGTGAACCAGTTAGACAGCAGGAAACCATGTATAGTCATTTATGTTCCAAGGGTTGGGGCCATAAGATACTGAATTACAGTCGAGCGGTGGTGTTGCATGCCTTTAATGCCAGCACTCAGGAAGCAGAGGCAGGTGGATCTCTGAGTTCGAGGCTAGCCTAGTCTACAGAGTGAGTTCGAGGACAGCCAGGGTTACACAAGAAACCACATCTCAAAACAAAACAAAACAAAACAAAAAAAGATACTGAATTACATCAACAATATGTGGAGGAAGTTTTGGAGTTGGTTTTAAATTTTCACTTCACTGTTCCTTACTTTTACCCATGTGGCATGATTAGGAAGGACTCACAAGGGTCAATGATTTATACAATGGGCCTCAAATCTCTAAGGTTGAGTTTTAGGAGCCAGGGGAACAGTGTGTCCACAGAGAAGCCGCACTGCAGTCTGAAGCATCCAACCTGCCAGAGTAATCTTCTGCAGAAGGTAAGTGGATGCTGGAGTGTCCCGGTCTGTTCTGTGCTGCTATAAAAACATAATTCATAAAAAGCAAATGTTTCCACTAGTGGAAGCCCATGAACTGTAGACTAGTGGCCGTGGAGCCCTCATGGGACTGGACTAGGCCCTCTGGATACGGAAGATGGTTGTTTGGCTCTAATTGTTTGGGGGTACTGAGGCAGGGGGATCGGGATCCATCCCTGGCACATGGGTAGGCTTTTGGGAATCCAGTGCCTGTGGTGTGACACCTTGCACAGTCTTGGTGCAGTGGGAAGGGGCTTGGACCTGCGTAGGCTCAGTGTGCTGGGCTCTGCTGACTCCCCCATGGGAGATCTTGATTTGGGGGATGTGGGGATGTGGGGTGGCTTGGGAGAGAGGGCTGGGGGGTGGGAGGAGGTGGGATCTGCGGGTGGTATGTAGAGTGAGTAGAAAATTTATTAATAAAGAAAAAAAAACATTAAAAAAAAAAAGCGAACGTTTATCTGCCCAGGGGCTGGAGAGATGGCTCAGTGGTTAAGTGCACTGGCTGTTCTTGCAGAGGTCCAGAGTTCAGCTCCTAACGCCCACATCAGACACCTCACAACTGCCTGTTACTCCAGCTCTAGGAGTCTGACACCCTCTTTTGGCCATGGTGGACACCCGAATTCATGTACACACACACACACACACACACACACACACACACACACACACACACACACACACACTGTTAAAAATAAAATAAATATTTTGAAGTTCTTTATTAGAGTTTTGAAGGCTGAGAAGTCCAAGGCTAATGCACCACAGGATTCACTGATGAAGATCTGATCTCTGTTTCCCAGCTCTGGAGGTGAGGAACATTGTCCCATAGAAGAAGGGACAGAAGGCCAAGGGATGAACTCCCTCCAAGCCCCTGAATAAAGACAGCTAATTCCACCCACAGAGGAGGAACCATCTTGTTTAAATCACTTCTTCATACTGCCACCTTGATCCTTGGGGTCCCGCCCCTGAACTTTGGAGGGGACACATTCACACTGGTTTAGGGGAGGCTTCAAGACAGTGATTAGAGTGACATGTAAGTGAATTTGTCGTCATATGTTCCAATTTAGAGTTGATCCTTTCGGCTGGGTGGTAGTTAGCAGAAACTTGGGTAAATGATAACCCTGGATGTTTCGTGGTGGTGAGACCTAATGCAGCCTACGGGAGCCTAGTCAGAACTTCCCTAAATGATGTGCATTCCCCCTGCTCTCCTTGCAGAACCTCGAGCAGCCACCCATGTGTGAATCTAACACCTTGGGTGGCCCCACAAGTGACAATACAGGACAAATGGAGAGCCACTGGATGTGTCTAAAGAGCCACTGGCTTCAGTCGAGCCCACCAACTGTTTTTTATTTTTATATTTTTAGAGACAGGTTTTCTCTGTGTGGTTTTTTGAGCCTGACCTGGATCTCGCTCTGTAGACCAGGCTAGCCTTGAACTCACAGAGATCCGCCTGGCTCTGCCTCCCAAGTGCTGGAATTGAAAGCGTGCGCCACCACTGCTGCCCGGCAAGGCCACCAACTGTTAATACGTGTTCTGCAAACATGTTTTTGTTATTGTCTTGACTTTGATTCGTCATATAGGTTAGTTGTGTTTGAACCATGGAATTTGGGGAGTTCTGTGATGGACCAGCTGCCGCATTTATGACCCAGGGCACTTTTGAGTAGGGAGAAGTGAGAAATATGAGCTAGAAAGAGATACCTAGATGATGAGAGGAAAGACAGAAAACACAGGACAGCCTCGGGAGGGCCTGGGTCCAAACCCACCAGCCCTGAACTTTATTCCAAAGGGCTTTTTTATCACAATGCCCAGGGGAGGAGCAAAGACCTCCCCCTTATGAGATACAGCCAAGTGTAGACCCTCCCAAACACCTGATACTCAGGCCTGTGGTCCAATCATCCTCTTTATGCAGACCTGCTGGGCAAAGCCACCAGGAAACCCAGATGGACTTCAACAGAACTCTTCATATATTCTGGATATAAGTTCCTCATCAGGTATGTAATTTGAACATACATCCCTTGAGTAGTTGGATGATGCACTGGCTGGTTTTGTGTGTCAACTTGACACAAGCTGGAGTCATCAGAGAAGAAGGAGCCTCAGTTGAGGAAATGCCTCCATGAGATCCAGCTGTAAGGCATGTTCTCAAGTAGTGATCAATGGGCAAGGGCCCAGCCCATGTTGAGTCATACCATCCTTGGGCTGGTGGTCCTGGGTTCTATAAGAAAACAGATTGAGCAAGCCAGGGGAAACAAGCCAGTAAGCAGCACCCCTCCATGGCCTCTGCATCAGCTCCTGCCTCCAGGATCCTGTCCTGCTTAAGTTCCTGTCCTGACTTCCTCTGATGATGGACTATAACTTGGAAGTATAAGCCAAATAAACCCTTTCCTCCCTGACTTGTTTTATGGTCGTGGTGTTTTCGTCACAGCAATAGGAGCCCTAACTAAGACAGGTTATATTTTTACAGCCTTGGGATCCCGGATCTTCCTGTGTCAGTCTGGCTAGTGCTGGGATCGCAGGCATGTACACATGGCTGGAAAGTGTCTTTGACTAGCAAAAGTTTTAGAGCGTCACTCTTACTTCCTATTTTTCTCCTCTTGCGCATGTTCACAGTGACGTCTGAGACTGGGAAGGCTTCCCCTAACCGTTCTTTTAAGAATGTTAATGTTTTGGCACTGCCATTTGGTTAGGATCATCGGCATTCGTCTTTCCATACATGTGAGGCAGGCTGGCTTGCACACACCCAGCTGCTCCAGCACTACTCACTCAAAGGACCACTTCTTGCTCGCTCTATTTTGTTGGCATTGTTATCACAAATAGTTGGCCGTTGGTCAAAGCATTTGTCTCCGAGCTTTCAATTTTTCTCCATCAAGCAGCATGCCTTTTCATCTGCTGGCAATACAGTCCTGATCCCTACAGCCTATCTTTCTATTTGGAAAAATAGCCTGTCTATTAAGATTTTAAGTTAGAATCAGTTGATTCCTTGGACCTGTTGCCTTAAAGCATTCAGAAGTATCCTCCTGCCCACAGCCTGGGTACTCCTGGTTTTGTCTCACAGTATTAGTATCCATATTTACCAGATTCTAATGTTCACCCCCATTCTAAGTCATGAGACAAAGATTTTATGTTCCTGCTGGCTGTCTTTTGGGACCACCCTTAGATTCCAGAGCCTTTTCTCTGGTTCATGGACATGGGCTTCACATGTTCTGGGATGCAACAATCCATCAGAATTTTTCTATTGTTCTTTTGAGACAGGGTCTCACCATGTAGCCTTGGCTGTCTTGGACTCATTGTGTTGGAACAAGCTGGCCTTGAACTCACAGAGATCTCCTTATCTCTGCCTCCTAGTGCTGGGATTGAGGATGTGAGCCACCATGCCCAGCAGATGGTGACTTTCCACTCTCTTCCAGCTCCCTCTTTTGCTACCTTTCTTCTGCTTTCAGTGGGAAGACAGGATGTTATTTGGGGTCCATTCAGACAATCCTAAAAATTTCCTAAAGAGCAGTTGATTAGTAATCTTAATAAAGTCCCCTTTAAAGTCTCCCTGTTGTTGTTGTTGGTTTTTTCTCTTAGCTATTTGGGGGCCCACCACACAGCTCCCAAATAAATCACACATGGAGGCTTATTATTACTTATAAATGCCCAGCCTCAGCTTGGCTTGTTTTCTTAACTTTAATTTATCCCATCTGCCTTTTGCCTCTGGGCTTTTTACCTTTCTCTTATTTCTGTAAATCTTAATTTCACTTTTATCCATGGCTGGCTGTGTGGCTGGGTGACTGGGCCCTTGTATCCTCCTCTCCTCCTTTTCTTGCCATTTCTTCTTCTCTCAGATTTCTTCTATTCTCTCTGCCTGCCAGGCCTGCCTAGCCTTTCTCCTGTGCTGTTATTGGCTGGTCAGCTCTTTATCAGACCATCAGGTGTTTTAGACAGGCACAGTAACTCAGCTTCACAGAGTTAAACAAATACAACATAAAAGAATGCAACACATCTTTGCATCATTAAAGCAAGCGTTCCATGGCATAAACAAATGTAACACATCTTAAAATAACATTCCACAATACCTCACTTTCCATACACTGTGACACAGCCAGACACTCCAGTGGTTAGGATGTGTCTTCAGAGGACATTATTCAGCTCACAAACAGAGGTCAGAATTACTGAATGAGTGAGGTGATTTTGACTGGAAACCGTTTCAGGCCACTTGAACAATGTGTTACACAATAATCCTAGGTGGGCAGCTGTTGCTGTTGCCAGCATTTGACAGGCAATCCATTGTCTTCTACCCTCATTCATTTTTCTGAGAAGTTAGCAGAATATCTTACTGATAGATTTAAATGTAATACATCTTTAAAACATTGTTTCAGAGATTTATTTCTAAGTTTGGGTCTGTGTGGGGGAATGAGTGCCAGTGGAGGAGAGAGGTATCGGACCCCTCAGAGCTGGAGTTAGGGATGTGTGTGAGCTGCCTAGCATGGGTACTAAGAACTGAACTCAGTTCTTCTGGAAGAATGGCCAGTTCTTTGAATTGCTCGGCCATCTCTCCAGCCCTCATCCCTTATACTTTTTTGTTTGGTTGGTTTTGGTTTTTCGAGACAGGGTTTCTCTGTGTAGCTTTGGCACCTTTCCTGGATCTCACTCTGTAGACCAGGCTGGCCTCGAACTCACAGAGATCCGCCTGGCTCTGCCTCCCGAGTGCTGGGATTAAAGGTGTGCGCCACCACCGCCCAGCTCCTTATACTTCTTAACCAAATGGTGGATACTGTTTACTGAATGTTAGAGAGTCCCCAGACAATGCTATCTTCCACCAGGGAAGGTTCATTATTTCCCTCGCTAAACAGCTACATTAGTGGTTGACCACTTTTGTTCAGTGAGAATACATGGCTGGAGTCTGGGCTACCCTCTTGGCGTAGTTCATCTTACTTTTGGGGTCATTCTTCTGTTGACTGTGCTCTGGGGCTTTCAGCTGAGGGCTGACGTGCTGACTGGGGTTCGTTTCCCATTTCGTCTTTCATTTCTGTGAGGCGGCCACAAGCTTCACTCGGCTCCTCAGCTGGGGTTTGTGTTCCTCCTTCTTGTGTAGCGGTCTCCAAGGGAAAACCATCCATGAATGAGGTCCTGATACGGTGGCTCTCCAGCATCGTAAAACTGCCAGGGCCTGCTCCGTCTGGGTTGGTCAGAAGCGGCTCTCTCCTCGGGTGAAAGCTGTGTCTTCAGCCCTTTGCTCCTGCTCAGGATGAATTCCTCCTACACACACCCGCAGAAAAGTGGTTTCAGGAGCTCAGATCCTTGTTTGAGGTTTCTCTCCTCTGAATTTTATTACCTTCTCTTGTTGCTTCAGCAACGGCTTTTCCCAGCAGACATGTTTGTATTTTCCCTAGCTTTCCTAGGTGTTCCCGGAAGAATATGTGTCTGATACCTAAGCCCATTTCATTTAGAAGCACCTGGCCAGTTCTAGGGGTCCCCCCTTTCCATCCCACTACCCCCTCTCCTGAGACAGGGTCTCTGAATATATCTATTGATGGTCTTGAGATCCCTGAATAACCTAGATGGCCTTCAAACTCATGTATGACCCTTCTTGCATCTGCCTCCTGAGTGCTGGGATTATGGGATGTCCCACCCAGCTTATCATATATATTTAATTTTGATTGCTTATTAAATCATGACCTTTTTGAGAGCTCATGTACTCTGTTGTCAGAAATGGAAGGTCAAAATGCACATTTTTCTTGATAGTACCTATTTCCTATAAAACACGTTCACCAGCCATACACATTTCATTCTGATAGAAATACAGTTTTCAGACATGGAGTGTTAGCCTAATCACCTTTTAGATTTCCAAAATAAACTCATGCCTTGAGGTCAGGCCTGGGTGGAGCTCTGAGTGCCTGGCTGGGAAGGCTGGGTCTAAGCACCAGGTTGGCCAGGCTGCAATGGGACCAAGGAGGATGTGAGTGGAGCCACCCAAGACAGCAGAGCAGGCAGTGCAGGTGGTGAGGGCAGTGCAGGTGGGCACAGGCGGTGCAGGTGGGCACAGGAGGTGCAGGCGGGCACAGGTGGTGCAGGTGGGCACAGGCGGTGCAGGTGGGCACAGGTGGTGCAGGTGGTGAGGGCAGTGCAGGTGGGCACAGGCGGTGCAGGTGGGCACAGGAGGTGCAGGTGGGCACAGGCGGTGCGGGTGGGTACAGGCGGTGCGGGTGGGCACAGGCGGTGCAGGTGGGCACAGGCGGTGCAGGTGGGCACAGGCGGTGCAGGTGGGCACAGGCGGTGCGGGTGGGCACAGGTGGTGCGGGTGGGCACAAGGTGGTGCAGGTGGGTTCAGGGTGGTGCAGGTGGGTTCAGGGCAGTGCAGGTGGGTGCAGGTGGTGTAGGTGGGTACAGTCAGTACAGCGTGCAGCGTACAGTTGGTGCAGGCGGCGTACAGTCGGTGCAGGTGGGTACAGGTGGTGCAGGCAGTGCAGTGCAGGTGGTACAATTGGTGCAGATGGTGCATGAAGTGCAGACAGGAAGGCTTGCAGTGCAGGTGGTGCATGAAGTGCAGACAGGAAGGCTTGCAGTGCAGGTGGTATATGCAGTGCAGGTGGTGCATGCAGTGCAGGTGGTATATGCAGTGCAGGTGGTGCATGCAGTGCAGGTGGTGCATGCAGTGCAGCAGTGCAGGTACATGCATGCAGTGTGCAGGTGGGTATATGCAGTGCAGGTGGTATGCATGCAGTGATATGCAGTGCAGGTGATATATGCAGTGCAGGTGGTGCATGCAGTCAGGTAATATGCAGTGCAGGTGCAATGCGTGCAGGTGCAATGCAGTGCAGGTAGTGCATGCAGTGCAGGTGGTGCATGCAGTACAGGTAGTGCATGCAGTGCAGGTGGTGCATGCAGTGCAGGTGGTGCATGCAGTGCAGGTGGTATACGCAGTGCAGGTGGTATACACAGTGCAGGTGGTGCATGCAGTGCAGGTGGTATCCGCAGTTCAGGCAGTGCAGGCTATTCATCTGGAGTGTGACGCTTTCCTAGTTTGTCTCATCCATATCTGAGCACAGAAGAGGGGGAGGTGACGGGTCTGTGTATAGGGGAGTTGAGTCACGACACAGGGGGGTGACTCCAAATTTACATCAACTGGAACTGAAGTGCACACAGTTGAGGACAAAGCAGATGCCATTCGGATTTCTCATATGCCTCTGTCATCATCTTGAGGCATTCTGACAAGAGAGAGGATTGAGTAGAAATCTTCCCAGAGCAGCTTCCTGTCTGCAGCCTCAACGGAGGCAGGAGAGTTAGCAGAACTAACAGGTCATCCCACGAGAGTCACTGGCCGGTATCATTCCCACCCTCATAGAACTATATGGTCCTGCTGTGTTGATGTTCATACACAAGCCATGTACCAGATGACGGATCAAGGCTTTGTAGGATGTGTTTTCTGTTGTTGTTGTTTAAAAGAGGACAAAAACCACAAAGACCGGTCGGGTACTCTACACTTGTTTCTAATCCATACAAACCCCAAAGAGGTCAGAGTATGAGAGAACTGAAATCCCAATCCATATTGTACCTCACTGGGAAAGTATGTCTTGAATACTTGAGCTGCTGGGCATCCTGGGTCAGGAAGACTAGGACGTATATAGGAGGACTCAGCCTTACACATCTGGACTTAGTAGCCGAGATCCACGGCGGCTCTGTGCTTGCCTAGCATCTGTACAGTCAGATGTCAGTCACAGGACCTCCTCCTGCAGTGTTTGGAGGACAGTCTGGAGCAAACCCAGCAACATTTGCAAGGGCTTCAATGAGAAAAGGAAGACCGCATGGAAGAGTTGTCTCCCCCAGAGTAAAGCAGAACAGAAACGTGAGCAGATGAAAATACCTGGTGTCGGGGAATATTATATTAAGGTGTGTTACTTTTGTTTATGTTGTATTTGTTTAACTCTGTGAAGCTCTGTTACTGTGCCTGTCTAAAACACCTGATGGTCTGATAAAGAACTGAACAGCCAATGGCAAGGCAGGAGAAAGGATAGGCAGGGCTGGCAGGCAGAGAGAATAAATAGATGGAGAAATCTGGGAGAAAAGGAAGAAGGAATGAGAGAGGAAAGAGGAGGACCAGGGGCCAGGCACCCAGCTACACAGCAAGCCACAGAATAAGAAATAATAAAAGGTACACAGAAATAGAGAACAATAAAAGCCCAAAAAGCCCAAGGGCAAAAGATAGACAGGGTAATATAAGTTAAGGAAAGCTGGCTAGAAACAAGCCAAGCTAAGATCGGGCATTTATAAGTAAGAATAAGCCTGTGAGTGTGATTTATTTGGGAGCTGGGTGGCAGCCCCCCCCCCCAAAGAGCAAAAACAAACAACAACCACCTGGCATACAATTTAATCAACAACATCAGCTTTGAAGAAGATAAGGCTGGAGGACTCGAATTACACAACTTCACAACTTACTGTAAAGGTCCAGTAATCAAGATACCCTGGTAGTCACAGGGGAATAAACAAGTAGTTCACGTCGTAGAATAGAAAAGAAGATCCCGAAATAATCCCACAATAATATGTCTGACTGATTCTGACAAAGTGTGAAAGTAGTTCAGTGAAGAAAGGACAGTCATTTCAACAACTTGAACCTGCAAAGTTCAACAACATAAACTCTAAAAGTACCTCAAAATGTTTCATGGATTTAAATGTAAGATGGGAAACTTTTAGAAAAAAAAAATCATAGGAGATTCAGGAGACACATTCTCCAGCATCCACTCCACAGCACAATCCACAAGAAAACCAAGTAAACATATTGGATTTTGTCAAAATAACCTTTTTATTTTGTAAAAATAACCAAGAAGAGGAAAGGCAAGACACTACTTGCAAACCATGTAGTATCTGGTCAATATGGAAAATATGCCCAATACTCAAAAAGAAACAATCCAAGTAGAAGGTGGGGGAAAAAAGATTTTTCAGAATATTGAAATTGGTATAAATAGCATGAACCCAATGGAGCAAGCTAAGAAAGATGCCAAGATTTACAACAGTTCTTCCGGGGATGGCCCGATCTCACTCATCTTTAAAAAACCTTAAACCTGCCTTTTTGTCCTGTTTATCTTTTTTGTCTTAGATTTTATTTTCTTTGTGTGTGTCTATGTGTGTGTGTGCAGGTGCTTACAGAGGCCAGGATTCTGGATCCTGGAGCTGGAGTAACAGATCCAACATGGGTGCTGGGAACCGAACTCGTGTCCTCTGGAAGAGCAGTCTGAGTGAGCTCTTAGCCTCTGAGTCATCTCTCCAGCTCCTCTGTTCTCATTTTACATGTTTTGATTATCGACATTCCCATTAACAGCACCTAGAAAGTGGTGCTGTCAAAAGCCCACACGGACTCGGGTGCACTGTTATCCTCTTGTGTATCTCCCTCTCCTCCTCTTACTGTCTATACTTAAACCGATGTCAAAACCCTTTCAGAATAAATGTCAAAGTCTAGCATAAAAGCATCATGAATAATTAGAAATGAAACGACTTTCATTTTGAAAAAATGACTTATTTGCTGTTATTATAGGTGACCGTGTGAATGACTACAAGTGTGTGTGTGTGTGTGTACCACAGGCATCCCTGTGCCCATGGAGGCCAGGGTGGGTGCTGGATCCCCTGGAGTTGGGGCTGTACACAACTGTAAGCCCATCTCATATAAATGCTGGGAACCAACGGAGGGTCCTTTGCAAGAGCAGCGAGCGCTCTTAACCTTTGAGCTGTCTCTCCAGCCCCAACTACTCTGATGTTTAAATTGGACATACATGTTTTTCCGCCTAGAATAAATGTGATAAATATCTAGACGTGAGTGACTTTGTCTCAATTGTCAGGGGAGGCCCAAGCACAGATGGTTTTTTCTACGCCCCACTGTATTGTCAGTCACCATTAAAGGAGAAGTCTCAAACCTCGCGAGAACTGGGTCTGGGGCGAGGCTAGTGGTAGAGCACTGGCCCAAAACAGTATGAGAGATCCTGGCTTCTTCTGTGTTTGAACATCCGATGCAAATGCTTCTGAAGTTGTATTTTCTAATAAGTCATCATGAATGAGAGACCCTGTGCTTTTATGAATGACAATGTTTCTGCTCATGGAATGTTTTGATATCTGCATATTTCTGATACCAGTTATCTGATTAACCATAGAATTTTTTCCCTAAATCGGTCTATTTTATTTAGGCCGGTTCTTTCCCCCTTGGTAATCTGCCAGGTGCAGGGATCTCAGAGGAGGGAGGGCTCCTCTATCAGGGAATATATGCTGTGGGCAAGATGGCAGGGTGTAATTTCCCCTGTTGGAGGTCTCAGATACCCAGGGTTCTCTTAGTTTTTGGAGGGAAACACAATCGAGGGTAGAATTTGGCAATTGCATGAAGAAAAACAAAAACCAAAAATCAAACAAACAAAAAACCCAGAACAGATAAACAAACTGCTGGTATTGCGGTGGGCAGAAGAGAATCTATGGAAATTGTGTTTGTTTTACCAGGTGGCTCCATCATTATTATCCACTGTTCCACATGAAGCGGCACTGAGGTGCCATACATGGCCACCTAGCGGGAAGATGATGGCGGTGTCAAATGGGTTGTGGTAGTTGCCGGTCACTACCCCCCCCTCCCCCGCCCCCAGCCTCCATGCGACACAACTCTGGTACCAAGGACACACAGAAGTCCCACCCCAGCGCTGTCTGTTATTCCTTTGTTTATTCCCCAGGGAAGCCCAGCAGTCTGCACAAAAACGAAGAATAAAATGAGGGTGGGAGAAACTTGGCATCGGCCCCAATTTCAAAAGCACCAAACCCCAAATTGACAGCCTCGTCTTACGAACTTTTTAAAATGTCATTTCTGTTGGTGGAAACTCAGCGGTGGCCCGAAGCCCTTAGGTGGGAATCAGCGGTACATAATCACATATACATCAGCTCACGGCAAATCCTTGACTTCAGGACTTAGGCAACAACAACCGTTTATCATCTCATGTCAGCCCCACACTACCCACCGAGTGAAGGCTTCTCTTTCCATCCCTCATGTCTTCACTGTCTTCCCACCAGCCACACCTCTCTTTTCTCTTCTTTCCCAGTATATACACACTTCTACCTTTGTAGCAATAAGGCTGAGTTTCATTTTGGAAGGGGTATTTATGTCAATCTTCTCCTACAAATGAGAAGACTTCCCCTTAATTGATTCCCAAGTAAGAGGCAGGGCATATTTATTTCCTTGTGTTTAGTACACACCACACAGTTTAGAAGATAACAGTTATTTACTATGTGATTGTTTGTAAATGGCAAGATTTACAAGCTTCCTGTCACTCAAGAGTTAGATCTTGACTAATGCTGTGGATTCTAGTATTTTTAAACATCTTACCTGTTTGTTTCGGATGGCAGCATTTTTATTCATATTTTTATTCAAATAAAGATGAGTTCAGTATGAAGTCTGAATTGGGCTTACAGTACTGTGAGGGAAGAGAATGAACTATTTTAAGGGAAAAGTGTGCCCAGGGCAGCTTCCTCCCCTTAGTTATCATTACGCAGAGGTACAGGGACTGAAGGAGAGCAAACTGTGACCAGAAATGAGTCAAAGAAAAACACATCTGCCCTTTGAAGACTGATGATAGTCTGGGATGAGTCTTGTCTTATGGGGTCTGGGCCAGCACCACAGGAAGCTAGAGTGGACAAGAGTCGCAGCCTGCACAGGGCAGCAGAGGTTTGCTGGAGCCTGGGTAAGTGTCTTCAAAGGCTCATGTGTTGCATTTGTCAAATGTCCTGTTCCGGTTCCATTTCTGTTGCTATGATGAAACATTTTGACCCCAAACAACTGTGTTGGGAGATAGAGGTAAAGAGGAGGCCTAGGGAAAGAGGTTATTTGGTCTTTTACTTCCGGGTCACAATTCCTCATTGAGGGAAGTCAGGGCAGAAGATTTAGCAAGGGCTGAAGCAGAGACCATGGAGGAGAGCCGCTTCCTCTCTCTGGATTGCTCTCTCTCTGTCTTTGATCCCTGGTGGCTCTCTGTCTCTGCTACCTTTGTTATAGAACCCAGGCCCACCTGCTTGGGGATGGTGCTGCCTAAAGTGGGCTGGATCCTCCCACATCAATCATTTATGGAAACAATTCCTCATAGACACGCCCATACACCAATCTGATCTGGGCAATCCGTCAATAGAGGCTTCTCCAAGACTCGAGGTTGTGCCAACTAGGAAAGGGCCCTAGTCCATTGTGCTAACGGGAGGTGACGCAGCTTCTGAGATGTGGGCCCAAGTGGACAAAGATTACATCATTGGAGTTGTGCTCACAAAGGGGCCCTGGGGCCCTGTCTCTTACTCCTCTGTCTTTGTATCCCAGACACTTTGAGCAGGCAGCTGTGGTACAAATTCTAACTGATCTTAATAATAAAAACCTGGAGTCAGATATCGGGGTAAATGCTGAAAGATCAGAGAGACAAAGGAGCAAGTCACAGCCACCTCCTTGCCAACTCCTCAGCCTGAAAGGGGCCTAAGCTCCTGTCTCCACTCTGCCTTATCTTCCTCTCTCTGACCCACCCTATCATTTCCTGTTTTCTCCTCACTAATGCAGGAATTAAAGGCGTGTGCCTCCCAAGTACTGGGATCAAAGGCGTGAGATCCCAAGTGCTGGGATTAAATGTGTGTGCCACCACTGCCTGGCCTCTATGGTTAACTAGTGGCTAGCTCCGCACTCTGATCTCTGGGCAAGCTTTATTTGTTAGAGCACAGACAAAATGTCACCACAGACAGCCACCTCTGTTAGGTTCCAGGCAACTGGTCTACCTGATTATGTATTGAAAACTCTAAAACTATTAGACAAAATGAACTACTTTAAAAATTGATTGTCTCAGATACTATGTTATAGCAATAGAAAGCAGACTAATGCGGAGGCATTATTCAGAGCATCTCAAGATGCCTCTACAACCAATTTTAGTCACACAAGGCCACATTAAATTGTGCCCTAAAAGAAATTCTTTTTGACCCTGCCTGTGTGTGTGTGCATGCATGTGTGTGCGTGCACAGTGAAGGGTATGTATATGTACACGTGTGTGTGTGTGTGTGTGTGTGTGTGTGTGTGTGTGTGTATGTAGTGAAGAGTATGTATATGCACACACATGTCTGTGCAGCTGTTCTTACCTGTGATGTGTGTGTGTGTGTGTGTGTGTGTGTGTGTGCAGTGAAGGGCATGTATATGCACACACACATCTGTGCAGCTGTTCTCACCTGTGTGGAGGACAGAGGTTGTCGTCGAGTGTCTTCCCTTGCTCACTTCTCCACCTTTTTTCCTGAGATAGTGTTTCCTGTTAAACCCGGGATCACCATTTAAGCTAACTGGTTGACCAGCAGGTCCCTGGAACCTACCTATCTCTAGGCCCCAGTGTTGAGGTTCCAGGTGCATGCCACAGCACCTGGCTCTTCTGTGGGCTCTGGGGATTGAACTCAGAGCCTCATGCTGGTACAGAAAGTCCTTTTCCCAAGGAGCTACGTCTCCCTGGACTTGAGATGGATTATCCTGAGGGAAAAAATTGATGATCAATCAGAATAGATGGACCACCACTGAGCACCACTTTGGGACTTTTTGACAAAGTGTGTCGGGCAAACAAAAAAAGGCCCCCTATTAAAAACAATTTGCGATGAGAAGCATTTGTTGCTTTTCCAGAGAACCCAGGTTCAGTTCCTTGCACCCAAATGGTGCTTAATAACCATCGCAAACTACAGTTGGAGGAGATCTGACTCCCTTATCTGACCTCCACATACCTATGGTACACATGCATGTGTGCAGGCACAACATTCACACGCATAATAAAATAAGGAAATCTTAATTTTGTTTTAAAAACCCACACAAGATTTTGAGGGAGGTTGTGTCATTGGTAGGTTTAAGGGAGACATAAACTGTGGAATTTATTTTTGTGGTTAGGTGACTAAGACACCTACTAGGGTAAGATTTTAGTGAGTGATTTGTTTGGACGATGTTGTTTTTGACACAGACTCAACTGCCACTTGGAAGCACAGACTTAGGTGTTCAGATTCAAAACACTTATGCTATAAAAGCAATATCACACACCAACTTTTTCCTTATTAAAATGGAATTTTCATAGATGCCATAATTAATGTATCATTGAAATACTATTTCTGCCTAGATTTGCATAAATTATAGCTCGACATGAAATACGTATATATTGCAAAAGCAAGTGTTCTGTGGTCTAGTTCTTTGTGTGTGAGTGTGTGGGTGGGTGCCGGTGCCAGCATGCACAGGGCGTGTGTCATCAGAGGACAGCCTTGGGTGTTGTTCCTCGGGTGCCGTCTTTCTTTTGTTGGACACAGGGTCTCTCACTGGTTAGGATTTCACCATGCAGAGCAGGTTAGCTGGTCTATGAGCTTCCATGGTTCTTCCTGTCTCTGTCCGCCATCTTAACACGATTGGGATCACAGGCATGCGTCACGGCACCCGGCTTTTTAACGTGGGTTCTAGGGATCCAAACTGAGTTCCTCATACGTGGCAGCATTTTACTGACTAAGCTATTGTCCCAGCCCCCCCCCCGCCCCGATATATTTCTATGAAACTAGGCATCATAGATTTGGTGATACATAATGGCCACCACTCTGTTATGATCTTGATTCTGTAAAAAGGAATCTAGGCAGGACACAGTGGGGATGGCTCAACTCTTCTCCTCCAAAACCAGAGCTTCAGCTGGGGTGGGCTAGCTGGAGGCACACGGGAGAGCTCAGTGGGGGTTATCAGCCTAGGGCCCCCGTTCTATACCAGGTGTCTGCTGGGGCTGGAATGGCTTCTGTACTCACGAGCACAGTGCCCGGCCTAAGGTGGCGACAGCCGGGGGCAGCCCACACTGCTCCGTCTAAACGCCGGATCCTTGTGACCGGTTTGAGCGTCCTCACGTGATAGTCTCGTACTGGTTCCAGGGTAGCCCTCTCCTAAGGAGAGAGAAGAGTGGGAACCAGGGAAGCAACCAGACCCGTGCCCAGATCTGGGACAGCATGCCCTCTGCTCTACTCTGTTGGCTAAGGAAATCACAGCGTCTGAGCAGAGTCAAGATGGGGAACGAGATAGGCTTTACTTCTTGGGGGGTGGTGGTGGTGGTGGTGGTGAGGTTTTGTCACAGATGTGCATGTGAACAGGAGATAGTATGGCAACCATCTTTAGAAAAGGCCATCGGCCCGCACCATGAATTCTAAACTGAAGGCACGTGACCCAAATGCGCCTCCCTGAGTGTTGATTAGTTCGGGCTTCTGTTCAAGCACCGTGGACAAGGAGCAACGGATAAACTTTTCCAGCAAGACTGCAGCTGACTGCAGGCGGCCAGAGGTCTTGGCGGTTTCGTTCACCAGGTCTTTTTATCAGAAGCCTGCGCACCGTGAACTGCGGACGTGAGAACAGAGGTGAATGCTCTCCCTGAGGTATAATGATGCTCTGGGGACTCTAGGATTATGTTTCCCAGGACTTCTTTCACCTTCTTCCAGAACATTTTTTTCCCCCAGCAATCGGCACGAGAATTTTCTGTAAATAATCCAACAGTGGTTTCTCTAGTGAGTTTTCAATTCTTTTGGAATCCAGCATCGCATGTTGAGGAAGCCTGAGTCGGGATCTTGGTTTGATCCAGTATCCTTGTGTGACCTTGAGCAAATGACCCCTGAGAAGCTCATGTCTCCGCTTGGAACACTAGAATAGCCAGTGTTCTTTACAATTCCTTACAGATTTTTATAAGGATGAAACATTTGATAAGTGTTAAATACTCTCTCTTGGAAAATGACTAGGAACTCTCATGGCTGCTAGGGTCTGCATAAAGATCGCAGGTAGGACATCTAGGGAAGGAAACAATTCCTTACTATGGTGGTTATGTTTGGAGAGATGCCTGGGGGGGGTGGCGGGTGGGGGGGAGCTTGTCTTAAACAAGACATTTACTGATGCAGGAAGACCTAGCTTCAGGGTCCAGTTTCTAGAAGTGGGAAAAGAGACCTCAACCCTAACCCTCTTCACCCCTTGCTCTCTGTTTCTTTACTGTGACGAGCTGGCTGAAGCACCTGCTGCTGTGATAATAATGTGATAATAATTGTGATAATAATGGGGGCAGTGATGGAATTAGGACCCCAGAGACCCTCTTCATCTGAGTGCTATTGGGTCCTCATAGCATATTCTCTAAGATGGCATCAGTTTTTGGAAAAGAAATAGTTTCTGTAGGGTGTGTTTGCATGTGTATGGCTGAGCTTGTTAAGTATCTGGAACACACAAGCATTTATACAGAAGACGCTCTTTTAATTTATGACTACATTGTAAACTGTTTGGATAGTTGGAAACTCTTCATAGCGCATTATGAATGCCATAGGCAGTTTCTAAGTGGTACACTTCTTGGAAGACCCCTATGGCCTCTGTCTGTTTCTATTAATATGCTTGTTTAGTTCTTTTGAGTATGGGCTGGGATTTAAGAACTGCCTTTTTGGAAACCACCCACAGCCTTCTTAGAAACCATTACTCCTAAGATAACACTGTGATTTCTGTTTTGGGTGATACAAGGAAGCCATTTGGCATGCTGTTGGTACCCTTGGGAGGTGTGCGTGCTACCAGGAGCAGAGAGGACTTCCAGAGAGTCAGGACCTGAGGCCTTGCCGACAACCAACAACCACGTGAGTAGCCTGGAGGTGAATCCACACCCAGGTGAGGCCTCAGCTGCATGAAGCCCTATGGAAGGCATTCAGGCAGGCCAGGCCTGGATTCCTGACCAATCAACAGTGGGTGATGTCTGCTGCTTTGGAGGTAATTTGTTACCGCAGTAACAGATCATGAATACGGAGGCCAAACAGAAGTCATTCACGAGGCATTGTTGAAGGATCTTTGGGAAGACTACCTGCCAGGGACTGGTCAGCTAAACTAACTGCATGGCATAACATGGAACTAGACTGTAGGTTTAGATAGCTCTATGGCCTTTTTGCTTGGCAGTTCAATTTACTTACATTCTATGTGCCTCAGTCTCCCCATCCATAACATAATGAGAATGGTCAGCAGCTTCCTTGAAAGACAGTTACAAGAATGGAAAAACTCTTCCACACCCTTCTGTGCTGAGCAAATTTCACTATGCCATCATTACCTGGGGGGGGGGAGTGAGTGAGGGGTTGTTACTGAAGAAAGACCATTAGTGATGTCTGGATTAAGAAGTAACAGAGGATGTGGGTAAGGCTCACCAAGTCCTTGAAGACTGAGTCATCTGTTTTGGGAAAGAGGGTTCTTCTCTGAAGATTAAGTGTCCGTCTCGACTGAAACATGGCTTTGTACACCTTAGAGCTGCGATAGAGATAAGAGTTTCTGTACCCTCTTATCAACGATGAAATTAATCTTTCGAGAGTCATCTATTTTACAGCATGGTTCTTTGAGTATTCCAGAAAATGTCTGTTTTGTTATTGTTGCTCTGGGATAATCGTTAAAACAGGTCATTTAGTCACACAAATGCCTCACAGCCTACCTTGGGGTGGGAGGTATTTGAGATGGGGATCAAAAGGGAAAATGTCTGGTTGAGAACATGAGAGGCAGCATGTGTTGAAAGTAGTATTTACTTTCCTAGGGAAAAGCACGCATTACACTTACAATGGGGGTCGGTATACGCTTGCTCAAAAACCACTCATGGAGAAGAAACACTGTGGCGCACGCCTTTAATTCTGACACTAGGGAGGCAGAGGCAGGCAGATCTCTGTGTGTTCGAGGCCAGCCTAGTCTACAGAGTGAGTTCCAGGCCTCACGATAGTCATAGTGAGACCCTCTCAAAACAAACAAACAAAACAAAACAAAAACAAAACAAAACAAAATACCCTCCTGAAAAACAAAACAAAACAAAACCCCAAACCCCAAGCCCCACCAAATGAACATCAACCAACATCAAGGAAATAAACTTGATATGGAGCGTGACCTCTGGGCACAGGCATAGTGGCTTCCAGACAAAGTGAGCAACAGCGTCCTTGGGCTGAGAAGCCTGTGCTGGTTAGTTTTTTTTGTCACCTTGACAAAAGTCAGGGACCTCTGGGAAGAGGGAATCTCAACTGAGAAAATGCTTCCATCCGATTGGCCTGTAGGCAATTCTTGATTAATGATTGATGTGGGAGGGGTACCACCATGGACTGGTGTTCTTGGGTTGTGAGAAAAAGTAAGTGGGCATGGACAGCAAGGCAGTAAGCGGCACTCGTCCATGGCCTCTGCTTCAGTTCCTGCCTCCAGGTTCCTGCCCCGAGTCCCTGCTCTGACTTCTTTCCATGACGGAGAACAAGCTGTAAGAGGAAATAAACTCTTTTCTCCCCAAGTTGCTTTTGGTCATGGCGGTTTAGCACAGCAATAGAAGGCAAAGGAGGACCAAGTCCTAAATCACAGAACATGCTTTGCTTGGGCATCTTGAAGTACTTATCTGTAGAGAGGCCTGAGAAATAGTCAGGATGCTGATGAGCAACTTTTGAGGGGTTTCATGACCAAGGGTCAGGGAAGCAGTGATGGAGAACCCCACTCAGACATACAATGTCTGTGCCTAGCACACTAGTTTGAAAAGGGTGGATCTCGGGATGGCCCTGTGTGAGCAGCAGTCACTTAAGAAAGTTCTGGAAGGGAGCCTCTCGCCATAAGGAAAATGTGTCCAGGTGACCTTTTCAGGTCCCTGCATTCCTACGGTAATACACTTTAGAAAAGCAAGATGTGACAATGTTTGTGATAACATCCTATCCCAGTGACAACAGGAACAGGTGCATGACATGTTCAAGACTAGAGAGGGTGGCGATGGATGTTCCTGTTGCACCCCAGCAGGTGTCAGGCACCTTAGCCAATGTCCCCCTTCTTGCAACAGCAGCTCTTCATTTCAGAGAGGTCATGCGCCCCAGATCCCTCACCTATCATGGACCCCACTTCACACCAACGATTTGAGTGACCCCTCCCCCCACTACTGCCACAGCACAGAGAAAGGAGAAAGCAATATAGCATAAAGCGGGGGTGGGGGATGGGGGGTATCTTGCAGGGTGGACTAGCCGAAGACAAATGTCATCTCAATAGCGATGAGTGCATTTGGTAGCAAGATGTTGGTTCCTCAGTATCAGTCTCCATTAAGAAGAAGCAGCCGGCATGGTGGCCCACAACCATCGATAATGAGATCTGATGCCCTCCTCTGTCATGCAGGCATACGTGCAAATAAAGTACTCATATAAATAAATAAATAAATAAATAAATAAATCTTTAAAAAATTAAAATGAAAAGAAGCAGCACTCCTTGGAAAAGTGGCTGGTTCCTTGGCTGGAGCAGAAAGATCCTGGAATGTCTTGAAATGTCAGAACGTAAGGAAGTACTCAGAGAACGATAGGTTCGATATAAGGGCACTAGAGCCAGCCAGCTGTAGAGGATTCTTTGGGCCTCACTTTGTGCTGAGTATGAGATGTAATGATGGTTAAGTCTTATAACCTCCTGATTAAATTAAGAATGCCCTGTCCCCACGGGTGCAGACTCAACAGAGGAGAAAGGGAAGCACGCTGGTCCAGGAGAACACTAACAGTGCAGAAGGGATGCTGGGATAAACCTACAACACCAGACCTTAGCAATCACATCACGAACCAGGCTGCAATCAATAGCCCGCGTTGAAAAATTGGAAAAATTGGAGGAGCAGCCATGTGATATTTATACAGTCTCAAAGGGTCTTTCAAAAAGATACTTGTGGAGGGGCTGGAGAGATGGCTCAGTGGTCAGTGTGTGCTGTTCCTGTGGAGGACCTGAGTTCAGGATCTGTATGCTCACAGCCATTTGTAACTTTAGTTGCAGGGAGCTGATTCCATTTTCTGATCTCTGTGTCACTAGGCATCCTTATGATGTGCATACATACATGCAGGCAAGTACTCATATACGTAAGTAGATCTTGTTGTTGTTGTTATTGTTGTGGTTTATGAGACAAGGTTTCTCTGTGTAGCCCTGGCTGTCCTAGAACTCACTCTGTAGACCTCTGTAGATCTGCCTGCCTCTGACTCCTGGAGGGCTGGGTTAAAGGCATGCACCACCACTGCCCAGCAAGCAGATTTTTTTTTTTTTTTTTTTTTTTTTTTTTTAACAAAAGCTACTTTAAGGGCTGCAGGGATGTGGACTGCTTTTGCAAAGGCCCAGTTGGATTCCCAGAATTCACAACAGGCAACTCCCAACTGTCTGTTAACTCAAACTCCAGGGACTCTGAAACCTTTTTCTGGTCTCTGTGGGCACCCGCACTTACATGTGCATACCCACACAAGGCACTCACTCTCACACCCAGTTAAAAAGAAATCTTAAGAGGATATTTACTTACTTACGCATGAACTGTGGACCAATAGCTGTGGAGCTTCCATGGAACTGGACTAGGCCCTCTGGATAGGCGAGACAGTTGTTTAGCTTGAACTGTTTAGGGGGCCCATAGGCAGTGGGATCGGGACCCGTCCCTGGTGCATGAGCTGGCTTTTTGGAGCCCAGTACCTATGGTGGGACACCTTGTGCAGCCTTGGTGCAGGGAGGAGGGCTTGGACCTGCCTCAGCTGACTGTACCAAGCTCTACTGACTCCCCGTGGGAGACCTTGCCTTGGAGGAGGTGGGAATGGGGGTGGGGTGGGGAGGAAGGCTGGGGGTGGGAGGAGGGAGGAGATGGGGAATCTGTGGTTGGTGTGTAAAATGAATAGAAACAGAAATAGAAAAATTCTTTTTTTTTTTTTTTTTCAGAGCTGAGGACCAAACCCAGGACCTTGTGCTTGTTAGGCAAGCACTCTACCACTGAGCTAAATCCCCAACCCCAGAAAAATTCTTAGTAATAAAACAAAAAAAGAATAAAACAGCAATAATAGAGAAATTTTAAGAAGTTTAGGAAAAAAGTTGGGTATATGGGGAGATAATAGAATCGTAACGGTTCTGGAATCTGGGTGAAGACAATAAGTCTTTTTTTTTTTTTTTTTTTTTGTACAGTTCTTGCCGCTTTGCCTGAAGCCATGCAAAACAATAATAATAAAGGCAGAAATGCACAGCAAGAATACTGTCTCAAGCGCGCCTTCTGTTTGTCTTTTGTTTTCCAGTTCCCATTACCCAGACTGGGGCCCAGAGAACAGAGTGTGGCACATTGAGGCTGAGAGAGCAGCATTAACATCCAGGCAAGAAAATAACAGGTCTCGCCAGGCAGTGGGAAATTCTGGGGCACAACGTGAAGCTTCGGCTGCAGTCTGTCCACGACAGAGGGTGGGTTGATGTCCAAGGAGCACCTGGAGTCTGGGAACCACGCTGAATGCAGAAACAGTCGGCTCCACCCCCATGCTGGATTCCTTTCTCAGGCAAGAGGGCCGAAGCAGGACCCAACTCCTATTCGACACATGGGAAACCCAGACTCAGTGAGGTTCCCAAGGTTGCCCTTCAGTCCGACTAAAGTGTGTGCTTTTGTGGGTGACTTTTGTGATTTTAGACTATCTGGAAGCCATCAGCAAACAGTTGAATTGACACCCCCCCCACACACACACACATCATCTGAGTATTTTTTTTTCTAAGTCAGTGTTTTTAAAAAGGGTGGTCCAGAACCAGTAACAGCAGTGCCTAGACATTCCTTAGAGATTATGAATAAAGAGGCAACGCGATGGCTTAGTGGATAAAGTTCAATCCACACACCTCAGACTTGGTCGTGACCACAGGCTGTATTCTGATTTCCCCTTGAGTGCTCATCCACACAATTTTTTTTTTTTTAAAAAAAATGTGATTAAGAATTTTAAAAAAATGACCAACGAATAAGATTTTCCACTTCGCACTCCCTCAACCTTTTGAGTTAGACCCTAGGAATGGTGCCTAATTATCTATTAAATAATAATAATGATGATAATAATAATAATAAAAACAGCGTGCATGCACGTGTGTGTGTGTGTGTGTGTGTGTGTGTGTGTGTGTGTGTGTGTGTGTGGTTTCGCGCCTTCGCTGATTGTCAGAGAACACATTTCGAGCGTCAGTTCTCTCCTCCCACCCTGTGGGTTCCGGGGATAAAACTCAAGCAGTCTGACTTGGCAGCAAACGCCTTTATCTGCCGAGCCATCTCGTGGCCACTATCTGGATTTTAACGAGTGTTCCCAGTGATCTTGTTGCACGCTCAAGTTGGACAATCACTACACCCTATCGCTTCTTATGGCAATCGCCTCTGTAGCTAGAACTTTGCATAGAAACGAGGTTAAAGTTTTTCCAAAGGCGTAATAAGGACCGTTCCCGCTGCAGAGCTAACCCCGGGAATCGCTGGGTTTCTTCCAGGATAGGCTCGCACGCAGGCTGGAGACAGCAGAGGGAAGGGTCCACGGGAGTTGGGAGGAGGGACTGATGACAATTTTTTCGTGGTTGACTAGGTTTTTGAAAAAGCGACTTCCAAGGGTGCATTAACCAGCCAGCGAATCCACTTGTTTCGGAGGGGAGGTGGGAGGTGGGGGCGGGGGTGGAGCGTGGGGCGGAGCGACATTCGCAGCTCCGGAATCGGTGCCTTCCAAGTGGCGCCGCGCGTCCCCCCCTCCCCCGCTCCGGATCTGCCCGGAGCCGGGCGCTCAAACTCAACTCTCTCAGCCAACCTCGCCGCCTCTACGGTCTCCGGGACCGACCTCTTGGAATTCCTCCCAGCCGGGTCGAGTCCAGGGAATACCCCGGATCGCGGGAAACTGCCCGCCCCCTCGGCACCCCTCCTCCGGGTCTCCGCCCCCGCTGGGGCTGCCCGGTGCCAAGGGAAGCGAGGGTGCCGCGGCTGGAAAATGAGCGGTGCCCGGAGGGTGGCCCGGAGCTGCAGGTAACTGGCGCGGGACTTTGGGGGCAGCGAGCTCAGCGTCGCTGTCCCTTCCCTGCACGACCGCGCGGCGACCTGCTGCGTCCTCGCGCGGGCTGAGCCTTGGGGACCGCGGTGCCCCCCGCGGGGGCGCGGCGGGCGGGGAAAGGCGCGGACCCCTAACTCCCGGCAAGACCCCGACGCTCTCCGCTCGTCCCACAGCCACGGTCTCTCCCGCGCCGGTTCCCTCTAGCGTCGCGCAGCGGTGGCATCGGTGAGCGCGGTCCGCGCGGCCAATGCCTGGTAACATGGAGAAGTTTCTACAGATCGCGCCGCACTCTCTGGCCATCGTCCTGGGCCCAGCCGACAGCTCCGCCGAGGAGAAACCCGGGGCGGTTCAGCCTTCGCCCCCAGCCCCGACCCAACCCCGGCAGCTCGCCCGACACCACATCGGCTACGAGATCTTCGCCGATTTCAAAGCGGAGAACATGCAACACTTCTGGAACAAGAAGGTCACGGCCGCGGTGGCCGAGACGTTTTTCCTGGGCTGGATCGACGAGCAGGTCCTGCTGATTCAGGGCAAGGAGGAGCATCTCGAGGCGCTGCGCGAGGGCTGGACGCGCAGGGCGCTGCGACCCCCATCCGGCTTCCAGATCCGCTGCCTGGGTGAGTGTCGCCGCCCCGTCGGGCTGCGGGGTCCCCGCCCTGTCCGGGGCTCCGGGGGTGCTGAGCCGGCGCTTAGGTGCGAGTTCCCGGGGGTCCCAGGATCCTCGCGCGCATCCCGGTCGGGGAGGGGCTCGAGGAGCGCGGGATCGGGGGACTTCTGGGCACTTTAGCCACCCGCGTCACGGGCGGCCTGCGGAACCTCCTGGCGGCGTCGGTGGCGCGCCCCGCGGGGCGGTGCCTGGGGCTGGCCAGGTAGGCGGCGCGGCGGCTCGGCGGTGCGCGCGGGTCGGGGCTACGAGTGTCAGCTTTTCCGCGCCCCGTGGGCCTGGGGAGTGCGAGCCAGGCGGAGGGAAGGTGAGGAGAGTCGGGATCCCCGCAGCCCCAGGTCTACGCGGCCTGCCCTTCGGCAGCACCTCGGTCCCCGCGACATCCCTTCCCAGGGTGGCGACCTCGGGGGGGCGCGTCGCTCAGCTCAGGTGTGTTGGCGCCGTTCTCATCCAACCGCATTTCCGTACCAGACAAAAGGTACGTTTCTTCTGAAATGTTTTGCTTGTGGTGCAGCTTCCAAAGAGCGTCGTGTGACTGAAGGCGGAGGGAAAAAAAAAGACAGCAGAGAGGAGCCAGGGACAACATTTGAGCTTTTCGTTTGCTGGTGGCGAGGGAGAAAAGAAAACAGTGAGCGGAGGTAGCTGGAGAGGGGTTTTCGTGGTCGCCGCTCAGCGTTGCCTTGACTTGTGTTTTTATTTCGCTTCTACTTAACGTGTTTTTCTTAATCCCGGGCAACCTCGCGCTTGGAATACTTTTTAGTTTTGGACCTTGAGCCCGGTGGCTACGAGCAAACACAGCACATAGAGATGTTTTGTGAAACGATTCGATGAAGAAAGCATTCTTTCTAGTTCCAGGGCTTAAAAAATTCTTTTATGACATTTTGGAAGGAGGTCAAAAGTTCAAACTGTAAAAAAAAAAAGCCTGTAAAGCGGCCTTGTGGGGTCCCTGCGCCTCCCGTGAAGGCTTAGCTTTTACCTGCTAATGTATTTTCTATGCGGATGGTAAATTTATAGCGTTGTTTAAAAAATTTTTCTGTGTTGTCTATTTTCGAGTAGCAGAGGTTTGTTTTTGCAAACACTCCTTTGAATTGAGTAGATAAAAAGCTTGTGAAAGCTTGCTTCTCGCTGCGTGTCGAAGATCTCTCTCTCTCTCCCCCTCTGCTCCCCCCTCCCCTGTTCAGCCCCTGTAATTATTGCTGCCTGCCTTACTCAAGGGGCCAAGATTAGCGCCTCTGAGGGTTGGCCTCCCTGCTAGACTTGAACGCTTCGGGGAGAATCCTTGTCCCCATGTTTGAGCATCTTCAAGGCTTTTCTACAGTATTTTGATAGTTTCCTTTGAAACTTGACCTCAGGCTTTTGTTTTTTTTTAATTTGGGAAACTTCATCTATGTACAATATAGGGCAATGTAAAAATAATGGCTCGAACCTCATACACCCGTCATACAACTCCGAAGTTTAACGTGGGCCTCTGTATTCTTTTTATCTGAACCCCCTTCCACCCCGATATTCCAATCTTGCTACCTCATGAATGCCAACATAGTTAGTTTCATTTGTAAACATTTCAGCATGTCCATATTTTTTGTTTTATGAGTATTTACAAACAGGAATTAGTCATCTGTCATATTAAGCAAAGAGAAGCACATTGGCCACATTGAAAGGTTCCAAATTCATTACCGAAGCTGCTTGATTATTGTCTTAACCTGATCAAATCTCGACCTGTCACAGGCTGACCTCCCCCTGATGGGAGTCTGCTGTGGCTACTGCAGGCGTCATGGGAGGAAGCCAGAGGCTTCCTCTTCAAAGGGGAGGCCCTCAGAAAGGAGAGCAGGGGTGGTACCTGCTGTTGGTGGCACTTGCCTTTTGAATTGCCCCTGCAGTCAAAATCTCTGCTGACACTTCACGTTCTCCTTAGTAATGGTGGTTACAATGATGGAGAGATTCTTAGGTACTGTGAAATTCTCTAATGGAACTCCAGGGTCGGTGGAAGGGCCTCCTCACTTTCTTGGAGCTCCTGGAGACCCACTCACTGCCTTTCCTTCTCAACTACAGTGTTACTGTCGACAAATCAAAACACAAAAAAGACAGAGACTCACATGATAAGTGGATGTCCAGAGGCAGCCCAGCTGACACTTTATTTTGAAAAGTATGATTGACATCTTAGGAACGCTCTGGTACTTACCTACTTTATATTCAAGATCTGGAAGCAACCACTGTCTATGATACTTCAGTTTTAGTTATCCATTTTTTTTTTCCGTGTATATCTTAATGCTAATACATGCCTTGCGTTGGTCTTCCAACTGGCCTTTGTAGTTGGACTTACGCATCTTTGTTGGAGACTTTTATGCTCTTTTGTGATCTTTTAATTGCTTTATGGATGTGGATCAGCCATAGGACACCAATGAGCCTTGTAGGAAGCCTTATATTCCTACTTGCTGATCTTGAACGAGACGGGGCCTGAAGTAACTTACAGCCAAGCGCTGGTTCACGTTTGGCTCACGTTTTCTTGTTCTTACTGTAGATAATGACGTTCATACAAGGGATCATTTCTAGATGGTCCCTTAGATCCCACCGGGGACGGCGAACTTGTGGTGAACTTGTTCTCTCAGGTTCTCCCAGTGAAGGATAGAAAGGAACGCTTTGTTGCTTGTCTTAGACGACGAAAGTCTCCTGGGCTAGTGCACCATCCCGGAGCAGAGGCCGCAAACGCGTTACCCAGGAGCCTTTAAGTGGCTCTGTTGCACTGCAGTGGAGGCTAGCCCATCCATTCATAGTTTATTTCATAGCTTGCTGGAAAGGAGTGGGAAGTAGCCCCACTGGAAAAAAGCAAGCGTTTTGGTGTCCGTAATTCCAAAAGTACATGGTTCTAACCAGCTGTAAAAATTTCCAGTGAAGGTTGGACACCAAAGTGGTGATTACAGGATCAACCCAAAAGGAGGGAATTAAGTAACTCAAAGGGCAAGTCGTTTTAATTTGGCATATTCAAATCCACCACTTAGAAATCACCTACCAGTATCTTCTTGGAAATATCCTACGGTGTGCAAGTAGGATTAAAAAGGTCACTTTTTATTTCTAGGATGCCCTCCCAAGGGGATATACACACGGGGGCAAGAAACTAGTAATTATTTTTAACTGACTGAGAATTTCAAACATGCATACCATGTTTTAAAATTGTTCTGTAAAACGTGTTCCATTAAGTCCCGTACATGTTTCCTGGGGTTTCCCAGTGCCAATCTCTTGTCATTTCCTGAAGATACACGGACTGATAAGGCATGCAGCTTGGGGGTTGGGATTCTGACTGGGGGAACTGAGCATTCAAGGTGCTGTGAGGGCTTTTGTTGTGTGTTTTGGGTGAGCTAGAAGAGACGTCTGCTTTGTTAGCAGGCAGGAGAGGTTCCCTGGGGTGAGCGGGAGTCCAGCTTTGTGCTGCAGATTGGGGGTGGACTGGGCTCGGGAAGCCTCAGAGATGCAGGCTGGGAGCAGGCTGGGAGCAGGGGCGTGCGTGGGGTCCGGCGTGCGTGGGGTCAGGTTCAGGGGCCCCAGAAGCCCCCCTCCCCAACCCCCCGTTTGGAAGTGAGTGGCTGCTCAGTGGAGAGTGTTGTAAGACATGGGCAAGGTAAGCAAGGGCCATGTGTGAAGAATTGGAAGGAAGTGGAGGGCTTTAATGCAGAGAGAAGGCATGACATCATTTGATGTATTATTATTATTGTTATTATTATTATTATTGTTATTATTATTATTTCCGAGACAAGGTCTCTCTGTGTAGCCTTCGTTTTCTTGGAACTTACTTCATAGACCAGGCTGGCCTCGAACTCAGAGATCCACCTGCCTCTGTGCTGAGATTAAAGGCGTGCGCCACCACTAACCGGGTTGATGTGTGTTTAAATAAGGTTTCTAGGGGCAGAGAAGGTGACAGATGGACTGGAGGGCCCAAGAGATACAAATCTACTGAAGCAGTCTTGGGAAGAAATGGGTCCCATACTAGAATATTTCTCTTACAGTACACTCTACACTTATGCCCCCATCATCATTGCCCTCAAAAGGATGCCATCTGTCTGCTTGGGTCCAGGGACCTTTCTGCCTCAACCATAGACTCTTCTGCCTTTGTGTGGGGCCACACACGAGTTCCTCTCTTCCTGTGCGCCTGGCTTCTGAGTTTTTCCCACCTTTCTTCCCCGGGCCCGTGGGTTTCTCTAACTTCCTATCCTAAGGATACTGGGTCTGTCTCTGTCCCCTCCAGTGACTTTTTACACTGCCCCATTTGGCCCTTAGATATTCAAAATAGTTGAAGCCAACTATACGTTTAAAACCTAAATACACATTTTAGTGTGTAGTTAAGGCTAGTCCTTTGCATTAAAAAAGTTGTTTAGAATATGTAGACATTAAGAGTTTAT
The DNA here is from genome assembly GCF_004664715.2 of Peromyscus leucopus. Lineage (NCBI taxonomy): Eukaryota > Metazoa > Chordata > Mammalia > Rodentia > Cricetidae > Peromyscus > Peromyscus leucopus. The sequence continues at coordinate 31,947,169 of NC_051077.1, read as the reverse complement.
TTCATTTGGAAATTTTTAATTGGTGAGCTCAGAAAGATTTTCTTCCCTCCCTCTTCCTTCCTTTTCCTTTTATAAGACTGCATTTTATATAGTCCAGGCTAGCCTCAGACTTGTTACATAGCCAACTGTGGCCTTGAATTATTGACTGTTTTCTTTCTATATCAGAGGGCCAAGATGATAGGTTTGCGTGACCACCCTTGCCTAAGTCGCTTTCTTTCTTTCTTTTTTTTTTTATGAATTAATTTTTTTTTATTTTTTATTTTTTTGGTTTTTCGAACGGTTTCTTGTTAGCTTTGCGCTTTCTGGAACTCACTCTGTAGACCAGGCTGGCTCGAACTCACAGAGATCCACCTGGCTCTGCCTTCCGAGTGCTGGGATTAAAGGCGTGCGCCACCACCGCCCGGCCTAAGTCGCTTTCTTAAAGAGGCTTCTTCAAGAAGTAAATTATTGAGACAGAATGTTTTAACAAGTTGCATGCTCCAAAACACACTTGCACACTCAAAAACAAAAATCTCAGAACAGCTCATAGCTCAACTTAAAATTGTTGAATTAAATAACGCACAGCTTAGTGGCTTGAATTCCTTGCTTTAAAGCTTCTTGGAGTTATCCAGCAACTGGGATACATATTTTCTAGGTCCTTTCTCAACCACAGAGTAGAGAACAAATCAGACATAATCAGTTCTGGTCTAGCGGGCCGACAGACATTCAAAAATTTTAAAGAAAAAACCATGCATTTTGTTTTGCTTTTTGCTGTGTGGATGACTGAACCCCAGGCCTTGTGCATAAATTGGTAAGCACTCTGCCACTGAGCCATATTCCCAGCCCCTGATATGAATAAGGTAATCGATAGTGCTGGGAACTGGCCCCAGACAGCTACATGCTAGAGCGCATGTGCGGAAGGTCTCTGCTATAGTGCCTCATTAGGGGGACATTTAGATGGTGAGTCAGGAGTTAGCAATCACGCCAGGGTTACATGGGTAAGTTAGCTTGAAGTTCTTGAGATATAGAAGAGAAAACCACAGGGGTTAGCCAAGGCTAGCTCCGTGGAGACAGGCAGGCTGATATGCTGCAGTGCGGGGATATGAATATTTAAATATGGAGGGTTGGATTAGACTTGTAGAAAAATCTGGAAGTATTTCAGATGTGGGTTTCTTTCTTGAAGATGTGTACCTGCTATGTTAAAACCTCAGGATTAGTCTAAACAGGGAACATTGACGCACTTGAGTGTTCATTAGCGTCCAATCAGTCATACAAAGCGTTTTTATGAACCACCTCACTCTGGCTCCCTGACACTTGGAGCAAAGGTGTGTCTGTTTCTATACAAGAAAGTATTTAAAGTGACTTCTGAGAACCGTGGCTGTGCCTAGAATCACTAGGAGTTTTCCCAGTCTTATACATTCCATTGCTTATTTTGTTTACTTATTATTACTCCATTGCTTACATATGCTCGCTTGTGAGTTTGTTTTGAATTTGGGAAAGAAGCTGTATGGAGAGAGGAATTTATTGATCATCATTAAGGACGTTTAAGGCAGTGGTTCTCAACCTGTGGGTTGCGACCCCTTAGGGGGTTACATATTATATATCACACCTAATAGGTATTTACATTAAGATGTATAACAATAGCAGAATTACAGTTATAAAGTAGCAATGAAATGATTTTATGGTCGGGGGGGTCACCACCGTGAGGAACTGTGTTAAGGGGCGGCCGCCTTAGGGAGGTTGAGAAGCACCAGTTTAAAAGAACGTACAGTGGAAAGGGTGTCTGGGTGCTGTGGAGGGCAATACTTGGTATTCTCCGTTCCTAAGACACAGGGTGTGAGAAGGGAGAAGGTGGGGAGGGCAGGTGCTTAGGATGGAAGCTGAAACCAGTGAGGGTGAGGAGGACGGAGGAAAAGCGGGCAGGGGCCACCTGGCAGCAGCGGCAGACCTGCACAGGTCATGCGACCTTGCAGGACGACCTCAGGTTGGAAGGGTCTTCTCAGGAGTCTGTCCTTTCCTCTGGGCTCTCAGCCTTCTAACCCAGTGCATTCTCTGTCACCAAGGCAACAACAGGAGTAAGGGGGCTGATCCGTCCATCCCTTGGTATCCTCATGGAATAGTCTCCAAGGAGGCAGAGTCAGGAGGATTCTGGGACTCCATGACCATCCAGCCTAGCAGGACTGGTGAGCCTCGAGTCCCAGGACCTTGTCTCAAGAAATAAGCTAGATAGAAATAAAGAGGAACAGTCCAGCGGTGGTGGTGATGCACATCTTTAATCCCAGCACAGAGACAGGTGGATCTCTGGGAGTTCAAGGCCAACCTGGTCTACAGAGTGAGTCCCAGGGCAGCCAGGGCTATGCAGAGAAACCTTGTCTCAGAAAAACAAAAAAACAAACCAACAAAAAGGAGGAATGACCTCCCAGGTTGTCCTCTGGCTTCAATATGCATGGGCACACACACATACACGTACACACACACACACACACACACACACACACACAGCACACACACACACAGACGTTCTTTATCTGATTGGTTACAGTAACGTTGATCCCAAAGTTCTGCTGTTCTGGCAGTATTCATCCAGATACTTGACTCTTTCTCCAAGGAGCCTTCTTGCCTTGTAGGTTCTGATGGTGAACCCCCACCCCCCACCCCACCCCCGGGTATTTCCCCCCTTTGGCCTGGGTAATCTTGGAAAGCCTTGGAAAGCTTGCCAGCGTCGGAGTTAATATGGAACTTTAGGAGACTTCAGTCATTTTTGATACCAGTGGAGAATCTGTGAGCAGTGTAATTTGTCTGGGTTGATTTCCTTTCACCAGAGCCTGGTTATTAATTTATTAAAACATACTGGTTTAAGGAAAACAGTCTTTAATGGTTAACTGTGAAATGCAAATACAGAAACACGAAAGGAGACCTTAGGAACCATGTCTGCCCCCAGGTAATGACAGGGGCTCTTGAGTCTTTCCCTGTCTTCTGCATTTCCTCTCCTCTGGAAAAAGGGAGGTTCTAGAAGACAGGTTTTACACCATTTCTGTCTTCACTTTATTCAGTGGTTGCTAACCCTACCTCAGAGTGGAAAGAGATATGACAAGAAGAAAGGCAAACTCTTACTAAAGTTTCCTATGTGTCAGGGACTGCTGCAGATACTTTATATGCATTGCCTCATTTAAGCTTTAAAGAGGCATTGGTAATGGGGTTCACCTTAAAAATGTTTTTATTATTGTGTGTATGCACAGCCTGGTGCCAGAAGAGGCCATCTGGTGCCCTGGAGCTTGAATTACAAATGGTTCTGAGCTATATAATGTAGGTGTTCCTAGTTCAGTATTTTTATTTTATTTCTTTTTATAAAAGAGTGCAATGAAACTTTTAGATGTGAAATATTTTCTCTAAATTAAGAAGAATTAATTTATGGCATGGTGACACATAAAAATGTAAAGTAACTGAAGATACAGGGCCTATGAAAGAAACACCTTGGGTTATAGGATTTCCATTCTTTCACAGTTTTAAAATTTATTTAGCGGGGGTGGGCACTCGGAGAGGAGTGGATTCTGTCAGTTCGAGCAGCTGGTCTCAAAGTGAGTAAAAAGTGCAAAGCTACACAGAGAAACCCTGTCTCGAAAAACCAAACCAAAAAAAAAAAAATTATTTACTTATGTGTGTGTATGTATGTCTGTGTGTCGGTATGTGCATATGAGTGCAGGTGCCCTTGGAGTCTAGAAGAGGGAGTCTGATCCATTAGAGCTGGAGTTACAGGCATTGGTGAGCTGCCTGCCATGGGTGCTGGAAACTGAACTGGGTCCTCTGCAAGAGCAGCCAGCGCTCTTAACTGCTGAGCCGTCTCTCCAGTCCCAGGATTCCCACATACATATTGTGTAATTATAAGATGCGGGGTCTTGAGAGCCAGCCAATTGCTTTTAAGTACAGTTTTGATGAGCGCTCCTACAAGCGCTGATATATGCACTTCCCATTGTTTTTCCATTTGGATAGGTGGATAACTACTATTTTGATTTCCTTTTTGGCCTCGTAATCATTTTAGATTACATTTTCTCACCACCACCCCCCCTCGAAGTTTCAAAAACCATTGTCTTTGCTTATTCCTGTTTTACAGAGTCCATGTTGGCTCTGTCATGTTTCTAAAAAAAGACAGGGAAGAAGAGACAGGGACGTGTGGAAAGCTGCCCCAGCAGCCACAGAGGAGGCTGAGGGCGGAAGCCACCCAGGCTTTGGAGTTGCCTCACGTGAGCGCTAGCTATCGGAGGATTTATTAAGGCAGCTCCACATGATTAAAAAGGAGGTTTATATTGGGGTAACTTACAGCTAGTAAAGGGGTTGGTTACAGGATCTGGGAGAGGTGAGGTGCAGTCCAGCTGGGTTCTCTGGAGAGCTCCACTTGGTCTCCCATCCAGCATCCAGGATCACCAGGAACCAAGAGACCGCCGCATCCTGATCTCTGGTCTTAAGGGCTCCTATCTCAGCCCTGACTCAAGGGCTGATCATAGGTAGGCGTGATAGTTATTGGAAGCCTCACTGGGGGTAGTACTTCCAGGTCAAAGCTGTAACAGTTACCCACTACAATCCCACTTAGAAGTTTCCAAAAACCATCGTCGTTGGTTATTCCTGTTTTACAGAGTCCGTGTTGACTCTCTCATGTTTCGTAATTGTGGAGTGGAAACACAAATCTCAGCAGAAGAAGTATAAAACCTGAATTTCTAGTATTGATGTTTAGAAATCTCCCCATCCACACTGGCAGGGGGTGGTTCCAGAATCTCCTGTAAATGTGGACACCCACAGATGGTCAAGTCCCTGGTTCTCAGGGTGTGAGGTAGGAGAAGGATCACCAATAGCTGCTCCCTGGCAGTTGCAGGGAAAGAGCTGGTGTGAGCTGCTAAAACGGTTCATTTCCTGCGCTTGGGAACACAGCGTGCAAAGTGTGGATCTGGACTAAAGGTTTTTAATATCGTGCTCCTGCTTGATACTAAAAATCGGGTACCCAGTGACACTTGTTAACCTGTGGGAAGGAAGATTTGGTTGAGGGCCATTGCACCTGGTACGAGGACCACAGCAATGGTGTCTTGTGGTGGGGAAGAGAGGCTGAACCCGCAAACTTCCAGGCAGGGGTGAGTAAGATGTTCTAAGGAGAAGTACATGTCCTCACTTTGGCTGTCAGACCATTGAAACAGTGGACTCTGAGAAAGTGGAATGTCTCTCCAAGTATCATGTTGACAGAAGAGAAAGTCTGAACCCTGGTGCCAGAGCGGAGCCAGGGCAGGCAGAGGAGGAACAATTCTGACACTTTGTTAGATCAGTTTGCAGGAGACTGGAGCAGAGACAAGGATGTACCAGTGATGAGCGGTACTACACCTCCACCAGAACGTCTTTGTTAGGCATACCTCTTGGCCACCTTTTTGAACTTTAAAGATAGATTTGGGGTGAAGGGTGTCCCTGGACATCTTTATTTGTTCCTCTTTTCAATGTGGCTATCTATTCTCTCTCTCTCTCTCTCTCTCTCTCTCTCTCTCTCTCTCTCTCTCTCTCTCTCTCCTCTCCTCCTCCCCCCTCCTCCCTCTCTCTCTCTCCTCTCCCCTCATCCTCCCTCCCCCTCCTCCTGTCTCTGAGACAGGACCTCACTGTGTAGCCCTGGCTGGCCTGGAACTCATCAAACTCTCAAAATCTAGCTGCCTCTGCCTCCTGTGTGGGATTAAAGGCTTGCACCACCACGCCCAGCTGCTTTATCTTTTTAGTTGGTTTATTAAGGATGGGTGACTGAGCCTAGCTTGGGAGGGCTACCAGGACACAGATTCTGATCTGAGCAGTTCCCGTAACAGGTACATCTCTGTATACAGCCTGAGCAAGTGGCAGATTTGTCACCGAGGCTCAGAGTGGATGCGAGAGGATGGAAAATTACTTAAGGAAATGGATGGATGGTTGGGGCTCTGGCTAAACCCCTGGAACAGGGTTCTTGCTGAACACGGGTCAGGGTAGTTGGATTCACTTGGGTATGGTCGAGGAAGAGTGCCCGAGCGGTGTTAAGGATGAGGATTCTGCTAAACTAATTTAGCAGAGGTCTTTGTGGAAACCGGATCATACAAGCAAATGTACAGGCTAGCACAAGAAAACTGAGACCTGATCAGGGCTCACAGGTCAGGGAGGGTGAGGACTCGCACGTGAGTTTGATGGAAGGAGACCACGTGAGTGCTATTTGGAAATCAGAACTGTTTTTGCTTCTTTTCCTAGTTAGTACTGCATCAACTGTCCCATGTTTGGGTATCTTAGTTGCAGGGGTCACAAGCAGCCGGTTAAGGAGGAGGACGCTGGGTCTAATTTCTGGCTCACTCTGGTTGCAAAGCCAGAAGGGCCCTCTGGGAATTCTAGAGACTTCCAGGTGATGTAACCACAGCTTCTTGGTTCGGACCTGAGGTACAGGGTGACTTGCTGTTCCTCTGGTTGGTAAGTGTTTGTTCTTGTCCTTTTTCTCATTTTAACCCTTCCGTCACCTTCACAGAGACATAACTGTAGACATGTGAAACGATTCCAAATCAGGAAGGCAATGGAGCTGTGTCTGTGACAGGCAAATCTTGGCTCAAAGAGCTTCATGGAGATACAGTCACATGGCTAGGGACCATACCTTTTCTGTGGAATCTTTAGTTGATGAATTTCTTCTCCACTCATTTTCCACGAAGAGCCAGGCGGTGGTGGCACACGCCTTTAATTCCAGCATTCTGGAGGCAGAGTCTGGAGCATCTCTGTGAGTTCTAGGCTGGCCTTGGCTACAGAGTGAGTTTCAGGACAGCCCGCCAGGCCTGTGTGGAGAGACCCTGTCTCCACAAAGCAAGTAAACAAATAACCTAAATATATCCAGTTGACACCTAAGTTTGGGTGAAACATAGCTCAGAAAACACCATGAGTCTTAAAATAATGTGTTTGTTTTCAGGAGCGTACCGTTTCTTACAGTGTGGTGGAAAGGAGGGAAAATTGGCTTTTCTAAGGTTCAGCTCTGTGCAATTCTGTCTGTAGTGAAAATTTAGAGGCAACTTTAGCCAGCAAACTTACATGCAGTATGAATAAGTCATACCTGAAACTTATATACTTAAATCGATTAGTTGGTAGAGTCACATTTGTGTGTGATGTTAATTTGAAGGATTTTTGATGAAAACAAAAACAAAAACAAAAAGTATGACTCTTTGAAACAAAGTTTCTTCTTTCTGTTAAAATTTCTGAAATTTAATAGCAGAAGATCAGCTACATGCCAATAGACTGGGAACTGAAGTTGTTTCTAGAATAGTTGAATATGAATCGTGCAGTTCATACTCGTTGGACCCGCTCTTCTGTTAGAACGTGAGTCTACATTAGCCAACTGAAGGTCAAGAGTGTGACCTACTCAAAAAGTGCTTTTGTTTTCAAGGAAAAGATTTCAAGTCCAACTGTGCCAGGAGAGAGAATGTTAGTATTCTTCTCACAAGCGCTGATGACTTCAATACGAGTTCTGGCGAATGAATTTAGTTCCTTGTAACACTGTGAACTTATTTAGCTTTGCAAGTAGGGCGGTCTTTGTGCTGATTTTACCCTTATGCCAAAAGAGATTATCTAGGCATTTCAGTTAAGATACTGCCCTCTCCAGTCATAAAGTTTGAAGATGATTACCATTTTTATGTCAAATATTTTTTTTAATCAATTTTTTCCAAGCGTATGTCGCCCTTGCCTTCTACTTGGTTATATTAGCAGGTGATTTTGAATGTGTTTACCTCTCAGACTGTAATTGTTTTGAAGGTGGAGACTAAAAATCTTGTTTGTACTTTTGAGTCCAGTTTTCTGTGGTGATGCAGAAGTTTTATCACCGCAACGGATGTTCTTAAAAGTATTGTTAATTTTAAGCAGCTCCAAATTATGATTTTTTAGACTGGGAAAATGATGAATGTGGGTAAAGATCAAATAAGTCTGTTGCCTCAATGCACTGGCAGTGAGATTGTGAACATTTTTTTCAAAAGCATTAAAATAAAAATCAGAAATTAGATAATAATCTGTACTATAAAGGTCTTTGTGTAGGAGGCTGCTCACTACACACCTTATATGAGTGAACATTTGCTGGTCATCTAAATACGATGAGTGGGAAAGAATTGGTAACATTGTTTCTATATGTTGGGTAGAATACTGGATAGTCACTGAAAATGTCTTTGAGGCTCAATGTGATCATACACACCTGTAATCCCAGGATTCTGGAGGTAGAGACAGGAGAACTGTGAGACAAAGCTCAGCCTGGGCAACATAGTGAGTTCAAGGCCACCCTGGGCTACATATCAAGACCCTGTCACAAAAAACATTTTGAACCAATGTGGAGAGACACTTATGGTGTGTGATGTTCCTTGAGATGCATTTTCTGTTTGATAACAGTTCAGGTCAGAACTAAACATAAATCAGGTACATAGGGATTAATTGGGGGAGATCACAATACTACTGTGCACTGGTTACTATACTCTGGGCCATGTGCCAGGTGTCTTTTCTCAGGTGAAGAGCCTGAGCTAGCTGGTAACCTTGTATAATCATGTTTAGTGGTGTGACTGGGTGGTGTGAATTTGTCTATTTCAGTGTCACCTGAGAGCTTTAATAAATGAATGACTGAATTAACGAGTGAGTACCCAGAGGCCTGCTCTGAGTTAGGGTTACCTTATAAAAGAAGCTGGCTGCGTTTCCAGTCAATGAATCCTTTGGGCAACCAATTGATGGATACTAAAACAAATACAAAATACACTCCAAATATCACCATCACAGATAACAATCGTGGTTGAATATAGGTATTAGAAGTAAGGGTGATTTTCTTTCCTTTTTTCCTCTGCTTTCTTTTTATTTATTCTTCTCTCATACACCTCGACAGCAGCCTCCCTTCTCTCTACTCCCCCCCTCCCACTTCTCCTCTCCCTCAGATCTTCCCTTCAGAAAAGAGCGGACATCCCAGGAATAGCAGCTGAACACGGAATAACAAGATTCTCTAAGACTAGGGACAAACCCTCGTATCAAGGCTGGACGAGGCAACCCAGTAAGAGGAAAAGGATCCTAAGGGCAGGCAAATGAGTCAGAGACACCCCCACCCCCACTGTTAGGAGTCCCAGAAACACCCCAAGCTACACAACCATAGCATGTAGTCAGAGGATCTAGCTCAGACCCACGCAGGCTCCGTGATTGCCACTTCAGTCTCTGTGGGCCCCTGTGAGCTCTGCTTAGTTGATTCTGTGGGCTCTCCTTTCCTGGTGTCCTCGACCCCTCTGGCTCCTACAATCTTTTCTCCCCCTCTTCCTCAGGGTCGCACCTAATATTTGGCTGTAGGTCTCTGCCTCTGCTCCCACATTGCTGGAGGAAACCTCTCTGAGGATGATTGGACTAGGCATTGATCTGCGAGACTAGCAGAATAACATTAGGGTTCATTTCATTGTCTGTTGGTTTGCTGTCGCTCGGTTGTATTTGTATTTGGTTCTACACTAGGTCTCTGAGCCATCCAGCTTCCGGTTCCTGGACATCTAGGCAGTGCTGGGCTTGGGTTGCCCCCTGACAGACTCCCACAGGCCCTGAGCCACCGTTGCCCCAGCACATCTTGCAGGCAGGACAGGTGTGGGTCAAGGGTTTTGTGACTGGGTTGGTGTTCCAGCCCGTCCACCGGGAGCCTAGCCTGGCTACAGAAGATGGCCGGTTCAAGCTCCATATTCCCCATTACTAGGAGTCTTCACTAGAGTCACCCTCATCGGTGCCAGTTCAGATTTTCTTCAACAAGGAATGACGTTACTTCTGGTATGAGAACAAAGAAAACAGTTGATTAAAAGATTTTAAGAGCTCTTTGGGGGCATACTGTGTTACTTTAAGGAATTTTTCTTTTTCTTTTATTTTTTTTTTTTTCCCGAGACAGGGTTTCTCTGTGTAGCTTTGGTGCCTGTCCTGGATCTCTCTCTGTAGACCAGGCTGGCCTCGAACTCACAGAGATCCACCTGACTCTGCCTACTGAGTGCTGGGATCAAAGGTGTGTGCCACCACCCAGCTTAAGGGATGTTTTTTTAGAGTTAAAAAATTATACTTATTTGTGTGTGTGTGCGTGCGCACACACATGTACCATGCCATGGTGCACATGTGGAGGTCAGAGGACCCCGTGTGGGGTCTGTTATCTCCTCCCATGTGAGGACCGGGGATTGAACTCCAGCTGTCAGATTTGGCCGCAAGCGCCATTACCACTGAGCCATCTCACTAGCCCCACGTTGCTGCTGCTGCCGCTTTTGCGTCTTTTTCTGAGATGGGGTTTCTCCGTGTAGCCCAGGCTGGCCTTGAACTCGGATTCCCCTCCCTCTGCCTCCCACGTGCCGGGCCTCAAGGTGTGCGCCACCACTGTCTGACTCAGGCCGCTTCTTGTAAACAATCCACACAAAGGCAGACAGGTGGAGAAAACGGAATGAAATCCAAAAGAGACTTCAGGTTGGCGAAGTGCTGCAAAATGTATTGGTCTAACGGTTACTGCGAGCAGCATATCTTAGACCTGCCTGTATTATAATACAGCTTTAGAAATTAAGACCTGGGGTATCGTTTGTAAGTTAGATGGTGTTGGAGTTACGTCTTAATGAAAAATAAAATCTTGGGGAACTAAGGAAAGCCAGCTGGGCTAGTCTGTTTATTCCTTTAGCAAGCATGCGCTTTCACTGCGGTCACAGACTTTGTTAAGGAGGAAGGTAGTTTCCTCATAGTTGGGAGGAAAGGGTGTGACATGAGATCATGGTTTCTGGGCATCATGGCCCTTGCTGTTAATGTTGAGCCAAATGACATTTGGTGTGGGGGTAAACACAAGATCTCTTTCAATCCAGTCTTAGGACGCCGTAGGTTGCCGGGCTGGGTCACCCGGAGGGGGAGTGAAAATGTAGAGCCTTCCATAGGATAAAAGCATACTGAAAAGTTTCCATTTGTAGGGAGAAGACAGGAGAAGATGTCAAATTTGCCTGACTTGTATGTGTGTATTCTGAAAATAAAGTGATCAGAAACATACTTCTAGTGTATATCCTTGGACACGTGATCAAAATTGTGCTGAATTGACTGGATGCCTGGAGGATCACTGGTCTCCAGGATCCGACACCAGAATCTTCCTGGCTCTGGTCCAACAAGGATCAGAATTCTTGAGATAATTTGGACGAAACCCAGAAATTTCCTGAGGCTTATGCCGCACATGGATTCATGAGTGTATATTGTAATGGAAGCAGGAATGCTGTGTAAATAACCACTGGATTGGTGAGGACTCGGGGTTAAGGGCACTTACACAGCAAGTCCGATGATGACTTGGGGTTGGTCCTGGAACCCACATTACAGAAGGAGAGAAGTGGCCCCTGTCAGTTGTTTTCTGACCTCAACATATGCAATAACCCCCCCCCCCAAAAAAAAGTGGGGGAAAAAGCTGAATAATGGTATGTTTATCTTGGATCATAGAAACCTTATTAGCAGGCTGTGGGTATTGTTAGTGGTAATGTGCTTGCCTAGCAAGGCTCAGAAACCTTAGTTGGATCTGGTACACTGCCAAAAAAACCAGTCAACCAACTAACAAAAAAGCCCTTTTTAAAATGTCTTAAAAATGGTGCTATTTTTCCCTGAAAATTTATTTTTTTCTGTATAGAAAATCAAATGGACTTAAGATACATTACCAGAAACCAACACAATTCATGAAGATTTTATAATACACTGTTCCTTAATGGAAAAGAGTACAATGTCCTCCTTAGGATGATTGCATGAGGGGCTCTCCATGGATTAGGCATTGGCCATGCAACCGTGAGGAGCCTGGATCTCCCACATAGAAAGTTGGGCGGGTACGGCAAGCCCACCTGTAGTTCCAATGCAGGAGAAGGCAGAGACAGGGGTCCCCATGGCAAGCTGGCTACCTAGACTCGCTGAATTAGTCAGCTCTGGATTTAGTGTGCGTGTGAGAGAGACCCTACTTAAATATATAAGATGGAGAGTGAGAAAGACATCCAGTGTTAGTCTCTGACCTGCATACAATACATGCAAGCACACCCAAATACATGTGAACCTCTGCACGTTCAAACACATACACATGCTTGCACACACCACACACATGTGGTGGGGATGGGAGCGGGGAAGAGTTATTCTCACAAAAACTGGCATTTTTACACAAAGAAAAACTTCTAAATGATAGCGCTGAATATTGGCTGAACGGATTGGTGTAGTCTGCGGGTACACGAACAGGTTCGTTTTCTTTGACAATCAGAATAATTTAAGGCATTAAAAAAAAGTGTTATCAGAAATTCTCAGATGATACCTGAGAAATCAAGGTCGTCTCTTTGGGGTTCTGAGTCTCATTAATAAAGTAACTTAAGAATGGGCGCAGATGGAAGGTTGAGGACAAAGAATGGACCCGAACAGAAGCACGAGAACATTTCTTAGAGTTTACAAAGAAAACTCCAGGGCGGGCGAGCTGTGAACTCCCCAGAATGGAGGTGCACTCCAGCTCTGCTGCTTGGGATGAAGCTGTGTGGAGGTCAGCCGCCCGCCCGGGGGCAGGCATCCACATGCCCACACTGGGAAGGGGAGCTTCAGAAACGGCGCAAAGAAGCCCCAAGTGTCAATTAGGGAGTTTAAAAGCATATTAAAGGCTCTAGTCAGCATCCAAAAGAAAAAGACGGAAGAGAAGAAAGAGAAATAGCTACGTCTTCTGAGTCAGGCCTCAGGAAGACGGGCAGACCCAGCAGAATCTCGAGGTAGCTCAGCCGGTAAGGATTGCACTAGGGGGTGGGAATTCTGGGAAGGAAAAGCACATTGCCCTAAGGCGGACCGGTCTCCCACGAGGTGGTCCCTGGACCCCTGACCGCCACGTGGGATTAACCTATAAGGGAGGGGACAAGGACATGCTTCCCCCTAGAGGTAAGTTCCACTCTCACTGGATTCCACTCTCCTGTGGTTGCTGTGGGGCAGTTAGCATGATCACAGAGCAAATTGTCACTTTTGCTGTTAGTTATGACAAATTGTAACTGTGTTCAGACTCCAGCTGGATACAGTGTCTACCTAATGTCTCAACAAAGAATATTGTTTTCGGAAGGTTCAAGCCCCTTTTCACTTTCCTGCCACAATTCATTCTATCTTCTAAGCCTTTAACCTCCAATGGCACTGTAAAACTGTTTTCTAGAACATTCCCTTCTAAGAACATGGTACTGCCCCTTTCTCTTCCAGAGGCATTTTACATGAGAAAACAAAAAACAAAACAAAACAAAACAAAACAAAACACACTAAAGCCAGCAAGCCAAGCAAGGAAGAAGTTGCTTTCCTATTTGGGGTTTAATATGGCATCACTGTTTAAGCCTACACGCCTCCTTGAGGTATTGTGGCCTTACTTACTTTTTTTTTTTTTTTTTTGGTTTTTTCGAGACAGGGTTTCTCTGTGTAGCTTTGCGCCTTTCCTGGAACTCACTTGGTAGCCCAGGCTGGCCTCGAACTCACAGAGATCCGCCTGGCTTTGCCTCCCGAGTGCTGGGATTAAAGGCGTGCGCCACCACGCCCGGCCCTTACTTACTTTTTTTGAAGTTTCAAACATAAGAGTGTCACAGAAAAATGTCAAAATGGTGATACTTTAAAAGAAAATACGATTGTCAATAATAAAAGTATTTGTCCCATCACATTTTTTTTTTTTTTAAATTTTTTTAATGCTGACGGGACTGGAGAGATGGGTCAGTGACAGAGATCACTGGCTGCTCTGGTCTTGGGTTCAGTTCCCGGTACCTACACAGCCGCTCACAACTGTCTGGAACTCCAGTTCTAGGGAATCTGACACCCTCTTCTGGCGTCTGTGGGGACCAGGCACGCAAGTGGTGCACATACTCCCATAGAGACAAGACACTCATACACCCCAATAAAAGTTTTAAAGATAATTTAAAAATAAAAAAATGTTGAGTGTGTTGCTCTGGGCTAATCAGCCACCCTAGCTGTCTTCAAACTGACCCTAAATTAGGGGAGGAAAATTCTTCAGAGGCTTTAAAAGCTCCAACCCTGGCTGGATTTTTCATCCCTGAGTGCCCCCCCCCCCGACTTTGCAGAGGGTCTTTTTCTCTATATATCGGCTGCATTTGTGTGTTTCCTCACCCCCCAGTAAATAACTTCCTTCAGCTTCCAATCCTGTCTGCGGTGCTTGAGAGTTCTCATGGCCACCTGTTGCGCTTCAGATTTTCTCCACCTTTTAATCCTTCAACTGACAGAGAAAAAGAGCCTGATCTAGACCCCTAGGCTGTATCATCTCAAGACCCTTGGACTAAAGCACTAGGTTAAACAAAGCCATTGGATAGATATTCGTAAAGTGGTTCTCTCGTTCTCTGTTTTGACACGTGACCTCCTTTCAATGTTTTAAAACGATCTCAGAAATCCAGGTGGTTATCATTTTTCAGATCACTTAATTTTAAAATCACATATATGTAGCAGGAATCTCGCCAGATCCTCAGCTGGTCTTGTTTCCTCAGACTGGATGCTTCTGTGTCCTCATCCCAATGGCTCTCAGCTGAACTGCTGCTAGAAGCCTGAAAGCTTAACCAGGCCAAATGCTTAACCAGGCCAAATGCTTCTAGTTTCTGGTCCTCATGCCTTATATACCTTTCTGCTTTCTACCACCACTCCCTGGGATTAAAGGCTTGCTTTCTGGGATTAAAGCATGCCTGTCTGTATCCTTGAACACGTGGATTTCTGCCTCTGGAATGCTAGGATTAAAGGCGTGTGCTACCACTGCCTATCCTCTATGTTTAATATTGTGGCTGCTCTGTCTCTGACCCCAGATAAGTTTATTAGCATGCACAATATTTGGGGGAATACAATACCACACATATATTTATTTGTTTGTTTGTGTGTGTGTGTGTGTGTGTGTGTGTGTGTGTGTGTGTGTGTAAATGGGTACCCATAGCCTATGTGTGGAGACAGCTTGCCAGCCTCTCCTTCCACCATGTGGGTTCTAGGGATTGAGCTCAGGTGGTCAGGTTTGGTAGGTTTTGGTCATGTTTACCAGCTGAGTCATCTGCCTGGCCCTATATTATTTTTTTATTTTGTAACAAAAATGGTGTTCTGTGTCTGCAGGCCTGAAAACCTGCCTGCATGCCCCCCTCTCTGTTTAATGCCGAGGGTCTTATCATGAGGGTCCTATGTAGTTAAGATGCAGGGTCTCCCTTCCACGCCTCAGCAAATTTATTTGACTTCCGAGGAGAGATTCCAGGTGTCACTGGGCACGACTTTCCTTCTGGGACACCCAATTCTGCTTCTGCCCATAAAGCTGGGTACCCTGCCAGGAGCTCTGCTTGTGGACGTGGGCACTCTCCGCCAGCTTGGCAGGCTTGGACATGCCCCTGCTGGCCCTGCTTCAGTGAAATGCAAGTTACACATGTAAGCCCCTCCCCCCTCTAACCTGTCAAAGCTTTGGGTTCCGAAAAACACAAAGCAGGCCGTCTGGCTTTTTTGTTTACTTTGGTCTGTTGTTTTTATACTGGACAGAGTGTGGCCTTTACATATTATGAGGTTATATACCTTGTAAGATTGACATTTTCCTGCCTAGTTTCAAAATACGCTGAACACCGAAGGCTGCTGTTTGGCTGATTCCTGGCGTGGCGTTTGAGGCACTCAAGATAAACCCCCGAAGTTCAAGCTCCCATCCACTCCCCCTCTCTGGTCACGGTTCCGTTCATTCATTCCTGGCCGCTAATCCAAGGTAGTGCAATGACTTTATTTTGCCCTTGAACTGTACCCAGATGCTGGGTTGGGACCCTCCCTTGGCTCATTGCCTGCACGGAACCGTGTGGCTCGTCACGGAATGCACATAATGGCTTCATTTCCTCTGTGTTTTCATCGGCAGAAACCTGTGTGAGCAGGTAGATCTCCCATAAAGTACCAACAAAAGCATTATGCCGGTATTCTTCATGCCAGAGCACAGCCGGCCCCAGGATTCTCTTCAGAAAACCCAGATGCCCTTTCTGCTCCCTGCTGGACATCTTAACTCACGATCTTCTTAACTCACGACCCTCAGGGAACGTGGGAGATCCGAATGCCTGTGTAGATGGCACAAGCTCACAGCGTCATCCCTTCTGTGGTCTCTGCTTTGATGTGGCGGTGTCTTGGCCCTGGTGGGCAGGTGGGCCACGATCAGGAAGTTTACAGAGCCTCGTCCTCTGCAGCTGCAGAGCTGCGGGTCCCCTCTCAGTCTCCATTGTCTGTGCTCTGCCCCGAGGAAGGGAGGGACCCCTTGTCACCCAGGTGCCTCCGCTGTGCACTTTGAAGAAAAGCACCTTGTCCTTCAGCCTGCCAGACTACAGTGTGATCCTTGCCTCAGGGTTCAGTCAGTGTGTCTGCTGGAGTCCAGAGCCCAGAATTACAGCTGCGGAGATTTTTGTCTGTCTGCTGCTTGGCCGTGCAACCCCCATAAACCACGCGCCTGGAAACAGTTCTGTGCCCTCACTGTTGCTTGAGAATGCACCCCTAAAAGCCACCGTTTCCTTTATAACTGCTATGCTAGATTCTGAAGTAGTCCATTCACATACAGTGATGAGCTAGCTGCATATCCAGTCAGCATTAGGCCACATGTACGATCACGGTCCACACAGCCTAGGTGTGTTGCGTTGCCTACACCATCTTGGTTTGTCTGAGTACACTCTGATGTTTGCACAGTGTCAGAACTGGCTGGCGGTGACTGTTCGTCATGTATTTAGTCTCTGCAGGAATTTAATAGGGCTCCTCTCATCCCCATTTTCTGAGAAGCTGAAACAGACTTAAGTTCTTATCCATAGTGAGCTAAGTAGAGTGGTCTGCTGAGACAGCCCAGAGGCACCCTGCTCTACAGGCCACAGGCTTGCCTTCCCTAGGGGTCAAAAGTGGCCTTTTATATGATTCTTTCATTTTCTTGCCCCTGGTGACCTGCAAGTGTAGCGTGAATCCTAATTGTCTTAATAATAAAAACCCAGAGTCAGATATTGGGGTAAATGCTGAAAGATCAGAGAGACAAAGGGACAAGCCACAGCCACCTCTTACCTCACCAACTTCTCAGCTTGAAAGGGCGAGAGTTCCTGTCTCCTCTCTCTGCCCAGCCATATCACTTCCTGTCTCCACCTGTCTAGTGCTGGGATTAAAGACGTGTGCCTCCCAAGCACTGGGATCAAAGGCATGAGATCCCAAGTGCTGGGATTACAGGTGTGTGTCACCACTGCCTGGCCTCTATGGTAAACCAGTGACTTAGCTCTGCACTCTGATCTTCAGGCAAGCTGTATTTGTTGGAGCACAAACAAAATGTTACCACACTCAAGTGCAGTTCAAACCTCAGTCATTTTTTTTTCCTGTTGGAAGGAAAAGGTAACTACAAATATCCACGAATGGTCCTCTGTCTTTTACAGACTGTCATCTGGAGGCCTTGGCCGTCTAGAAGTGGGTGATCCAAGGCAGACTGTGTGATGGACGACTTTCTCCCCATCATCCTGCTATGTACTTTAGTGTCCAAGACTTGAAAAACCAGGGACTAGAGAATTCGGTTCTGACTTTTCCTTCTTAGTCTGGTGGATGGGATGGGGTGCTGTCAAGTTAGCTGGGTGTGCCTGTGGGGCATATCTTGATATAAACTGAGGTGGGAGACTCACCTACTGTGAACAGTACTGTTCCCTGGCTGGGATCCTGTATGGTATAAATGGAGAGAGCCACAGCGTGCGTGTGTGCGCGCATGCGTGCATGCGTGTGTGTGTGTGTGTGTGTGTGTGTGTGTGTGTGTGTGTGTGTGCATGTAGAAAGAGAGCCTAGTTTCAGTGTTCATGTGTGCATGGGCCAGAGGGCATGCATCCCTCTGCCCCCCCCCAGTGTGGATGTCATGTGACCAGCTGCTTTAAGAGCCTGCTGCCTTGACGTCCCCTCCATGGATGGTGGACCTTAGAACTGGGAACCAGAGTAAGTCCCTTGATCTCTGAAGTTCTGAAGTTGCTGTCGTCACAGCTGCAGGAAGAGAGGTTAAGACGTCGGGTGTGCCGGTCACAGAGGTGGCGGCGGGAGGCGGCCGGAAAGCAGAGTCAGCAGTGCCCAGAGACAGCTCCCTCCCCGGACACACTCAGCTGCCAGCACTCGTGGGGTCTTTCCTGAGGAACAGGCTTTTGGATTCCAGCAACTTCCAGAACCTCCCAGGCTTTTCCTTGGCTTTTCCCATCCACGCCGCTTGACTAGAGATGCTTCAGGACAAGGATTTAATTTCTTGTATATTTTAAATGACTGTATGACATACATTGTATATTAAAGATGGCGTAATAGTAACCCGCCCTTGTCCCTCGAATGCAGTCTTGGGACGTGATCTCCTTCCCAGAGATGCGGACTGACGTGTATAGCCAAGCATCTTTACCGGCTTCCTGTGGGAAGTGTCTTTTACAAGGTCCCCTTTGCTGTGTCACTGTGAACTTGGGAAAGCATAGAGTGTTACGGTCACTTGGCAGCTTTATGGAACTGTTTTGTTGGAAGCCATTTTGCCGTGGAAGGAGTCCGATACGGCATTGAGACTGGCTGGAACAGGAGAATCGGAACCAGTGACCCCGTCATAGCTCAGCTTTATTTTTTTCCGGGACACAAAGCAAATAAAATATTCTGCCCTCCCAATGCTTCTCCCTTTTGTTTTAATTAACTAATGTATGTGTGTTTGTGTTCTTTTATGCATATGTGTGTGTTCCTGTATGCACATGTGTGTTCTTGTATACACATGTGTGTTCCTGAATGCACATGTGTGTATTCCTATATGCTTATGTATGTATTCCTGTATGCACATGTGTGTGTATTCCTGTTTGAACATGTGTAGAGGCCAGAGGTTGAGTCAGGTACCTTCATCTATCACCCTCCTCTCTATCTTTTTGAGGCAGGGTCTCTCTCTGAACCTGGCACCAGCTATTTTTGGGCTTGGCTGGCTGGTCAGTGAGTCCCCAGGACCTGCCTCTCTTTGCCCTTCCCGAGCTGGGGTTACAGTGTGAATCCTAACACCTGGCTTTTTAGTAGGTGCTGAGGATCTAAACTCAGGATTTCATGTTTGCTCAGCAAGTACGTGACCCACTGAATCATCTCCCTATTTTATTTTACTTTTTGAGATAGACGCTTACTGTGTAGCCCTGGCTAGTCTGGAACTCAACATGTAGACCAGATTGGCCTCAAACTCACAGAGAACTGCCTACCTCTTCTGCCCAGTGCTGGGATTAAAGATGTGTGCTCCCATGCATTTTAGGGATGGGAGTGAGGGAGTGGCTATTTTATATTTTGGGACAGGGTCACATATAGCCCAGTGTGGTGGTATTGTGTTCCCCAAAATATTGTGCACTCTAATAAACTTATCTGGGGTCAGAGAACAGAACAGCCACAATATTAAACATAGAGGTTAGGCAGTGGTAGCCTTTAATCCTAGCATTCCAGAGGCAGAGATTGCCTGGATCTCTGTGAGTTCAAGGCCACACTGGAAATAGCCAGGCGTGGTAACAAGAGCCTTTAATCCCAGGAAGTAATGGCAGAAAGCAGAAAGGTATATAAGGTGTGAAAACCAGGAACTAGCCTGGTTAAGCTTTTAGGCTTTTAGCAGCAGTTCAGCTGAGATTCATTCTGGATGAGGACTCAGAGGCTTCCTAGTTTGAGGAAATAGGATCAGCTGAGGAATTGGCAAGGTGTGGTGGCTGTGTCTTGTTCTGCTTCTCTGATCTTCCAGCATTCACCCCAATAACTGGCACTGGGTTTGATTTTATTAGAAAGACCTGTTAAGATTCATACTACAGCCAAGATTGGCCTCCAATTTTCTATGTAGCTAAGGACAGTCTTGAGCACCTGTTCTCTGGCCTCTACCTCCCCAGTGCTGGGATTACATGTGGCCAGTTTATATAGTACTTGAAATCAAACCCAGGACTTTGTATATTCAAGGCCAGCAATCTGTCTCTACATCTCCAGCCCATCCCTCATATTTGAAAATAAATGATTTCTCACCTACTCTTCGACTTTCATTAAATATTATTTTATGTTCCTAGTCCATGGACCTTAGCTCCTCAGGTAAACGTCAGTCACCTCTGATGGGGAAAGGCACACTACAAGGAGTGAAATGGAGCATCTGGCCATCATGATAAATTCCCAAAGTCAGTCACACAAACAGCCACAACATAGTGTGGTGAATGCGAGGGGGCGGGATGATGTGTTTCTTTTTGGCTAAATGACAAGTAAAATTTATATTGTTTGCCTTGTGGGAAACCTAATGAAAGAAAAGAACATGTGCATTTTTATGAATTGAGAGGATTTGCGCAAAGGGAGCATTTGCGTGCGCAGTGTGTGCTACACAGATTCTGGGCGCCATGGAGACACAGACAGCGCTGTGCACGTGGTCCCAGCTCCTCACTGCGCATGTTTCACCGGGAAGCTCGGGTAGCAGTAGGCTACGGCAGGTGGTTAGATATCAACATGAGTTGCAGAGGGGACTAGGAGCCAAGCGCGCTCTCTGCTTCCGTGATAAAATACCTGAGATGTGCAACTTAAAAGGAGGAAAGAATTACTCTGGCTCTCAGTTTGAAAGGCTTCGGTTCCTGGTCACCTGTCTCCATTGTTTTAGGCCTGCGGTGGGATGCATGCAGGGAAGCAAAGACGCTCCCCTCCTAGTGTCCAGGAAGTAAGGAGAGAAAGGGAGGGCGAGGCTCCCAATATTTCTTTCAGGGACAGGCCCCCAGTGACTGGCTTTTCCCAGTTGGTCCCCTGCTCCTAACGATTCCACCCTCTCCCAGTGACGTCATCACTGGGGGACCAAGCCTTTTAACTATCACCCAGATCACCCTGCTTCCTAGCACCCTGTATCGTAAAGTGAGCTCGCGTCGGGCATCAGAGGACCTTCATCAGAAGGGAGGGGTCACCCCACGTCCAGGGGAAGCTCTGGAGGGGAGCTGATTCTAGGAAGCTGCTTGAGTTTTTATCAGGGTGCCTAAGAACCTCTCCACCGTGCTAGCACAGGTTGGGTGTGAAGATCTCCTTCCTCTTCGTCTCCCCTGACCCAGGAGGAGGGGAGGGGAGGGGAGGGGAGGGGAGGGGAGGGGAGGGGAAGGCTTTTGCCGTTGCACCCATCATTTTCAGTGGGTAGGATGGGAACAGAGGATAGTCGAGAGGACAGCAGGCAGGGGGGTTGGACTGGATGCAGCAAACGGTGGAAAGCTCTTGGCTCCCGAGCCAAACCTTTTCTAGATTCTAGAATCCAGAAGATGGTCTGGGACCAAGGACGACAGCCATTCCGGCTGTGGCGGAAGGGGACAGTGAGGCTTTGGCAGGGCTGGAGATTGACAGGCTTTCCAGCCGCTCCATCTTCGGGCGACTCGACTTTATTTTTTTTTTCTTTCTTATTTGTCTAATGTAGGAATCTTGGGGGGTGGGTGGGCACAAGAGACCCACAGGGGAGAAAATGAATAACAGAGACTCCTGGGTCCCCTTTAGGGTAGTGCCTGGAATCTTCTAGCCTGTTTTATCTCTGAGATGACCCCAGAAGATAATGGGGACCAGCTTTGAGAAAACTGGCCCCATTAATTGGCAGGGTAGACTGCCTTCTATTCGGTTCGCCATTCTATTGGGCCTCTTTCTTTTCGGTTTATAGCCAGCGTTGGAACTAACCCACCATGGCCTCCAATGCTGTGTTCCTCCAGATCCTGGGCCGTGAGTTCTGTTCCTATCAGAATAGCTTGCTCATTGCCCACCCTCTGGGGTGGGGGGCACTATGCTCAGATTTCCCTTTGTCCTTATGACTGGTCATTGAGTCTCAGCTAAGTTTATGTTGCCTGTAAAACCTGCAGCTCTGACCTCTCCAGCCGAGGGAAGCGGCAACATCCAGACGGCCTTCTGTTTCTGCGGCTTTTTATTATTTCTACTGCTGAATTCTCTTCAAGTGCCAGCTCACAGCATGTGGAGAAGATGGTGACTTGCAGCCCCAGAGCAGCTGCTTGCTAGCCTGGTGGCCCGGTGGCCCTGGCTAAGTGCCCTCATCACTTCCACGTTCACACTTTCTCCCTATAAAGTCTCCCTGTAAAGGGCGGATGGACCGTGAGCAAAGACACACGAGAGAAGGGGTTCACAGTGCTCACCAGACACAGGGTGTGTTTAGGCAGAGGGCAGAGCAGTTCTCTCTCTTCTCGTTTGCCCTGAACCCCCAGCTGGACCAGAAGACCCTCCCAAGAGAACAGACGCTTTCTATTCCTCTGCCTTCTCCGCACTGAGTTTTCAATAACCTAGTGATGGTGGGGTGCTAGCAAGAGTGATAGCGGCTTCAGCAATACGCTCCGCCAGGTGTTACAGACTCACCAATACGCTCTACCAGGTGTTACAGACTCACCAATACGCTCTGCCAGGTGTTACAGACTCACCAGTACGCTCTGCCAAGTGTTACAGACTCACCAATACGCTCTGCCAGGTGTTACAGACTCACCAATACGCTCTGCCAGGTGTTACAGACTCACATATACGCTCTACCAGGTGTTACAGACTCACCGATATGCTCCCCAGGTGTTACAGACTCACCAATACGCTCTGCCAGGTGTTGGAGATGACGTGACTCATCTAGCCTCCTCAACAAAGCCGAGGCCGGAGCCAGGATCAGCACCAGCCGGGGAAACTGAGGCAGAGTGGCAAAGGAAGCAGTCAGTCTACCTTGCTGCTCCTTATCCTAGCTAGCATTTGAACTCGGAACGTCTGCCGCAACCTGTGCTGGTATTAAAATTTTAAATGTGTTTTACATTAAATTTAAAAATATTTAATTGAAGCCACACAGTGGTGGTGCACACCTTTAATCCCAGCACTTGGGAGGCAGAGTCAGGCAGATCTCTGCGGGTTTGAGGCCAGCCTGGGCTACAGAGCCAGTCCCAGAACAGCCAGGGTTACACAGAGAAACCCTAGAAAACAACAACAACAACAACGACAAATTGTACTGTTGTGAAAAATAACCACTGTGCACACTCCTAGTTTGCCTTTTGTTGCGGTGATAAAACACCAGTTAAAACCAGCTTGGAGAGGAAGGGGTTTGTTTTGACTTATAGGAAACAGCCCCCCACGGAAGCCAGTGTAAGAGCTCTCGGCAGGGACCTCACAACTGAAGTACAGATTGTGGAGGAACACTGCTCATTGGCTTGCTTCCAGGCCCACCTGCCTAGGGATGGTACCGCCCACAGTGGACAGTCAAGAAAATGCTCCCACCGACATGCTCACAGGCCACCTGATATAGGCAATTCTTCACATGAGGGTTCCTCTTCCAAGGAGTATCAAGTTGACAGCAAGACTAACCAGGACAGACACACAGACAGATGGACAGACATGGGACATTGAATTTCTACCTTCTCACCTGCCAGGATCACATGTGGGCCATCTTTGTCCTCGGTACTGCCTTTTATTCCTTTGTCTCCATTTTTCATTTCGTTTTTTAAATCATAAATACCTGGTAGCTACATATTTTACATAAAGTTCATGCTATCATCACACTTAAAAATATAATCTTTAATATAAACTTCAATTTGTGTTTAAGGATTTCAGATGCACTTATAAATATTTTTCGGTTGTTCATTTGTTCAAATTAGTAGTCAAACAAAAAGTAGCTTAGTTTTAATAATGCTTTTAAAAAAGATTTATTAGCTGAGCAGTGGTGGCGCACGCCTTTAATCCCAACACTCCGGAGGCAGAGGCAGGTGGATCTCTGTGGGTTCAAGGCCAGCCTGGTCTACTGAGTGAGTTCTGGGACAGCCAAGGCTACATAGTGAGACCCTATCTCAGAAAAAACAAACAAGCAAACAAAACCCAAAAGATTTATTTATTATTTTTATTTATGTGCATGTGTGTATGTTTGTATGAACGAATGCCACATGTATGCAGGTGCCTGTGGAGTCCAGAAGAGTGCATTGAATCCCTTGGAGCTGGAGTTCCAGGCAGCTCTGAGCCGCCTGATGTAGGTGCTGTGCCCTAACTCACGGTCTTATGGAAGAACAGTATGCGCTCTTAACCGCGGAGCCATCTCTTCCGCCCACAGTAATGGTTTTTAAAGCAGAGTGCCTGGACATTTTGTGTGTTATTGCACTCTCTCTAGAAAAGTCTTCCTTGTGTCTGTTTTGCAAGACACAGTTGGAGGGTTGGTGAGAGATCACTTCCAGGCACTGTCAGCTGTTCACGGTGACTGACTGGACACGGAAAAACACCCTCTCTTGGCTCATTTTACCTGGAAAGTGATGTTTGTGTGTTTACCACAAGAGAGACCTGTTGTCAGGGATGGCGGTGAAACAGCCATAGGAAGAAGCCCCGGGCAGGTTTGGGGTGTGTGTTCAGCGTCCTGTCATGAACGTCATCTATCTGCCTTCTCCATTTCTTTCACCATCTCTGCCCCTTCCGCTGGTGTCTTCTTCGAGTGGCACCTGGAAAGTCACTACATTGACTTCCTCCTTTAAACAAATGTTTGTAGAAACTAGAGGATGTGCTTAATGATGATGGTGTCTTTGCCTAAATGGAATGCATGCGGCTGGGCAAACTATACATTAGAGACAACCCCACTGCTGACAGCTTTCAGGGGTGTCCATCCATCCATCGATCCATCGATCCATAGATCCATCATCCATCCATCCATCCATCCATCCATCCATCCATATGAGTGTTTGCCTGCATGTATGTATGTGCACCCACATGTGTGCCTGGTGCCCATGGAGATCCAGAAGAGGGTGTTGGATCCCTTGGAACTTGAGTCCCAGGGAGTTGTGAGCTGCCTGTGGTGGGTACAGGAAACCTAACTCATGTCCTATGGCAGGGCAGTGTGCGCTTTTAACCACTGATCCATTTCTCCAGTCCCAAGGGTTCAGCTTTTTTTTTTTTTTTTTTTTTTTT
Source organism: Peromyscus leucopus (assembly GCF_004664715.2). NCBI lineage: Eukaryota > Metazoa > Chordata > Mammalia > Rodentia > Cricetidae > Peromyscus > Peromyscus leucopus. Next base: position 31,922,332 of record NC_051077.1, on the reverse strand, counting down.
TTTTTTTTTTTTTTTTTTTTTTTTTTTTTTTTTTTTTTTTTTTTTTTTTTTTTTTAAATATGTGTGTTTATTATTCAGTCTGACCCTACACACTGAAAACGTCTTGCCAAATGAGCAACTATTCAGTGACTGGAAAAATGAAATTAAATGAGATATTTCTGCTTGTTTTGAAATTATACACTCTTGGGGGGGGAATCTTGCTTGCTAGCTTCAGTGTAGAGTATTGGGACTTGCCTTGAACTTAATGGATATATAAGACATTATATGTTATATATATATTTAACTGAGATCATCCTTTAAAACTAGACAGAGAACCATGGATAGATTATACACACACACACACACACACACACACACCTGAAATCCAATCTGCTGCTGCACACATGAGTTTTGTCAAACTCTTTTAGGCTGTAACAGGCGTGAGAGAGCGAGCATCTGGGCTTTGGTGCCAGCCAGAGGATTAGAAGAGCAAACTGCTGACTTCAGCTCTTTACTTCATAACTACGAGGGCATTTGTGAAGCTGACTAATACTCTCCAGGGCCATCTTGCCAGTGCGAATTAAGAAACAAGAGATTTTATAAAACTACGTTTTTACTCTCGTCCTGCCCAAAGAAGTGGCACCTCCCCACCACTTTTAAGTCTGTATCATTTTTCTCTTTGGTTATAGAAATTAGGTTCCTGGCTGAATAAGTTTTCATGCTCATTTTAAACTATTATGAAAACCGAGTCAGGAGTTGATGATGTTTTCTTTGGTGAGTTACTTTGTGAGTCTGTTTCTTCTCTTATCTTAAGCTTATCTTTCAACAGACTTTGATTTTTGAAAAATTACAAACACGAATCTCTGTTCCCTAGTCTTTAAGAAGGTGGCGTGATTGTGAGTTGAAAGTAGGAGCAAGAGAATGGAGAGCGTGGGAAAGGGAAGTTTCTGTTCTTTGCAGTCAAAGCTTTCAGCCCAGTCCTGTTCTCTTGCGCAATCACTGTGGTAGCTTCAAAACCCACCAATGTGTTCATGGGTGATCTGAGAGCATCTGTAAGAGAGGCCGTTACTTAACACCCGTCTACTTGAATCTAGCTCCAGGTCTCCTGTGCTTTTGAGTGACACATGATGGCTGGTGTTCAGACACGATGGATTCCCCAAAAGCTTGTGTGTCGGAACATTGGTTCTGGTTAGGGCAAAAGTTTCCACCCCCTTATGTGTTTATGAGTAGAGGCTCCGGTCTTTGTAAACATAGCCCCCCCCCACACTCTGCTATAGAATTGGACCTGACTTCTCTACCCACATCTTGACACCCATCATCCAACCTTCCTCTGTCCCTCCTCCCTGACCCTTTCCAACCTCCAGGCATCAGTGCTCTACTTTAAGACAGTTTCTTCAGCATCCACATGGAACCAACCAGTCTTTCTTTGACTGCTTTTACTCAATACAGCATCTACCATCTCCGTTCACTTTGCAGCAAATAACAGAATCTCATTTTTAAAAATGTGGGTCCCATCTCCTAAAGGTTCCTCCACCCCTTAACATTGTATATATGTATTGAGTGATTGCGCTGCCATCCGCAAATATATGCAATTATGGCCTGTCAGTTAAAAAGAGAAAGGGGCGGGGCCAGGGCTCTCCCTCGCGTTAGGTCATGGCAGGGTGTGCTCTTGGGAAAGATTGTGGCTGTTCTTGTGGGACCCTAGCCACTCTCTGGCTTTCTTTCTCACCACGTGATCTCTCCTGTGTGTGTGTGTGTGTGTGTGTGTGTGTGTGTGTGTGTGTGATCTACCCATGATTCTCTGTCTAGTTTTAACGGGTGATCTCAGTTAAATATACTCTATATATTTATATTATATATTACTGCCGTGACACCATCCACCATGAGATGATTCAACCAGGAGGCTTTTAACAGAGCCCAAGCAATGATGCTTGGACGTTCTCCCTCCAAAACTATAAGCTAAGTAAACCTCTTTCCTTTGTAAGTTATCCAGCTTCAGATATTTTATAATAACATAAAATGTAGTACAGTATATAACACATTTAAAATTTCATCTTGATGTGGGTGTGGAGGTGCACGCCTTTGGTCCCAGCACTTGGGAGGCAGAGCAGGCAGATCTCTGAGTTCAAGGCTAGCCTGGTCCATAAAATAAATTCCAGGACTGCACAGAGAAAACCTGTCTCAAAACAAAACAAAACAAAACAAAACACAAGAAACCATGTAGCAACCAGGCCCTGATCATGTTTTCTGAGCCACTGAGACAAATCTCTGTTAACTTCAGTCCTACCTTAGAAATCCATGTGGATATATGAGCCAGTAAATTCTACTTAATTTTAAGCTAGCTTGACATGGGGATCCTGTTACTTGTGATCACAGGCACTCAGTTATCCTAACTGTAATGAAGTTTGGAATCAGATCTTCTGTTTGTGTTACAAACATACTCTCAAAGAGACATGAAGAAGAATGAACACTCATTGAACACCTACTTATGTTATGTTTATGTTTTGCGTTTTTTTTTTTTGTTGTTGTTGTTATGTTATGTTATGTGCCCTTAACCTGCTTGTGCGAGCTGTAAAGGTTTGGGGTCAGATTAGCCACCCTACCACCCCTGTGTACTTCGTGTGGCCTTGTCGCTGGAGCTGTGCTGAGCGTGGCTTTTTCAGTGGGTTTTTTTTTTTCACTATTTCCGCCTTCCGAGAACTAACCTCACTTCTGCCCCAGTGAAGGCTCTGGGGGTCACCCAGCGCTTTCTTGTTGCCTGTTATGCAAGTCTGTTTTCTTTGCACATGGTAGAAAATCGACTCAACTGCAATTTCACATTCTCACTGTAATTCCACTAAGAGATCTCTCGTTTTAACCATAATTAAAAGTCATTATCACTTACATGTATGCGATGATCTCCAAGCCCAGGTTTGATTTGAGAACAGTACACAGAATGGAATCACAGTTTGAGACACGTGGAGGCCAGGGTGGCTTAGTGTGTCAGAACAGGGAGAACACCCGAGGTTCTGTTAGGGAAAGACAGAAGCCATGTAGGCTATTTTGAAAAAATATTTTGAAAGAAGGTTCAGTGGTGCAGGCAGCAGTTTCTGGGAGCTTGGGAGTTGGTGAGCGGCAGTGGTTCCTAGGGAAAGCCCATCTTAAAGTGATAGCAGGCCACTGAGGTTCAGAAGTGGACTAAGGAGATGATCCCTAGAGCAAGTGTTTGTGACCTGTTTCCTTTTCATGATCCTTTGAATGTCTTATTTGGGTATGACAGAAACGACTCCCTTTCACAAGAACGCAGTTTTCATGCCTCCCAGATGCAAGCAGACTTTTGTTTGAACACTCCAGAAGCACGGAGCGATGATGTTTCGTGGTTTTCTGAATTCCCAGCACCTTGTGTTGCCACAGTTAAGTCTTTTTCCTCTGTAGAAAAGTCAGTATCCAGTGAGGCCCTGAGGCCAGCGCTGACATGTGCCTGGGAACAGGGTCCTTGCGCTCTGAGCAGGAATCAGCTTCCCTTCCCCGCCAGTTCTGCTTTCCTGATGTGGAAAAGGCTGGCCTGTCACTAGCCACTCTTGTGTGGGGCTTAGATGAGGCGAGCTAGGGGTCATGCAGGGTATGTGTGTGAGCTGAAATCAGTTGAGGTGAAAATAGATCTTTCATCATAGTCCAATGGCTCTTTGAAAAGAAATTAGTCATGTGCTTCATTCTCAACAGAAAAGCAGTAATTAAGGGCCCTCCTCCAAGAATAAGAAATTCGTTATGGCTCTGTGTTATTTGATCCGCTGTCAGTTCTTTGGGGGTAATTCACAATGAAGAAGGGTGACTGGGTACGAGTCCTTTGCAATTGGTTTTTAAAGGCTGTAACAGGTGGGTCAGCGTTCTTAGAAACTGTTTTCAAGTATCGTTAGCAGCGTGCGACAGGGGAGTTCTGCATTTCAGAGCTTTACCCTCTTTTTAAGGTCTGGGGTATGGCCGAGGGAAGCGTGTCGGATCTCCAGGGACTAGGCTGACCCTTAGGCCTGAGTGGAGACGGGGTGTGGGAGCTGGCTTTTCTTCCTCTTTCTTCCCCTGCTGAGGGTGGGCAGTGGAGGGATGGGAATGTCAGCCGGAGTTGCTGAAGAAGGGTTCCAGGAGAGGAGAGGATTTGAAAGGCAGGATGCGGGAGGTTAAAAGGTTGTCCGGTCCCAACCACACCCACTGAAATTGTACGAATGCAAGGAAAAGTTTGGCAGGAAAGAGGCCCCGCCTTCTTTTGCCTTACTCACTCAGCCCCCTCATTTGGCTTTGAACTTGGAACCTTTCCTCTTTAGTATTGCCACATTGCAGCTCCCGCCAGGAAACAGGTTGCTTCGGTAGTTCCTGAAGAGATTAATAATTGTCCCGGGATTCACGCTTAAAAACCCTGGTGGAAAATTTGGAACTATGGAAATGTTTTGTGAGTATCAGACTTTAATTATGGGGGGGAAGGACAAGTCTACAAGTATTTTCTTAGTTGTCAGAATTTCGTGAGGCAGTGGAGAATCAATCTATGAATTTATTTTAAAAAACTGGTATAAAATTAAAACAATTTATTAATCCTACCTCTTCGACTTCACTTTGCTGTGGCTCAAATCAGTGCAAAAACCTAACTTCCGGGTTGGTCTCCCTGCCTGGTGTTGGTTTGTTAGTTTTGGCATCTGAGGACTCACCCAGTGGCCTCATGCACGGGAAGAGATGCTCTTCCTCTAACTGGCTCTTTTTCTGTGAGAGCGGACCTCACAAGGTTGCTGGGGCTAACCTCGACTCACTCAAGCACAGGCAGGCCTTGGACTTGAGACCGTCCTGCCTCAGCCTCGCAGCCCAGGCTATGCCCCCAGACCTGGCTCTCTTTTTTTTTTTTAACTAGAGCAGCTGTGGGCTGATCCACCCACTTTCCGAGGTTTGCTCATTTCCTATCTTCCAGAGGCTTCGTCCTGTAACCCTGGAGCTAGTTAACGTAGCTTTCTAAGAGCAGTGACTTTAAAGATTATCATTATCCACCCCCCCTTCTTCACACCCCTGTCACGTCTCATGAAAGACTTGATTCAAATTATCTGAGGAATATTAGCTGAGCCAATTAGATATTATTTGTATTTTTAAAGCGACAGAAAACTAGATTCTGCAACTTGTCCTTATGCCCCCCCGCCCCCAGCCCTGTACATTCCTCAGTTAAAATGAAGATGAGGTTAATTGTCATACAGAATGCTCCCATACCCATTCAAGGCCTCTGCAGCCCCAAGCGGCCATCTAGAGCGGCCAACAATGGCACACACCTCTCTTAAATGATGCTGAAGATCAGCTGGCTATTAAGAATATTTTACTAATTTGTTACTCAATTTAGATTATCCAGAGTACTGGTTTGCCTCAGACTTCTCCTCCAAGGCAGAATGATTCAGTCAAATTTTAATATTGATGAGCGTAGTTCTTAATAATCCTTCTAAATTTACTTACCCCCCTCATCTAATACCTGCCTGCAGGTAGTTAGATCCAAGCTGGGCATGGCGACACACGCCTGTAATTCCAGAACTGGCGAAGCCCCAGAGGCAGGAACATCTGGAGTTCAAGGCCAGCTCAGTTTAAGGAAACTCTATTTCAAAAAACCAGCTCAAAACAAAATTGAAGTCCAGTCCAGACTAAAAGGCCTCCAGCTGATTTTTTTGGGGAACTTTTATACTTTGCCTTTGGAATGGGTCCAGAATTATCTAATGCTACACTGCTTAGCGATGGTGAGGCTGGTGTGTGTGTGTGTGTGTGTGTGTGTGTGTGTGTGTGTGTGTGTGTGTGTGTGTGTTCATGTGTTTGCATGCTTGTAGAGGCCAAATGTCATTCCTCAGGATCCACCCAGCATTTTCTTTTTGAGACAGGCTATCTCGCTGGCCCGAAGCTGGCTGACGTGTAAGTCAGGGATCCCCTGTCTGCTCTCCTCCATGCTTCTGGAATAGCAAACACTGCCTGGCACACCCAGTGTTTAGCTGCTGACTTCTGTGTTAGCTGCTTTTCTGTTGCTGTGATGAAGCACCATGACCAGAAGCAATGTAAGAGAGTTTATTTTGGCTTATGCTTTTGGAGGGATGGAGTCCAACATGGGCAGGAACAGCATGGCATGCTAGGGACAGGAAGCTGTCTGATTACATGTTTCATTTACATGCAGCTCAAGGGAGGAGGAGCATAGACTTTTTTTTTTAGTTTTTCGAGACAGGGTTTCTTTGTGTAGCTTTGTGCCTTTCCTGGCACTCACTCTATAGCCCAGGCTGGCCTCGAACTCACAGAGATCCGCCTGCCTCTGCCTCCCGAGTGCTGGGATTAAAGGTGTGCGCTACCACCTCCTGGCTAAAGCTATAGACTCTTCAAGTTCATCCACAGTGACACACTTCCTCCAGTCAATCTTTACTCCGCAAAGGCTCCGTCATCTCCTCAAACAGTGCCACCAACTGGGGACCAAGTGTTCAGATACACAAGCCTATGGGGGCAGTTCATAGTCAAACTACAATGTCATGTAGACGAGACTAGTTGATCATCGAGCCCCAGGCATTTTTCAGTCTCTGCTTGCCCGTGATCTGGGATTGATTCTAACACTAGAGGAGTTTGTTAAATTATTCTTAAGAAAATATTTCCCTGGGAAGCATATAGAGGGGCTATTTTAACAAAAAATGTCAAATATTCCCAACCCATTCCTAAATAAAACAAAATACCACACAACACAGAAGCTGGATCCAGGTAATATACAGAAACATCCTGGAGAAGTCCAAACTCAACAGTCCACCAGGCATGGATTAGTCTATGTTGCCACAACAGATAAACAACAACTGGGAGATGGGGGTGTTATTTGCTTCAAGGAGTGACTTGAAACATTGCCAGCCTTGGATTTATTTCTCTCCCTCAGCCTAGCACGGCACCAGAATAGTGTATCAATATGTGTTGTTCTGCCAGCACTTGAGATGCTTCAGAGGGACCATGTGGACCTCCTAAGGTTTAGATAATGAGAGTTGTTGGGCCGTTGGTCACTCTGTGGCTGTCCCATTTGTGGCTCTATGCTAGGACAGTCTGGGTCAGTGGAGAGCTGGGCTTCTTTGGGATGGGATGTTGACATGCTTCTTATAGTCCCACAAATGAATAACATGGAGCTGGAGCTGTGAGAGGTGGTTGAGTTGACCCTGCTTTAGATTCCTGTCTTCACATGTGTGAGCTAGCAGTTGGGAGAATCAAGGTCTTTAGAACCATCACCAAGATCCAGTTCTTTGTCACTTATAGTGTTGTTTTAATTGATTTCTTTTTGCTTTTATTTATTTGTTTGTTTGTTTATTGTGTATCTGTATGTACTACCAAGTGTATGCAGTGGTCAGGGGACAACTTGTAGGAATTTGGTTCTTTCCTATCACCAGTGGCTCCTGGGATTGAACTCAGGTCATCAGATTTGGTAGCAAGTGATTAATGCTATCTGTTAATACAAAGCAAGGAAAACACAAAGTCTTATGCATTCGCTACTTGCCTTGAATTTCAGTTTGAGACTATGGTAGTTTGAATAAGAATGGCCCCTATAGGTTCATATATTTGAATGCTTAGGAAGCAGCACTATTTGAAAGGATTAGGAAGTGTGGCCTTGTTGAAGGAAGTGTGTCACTGGAAGTGGGCTTTGAGGTTTCAAAAGCCCAAGCCAGGCCCAGTGTCTCTCTCTTCCTGCTGCCTGTGGATCAGGATGTAGAACTCTCAGCTCCTTCTCCAGCACCATGTCTGTCTGCATGCCGCCATGTCCCACCATGATGATAATGGACTGGACCTCTGAAGCTGTAAGCCATCCCATTAAATGCTTTCCTTTATAAGAGTTGTGGTCATGGTGTCTCCTCACAGCAATCAAATACTGACTAATACAGATATTCATCATTTACTTATTCATTCATTAAACCACACTTAGCCTTTACTTTGTGTTGGGTACTACACTGGAGGGCCCGGGCCCCTACCTCAAGAAGCATCTAGCTCCGGATGGAAGAGATCCTTATGATCTAGATCTGTGGCTGACCATGAATCTTCTGATGTGTAAGGTGTGGCACATCTGAAGGGCAAATGAACTTTACCCTCTGAAGTAGCAATGCTGAAGGAAGGAGACCTGTGGCCTTGAGACAGAACATTGCTGCAGCCATTCCAGCTCTTTCCCTGACCACTATGTGGCTTTAAGACAAGTTTTTTTTCCCTTCAATTCTGACTTTTCATCTGAGTATGAAAAAGAATATAAAAATTGTCTAAAAACCTTGGCACAAGGGCTGGGGAGATGGCCCAGTGAGTCCAATGGTTGCTGTATAAGTGAGAGGAAATGGATTTGGATCCGTGTAAAAGCATGGTGAAGCTTGTCTGTAATGGCGAGATGGAAGTAGGAAACCACCCTTTCAAGCTCATGGGCCAGCTAGCCTGGTATGCAGTGGAGTAAACAAGAAAAGCTTTCTTGGACAAGGTGGAAGGTGAGGACTCATACTTGAGATTGTTCTTAGACCTCCATTATTCCTTGTGACATACATGTGCACTTACACATGACTGTACAGGTACACATAGACCAAACCAAACCAAACCAACCAACCAACCAACCAACCAACCAACCAATAAACCAACCAACCAACTAACCAACCAACCAACCAACCAACCAATGAACCAACCAACCAACCAACCAATGAACCAACCAACTAACCAACCAACCAACCAACCAGCCAGCCAGCCAGCCAGTCAACCAACCAACCAACCAACCAACCAACCAACCAACCAACCAACCAAACCTTGGCACAGCTTAGCAACCAGTTTTCAATGTGTCATGATTCTTCTTATTGCTTTTTACATTGTTTTTGGAGACAAAGGATTGTACTAGACAGAGCATTGCACCCTTTGGCCGAGCAGTTCTGGCTCTGCCACCAACCTTCCGTGTGTCACTGGGGTGAGGCTACCCATGCCTGTCTGTAGACCTTATATGGGATCCTGGATGGGCAAAATCAGAGTTGAGCTGTTTCTACTTGTTGGTTCCCTGTGAGTAATGCTGCTACAAACATTCATGTACGTGTCTGTGTGGACCTGTGTTTGCATTTCTGTGGGGTGTATTCTAGAAGCAGAATTACTGGATCATGTGGTAACTGTTTAACTTTGAAGAACTGCTGGGCTGTTTTCCAAATGTGCTGCACCATTTTATAATCTTCACAGCACCCTGGAAGGATCCAGATTTCTCCCTCTTCCTTGTCAACACTTCTTATTGTCCATCCTTTTATTTTAACCATTTCAGTGGTGTGAAGGAGTAACTTCCTGTTGTTTTGACTTGCATTTCTCTCATGGCAAAGGATGCTGACTATCTGTTCATGTGCTCATTGACTGGACAAATCCCTGGAGAAATGTTAATTCGAATCCTTTGCTCATCGTTTTTTTGCTGTGCATGTGTGTGCATACAGGTGTGTGTATGCATGTGTGTGCATGCAGTGTGTGTATGCATATGTGTGCATGCAGTATGTATACATGTGTGTGCATGCAGTGTGTGTATACAGGTGTGTGTATGCAGGTGTGTGTATGTATGTATGTGCATGCAGTGTGTGTATACAGGTGTGTGCATGCATGTGTGTGCATGCAGTATGTGTATGCAGGTGCAAGTGTAAGCCAGAGGTCAGTCCTCTCCAGGTGCCATCTTTTTTTTTTTTATGAAGACAGAAATCTACACCTGCATGGAATTTACCAAGTAGGCTGGTCTGTAAGCAGTGAGCTCCAGGGATCTGTAGTCAGAAGATTTTCCTGTGTCCCACCCGGTCCGCAGCTGCTCAGACACAAGTAAACACACAGAGGCTTATATTAATTAAAACTGCTCAGCGATTAACTCAGGCCTTCCACTGACTAGCTCTTAAACTCAGCCCATTTCTGTTAATCTACATGTTGCCATGTTTTCCGTGGCTTTACCCGTGTGCCATTACATGCTGCTCCCTGGATGGCGGGCTGGCATCTCCTGACTCAGCCTTCCTCTTCCCATAATTCTCCTTGTCTGCTTATCCTGCCTATACTTCCTGTCTGGCTACTGGCCAATCAGCGTCTTATTAAACCAGTGTACAAAGGCACGATCCCACAGCAGGGATCTGCTTGCTGCTGCTTCCCCAGAGCTTGGTTTACAAGAGCGCCACCCCACCCAACACAGGTGCTTGTGTTTGCAAGGCAAGCACTTTACCAGAGGAGCTGCCCCAGCCCTCCCTGGTCCATCTCTAAGGTCTTTCTTTGGTCCATCTCTAATGACTTTCACTGCTTGTTTTGGGGAATTGGCCTTTACGCTCCCGTTCTCCAGACTGATGACCATGGCAGCAGTACAGGAGTTCCCAGTGACAGTGTCACACTGGACCAATGTGACTATGTCCGTAAGAACCATCCGTCCCTGCGTCTCAGTGGCTTTGCACATTGACACTTATTTCTTTGTCACACAAGCTTTGCGATCTCAGGATATGTCAGCCCGTGGCTCTTGTCTACTTTTTATGAGGACCACAGCTGAAAAGTTGTTCAGGGACATCATCATTGTCCCAGTCACGGGCATGACCTGGACACATGGCCCTTGCAGTGAAGGAGGCTTCATTGTAGTTTTCTATTGCAGAGAGTGCCGGTGATGTCAGCTGTGGTCACCAGCTCTCATTCTGTGCAGGAGTCACCTGGGACCGCCTCAGGGCACCCGTCAAAAGGGGAGAACAGTTCCATTGTGGCAGCCTCATGCTTCTGGAAAAGAGCTTAGTGGATGATGGAGTGAAACTACAATACTTTACCTGGTGGTGGTGCTTGTCTTTAATCCCAGCACTTGGGAGACAGATTGGTAAATTTGAGGCCAGTCTGGTCTATAGAGCGAGTTCCAGAGCAGCCAGGGCCACACAGAGAAACCCTGTCTTGAAATACAAAAATCCAACTAACCAAGCAACCAACCAACCAAGCAACCAACCAACCAAGCAACCAAGCAACCAACCAACCAACGCAACCAACCAACCAACCAACCAACCAACCAAACCAACCATCCATCCATCCATCCATCCATCCATCCATCCATCCATCCATCCATCCATTCATCCAACCATCCATCCACCCACCCACCCAGCCTGCCAGCCAGCCAGCCAGGCAACCAACCAACCAACACCAAACCAAACCAAACAAAACAAAAGAAAAAACAAAACCCAAAAAATAAAAACCACAAAGAAGGAAACTACAGTACTTGCCTGGAGACGTGTAGCTAGACCCGGGCTGTCTGCTTCTTGTCTGCCAAGCAGGTTTAGATAGCTTTTTGGGTGAGATAGCTTTCCTAGCTTTCATCCTCATTCCGAGAATTTTTTTTTTGTACCTACTATGTGCTGTATGTTGTGCTGAATGCTGGGGCTACGACACAAATCAGAGCTCCCAACTCCTTGCGTACAACGGAGACAAGTGTACAGACAGAGTCACGATTCTGGAGGAAGGTCTAGGTACCCCAGCTGCCTAAGGGAAGGCTGATGGGAGTCTGGGAGGGTTCCCTGGTGCTGTCTCACAGTGTGGGAGAAAGAATCTCGGGCATTCCCTCTTTTTCAATTGTGGTCAAATATGTATAATATTTATTGTTTTGATCATACTGTTCAGGAACCATCCGCCATTACTCCTGTACCAAGACCTTTCCCATCATTCCCAACGAAACCCTCAGTACTCACTGAACGGTAACTCCCTCTCTGCACTCCTGCTCTGCTCTGTTCTCCTGCCTGTCTTAATACATTTGCCAACTGGTCCTTTTTCTAAGCGTCACCATGCAATATTTGTCTTTCTGTATCTGATGTATCTCCTGGAGAGTGACGTTTTCAGGGGGCTGGAGACGGCTCAGGAGTTCAGAGCACTTGCTGCTCTTCAGAGGACTTAGGAACAGTTCCCAAGTACCTCCATGGTAGTTCACAAATGACTGTAACTCTAGTTTCCGGGGGATCTGATGCCCTCTTCTGGCCTTCATAGGCACCAGGTAAATGCATGGCCTATATACATGCAGGCAAAACACTCATACACATAAGAATAAGAAGAAATAAGTCTTAAAAAATAGTAGTAACAATTTTAGGGTATGTCTATGTTGTAGCATATTCAAAATTTTATTCATTTGTTTGGTGGCTAACTAATAGTCCATTGCAAGATTTATTTATATGATTTGTTTATACAGACCTGGCTTATTTCTACCTGTGGCTTATTGTGGTAAGTGCTGTCATAAAATTATGGTACAAATACCTGTTCAATGTTTTAATTAATTGAGACGGTCTCACTGTGTAGCTTTGGCTGGCCTGGAACGTGCTATGTTGACCAGGTCAGCCTTGAACTCACAGACATCCAGACGCGCCTGCCTCCTGAGTGCTGGGATTAAAGGCGTGCGCCACCACACTCAGCAATATCTTCATTAAAAAAATTTACTTTTAATTATGGTCCTGCGGGTCACATGAAATTAAAAATAAAAGAGAAAATAGCCTTTCACATTGATAAAATTTTAACATTAAAAAAAAGCTACATATTAAAATGTGTGTCATTTTTCTCTTAATATGATTTTTATGGTCATTAAAGTTATTAAAATGTTTTTGATGACCAGAAAGGATAAATTTGTGTGTGATATTTTGTTTCATTACTCCTTTGGGTCATTTTGAGATTTATTACTTATTACAAATTTATTATAAATTAGATTGAGATGACCACATCCGCACTGATCTTCACTGCTGAGTCTATTATTAAATGGAAGTCATTTCATCACAGACGTGAGAATCCAGTGTACTGGTCATGAGTGGCTGGCTTATTTCATAGGAGTTTTGCCACAGCTGAGGCAGAGTATATGAGATCCTGTCTTCTTCAAATGGCACGGCCATTCTCTCAAAACTGTGGCATGGTGCCCGCACTGTTTCCTTTAGAACAGCCAAAGCCAGGGCAGGAACGCGGAAGGAACCCTCTCCAAGTCTCAGATTCTGTAAGCTGGGAAAGCTTCATAGGTCTGAGTCCTTCTCGATGCTGTCCCCACTGGGGACAGCCATTGTGAATGAGCAGCAGCTGACTGATGGGGGACCGTGAACTAGCAGGCTAGGGTCCTTCTCCACCTCTCTCTCACAAGTTACACTTGCTCATTCCTAGGCCGTCTCATTCCTTGCAGAAACCACCACTTTGGAGAGAGACGTACCTGGGAATTTTCTGGAGAGCTCTTCACTTACACCTGTTACTGTTCTCCAAAGACAAAGACGTGGATCCATGATGCTGCTCCCACTACAGACACACTGATACCTCCATATACAATGTTCCTGCTTCACAGACAGAATGTATGTACAGAGAAGGCCAAGCTGGACACCTATAGATAAGGATTCTGACAGCCACCTGTTGCCTGAGATCCCTTTTCCGTGGCCAAATCATGGAGAGTAATCTGGTTTGCTCAAAGTGTACTGACTGAATATTAATCTCATCTAAAACATACCCAGTGGCATCTGGACGGGTATTTGATCAGACGCCTGGCTACAGTGGTCAGACAAGTTGACACGTACAGATTTAAAAAGCTTGTACCAGTCTCCCATATAAAAAAACCCCTGCAAGACCAACATGTCATCATTTCTCCTGGGAGCCACTAGAGGGCACTATGACCACGGGAAATGGAAGCTGTAAGTGCTCGCGCTAATTCTTTTAGAATAACCAAAGCCCGGGTAGGAAATCTGAGGGAACCTTTCCCTTCAAGTCTCCAATTGTGCAGCTGGGAAAGTTGTCATGGGATGAAAGGCTACACCATATAGGGCTGTGGAGGAAAATTAAAGTTAGAGGCTGGAGTTAGAGCTGTGACCTTTTGACCTTGGCTTCTTGTGATTCCCATGTTAAGTAAGGCACTTTCATTTTTATTAGTGATTTAACTGTTTTGTTTGTTATAAGCTGTATCTGAGGAGGAGGCTTCCTCTCACACAAACGATGTGGGTGAACAGTCTGTAGGGCCTTTCAGCGGGCGTTCTGGGGTGCTAGCTTCTTAGTGTACCCGCATCCGCTTTGGTAAAATATTGACTTCCAGGGACACAAGGAAGGCTGCAATACACAAGTAGTCTGGACATGCAAAGACTCCTTTCTTTTCACTGTATGCATGTGTGAGCTCTCGCATGTGTGTGTGTGTGTGTGTGTGTGTGTTAGTTGCCAGGTGATGAGGGGTATTAGGTGAAAGGGGGATGCCCCTGAAAGAACACATGTCATTTTTCATTTTTCTCTGTTCTGTTGGAAAAAAGGAATTGGATCGTCCCACTTAGGAGTCAAATCTAAATTTGAGAGTTCTAGCACATTACCATTTCAAATAGGTGAATGAAAGCCTCATTTTTTTTTGAGAATACATGCAAATTTAAAATGAAAAAAGCTCTAGCTAATTTGAAAAATGCGATGTTTTGTTTCAAATACCATTTCTTTCTCTTCTTGTTGCAGTCAATCTTGGGGTTCTAGAACTCGGATCTCTAGCCGTCACCCTCTCCCCCATCTTTGGGTAGCCGGCTCGGGCTTAGTCTCTCCACTAGGGGGCAGGTAAAGAAAAGCAGAACCGGCCTCTTGCCTCCCTGCTCCAGGACAGACCGCAGAGGGCGTCTGGCTGGTTGTATTTGTGGTGACTGCACACAGGGGTGGCCTTTTGCTGTATGTTGACTGTATGAAATTGCCAGGTTCTCTCCCTGACCTCTCCGGCTTCCATGAAAAATGATTAAAACGTAAGTAGTAATGTCAACGGAAATTTTAATGTGTTAGGCCCACCTCACATGCCAGATAGTTTCAATGCTTTGTGTTTGCTCTAGTTGACCTGACTACAATAAAATGCTTAAGAATATGGTTATTCTGAGAGACTTCGCAGCCGTGGATCTGTGTGAGATCGTGAGTTTTCCACACAATCTGGGGGTATTGAGTGTCCTCTACCCCAAATGCGTGGGACCAGAAGTGGTTTTAATTTTGGATGTTTTTTTGACTTTGGAATATTTTAATAAACACAGTGAGATATCTCAGGGACTACCAAAGTCTAAACATGAACTTCATCTATGTTTCCTATACTTACCATACACAGCTTGGAGGTGACCTTAGACAGTATTTTTAGTGCGCCTCCATTTGGACGTCCATGCATCCCATGAGGTCAGGTGCAGAATTTTAGATGTGGGACATCATTTCAGTGTTCAAAAAGTTTTGAATTTTGAAGCATTTGGGGTTTTGTATTTTTGCATCAGAATTATTCAACTTGTATACTTAAGCAATCAAACATCTCGTTGGTTGGCCCCGGCCTCATCTCACTTGCCTGATCCGCTTCTGATTTGAAAATGAACTTCGTCAGTCCATCTTTCCCAGGACAACTTTTTCAGTATACACAAGAAGTTTAGAAAATGAGGCAAGAGACCAAAGAGCATCCTAAGGCATCCTGAAGTACATACCACATGACTGAGGAAACAGTGCCATCCGTCCAAGGATGAACAATGGAAAAGAATTCGGAGGTGACCTTGCCGTCCTCAGGCTAGTGAAAGGTAATGGGTGAGATAATACTTGTCCTGGTGTGAGGATTTTCGCTTCCCATGGAGTCATACAATTTCAAAGAGCCGTTTATATGGGAAAAATGAATCCTGGCTTCGCTTTCAGCATGCGGCGCTGTGTGCTTGCCAGCATGGAGCGCAGGCAATTAATTTCCTTATGTAATCCCTGTTCCAGAAGTTAGATGGATAACGAAGGCCCTTGATCCTCTCATGCTCATTACAACACGCAGTCATTAAACTCTAGCGCCCAGGTAATTCCCCATTTCCTTCGCTATTCTGACTGCTTTTCTTGACTTGGGTATTTAGGAGTCTGGTTCTGTGATTGGCTGCCTCAGGCAGGCGTTGGGCAAAACCTAGCCTCGGTGAGCATGTATGGGAACTGCCTGGCCTGTATCGGTTTTCTAGCTCCCTGCGACATGACTGGACTAATTCCTCCGACGCTTTGAGTGGCGTGTAGCGGGACTGTTGCCTCGCTGAAAAAGCAAACAAGAAAACCCCCAGCCTCAGAGTCAAGGCCTATCCGTTTCCCTTTAATTGCCTCCTGAAGTACCTGTTAATGATTCATTAGTTATAAAAATAAATTATAGGGGCTCTGTAACTCTGTTTGCAGTTTCTTTCAAGTTTTTTGAGCTGGCTACCGCCAGGCGAAGAAGTGTGTGGCGGTTGTACGGGAGCCCGGCTCAGATTGCTTGTAATTTTATAGATTTAATAAAGATACAGCAGGGCTGTGTGCGAACGGGGTTGGGCCGACATGGAGGAAAGTGCTTTAGGGCGGAAAATCTTGGCTTCTCGAGCAGCATACCAAGTTGGGGAGGGCGTGGGTTTCCTACATTCTGTCGCACAGTGCTCATCAGGGAAGCTCAGTGGATAGGGCTGAGTAGGTCCTCAGTCCACGCCTTAGTTTGTTTTGTATTGCTGTGATAAACAGCCGAGCCCAGTGCAGCTTGGGGAGAAGAGGGTTTACTGGGCGTGCGTGTCCTGATCAGAGTTCATCACGGAAGGCTCTCGAGCAGTATCAGAGGCAGGGACCGGAGAGGGAAGGCAGCACACTGGTTTGCTCTCCAAGCTTTGCTCAGCTTACTTCCTCATGCAACTCAGGCCCACCTTCCCAGGGGTGGTGGTGTCCACAGTGGACGGGGTCCTCCGGTATCAGTCATTGGTCAAGAAAATGCCCACAGACGTGACCGCAGGCCAGTCCGATGGAGGCGGTTTCTCATCTGAGGTTCTATCTTCCGACGTGACTGGTTTGTGTCCAGTTGAGAAAAACTAACTGTTCTGTGTAATTGTGAATGTGTAATGGTTCCTGTTCGGACATGGGCCTCTGAGACCCACTTGAGACTCTAGTGTGTAGATGAAATGGGTCACAGTGAATTTCAAGATTTTTAGGGGGTAGCGGAGAAGAAAACCCTTCTTTGTTTTTCAAATAACATTTTTGTATAAGGGTAAGAACACTTTTTTTAAAAAAAAATAGGGCAGAAGACTAAGAAAACTAGAACATGCTATCTCCCAAAGTCACCTCAGCCTGACCCATAGGGCCGCTCAGCACTTAGGATGAAAACATTAAAATTAAATTAAATTGTTTTTGTGTTTTCTTCATCAAACTTTCCGCTCTTTCTACTTGTACAGTCACATCCGTAGACAGAGATGTGTGTCTTCCCGGGAATCTGACATCTAGAGCAGGGATTGACAAAGGGCCAGATAATAAAGTGACTTTACGGGTCAGACAGTCTGAGACAAGACTGCCCAGCTCTGCCATGTGGAGCGAGGACAGACGGATTGAGCCTGACGGCTTCTGTAAACCTCGGTGGATACCAAGACATGAATTCGCTCTCATTTTCTGGAGGATGAAGTCTTGTTTTGACTTTTTACTTGTTGTGTGAAAACTGGGCAGCTAGGTTGTAACTCCTGGCCGGGGTTGGTCTGTGGGCCACGGTTTGCAGACTCTTGCTCTAGGTCTCTCTTTTTTTTTTTTTGGTTTTTTGAGACAGGGTTTCTCTGTGTAGCTTTGCGCCTTTCCTGGGACTCACTTGGTAGCCCAGGCTGGCCTCGAACTCACAGAGATCCGCCTGGCTCTGCCTCCCGAGTGCTGGGATTAAAGGCGTGCGCCACCACCACCCCGGCCATTCTAGGTCTCTTTATAGGCACCTTGGTTGCACATGAAGAGAGCCGTGTTTCTCTTTCTGAGTAAGGCCTTACTCTCTGGAGCTGACTTCAGCTTCTCTGTCGCGGTCTTTTCCTTTCTCCAGGCCCAGCCGACAGCTGACGATGCTACACAGTGTCATGGAGTCTGTTCCTCCCAGATACCAACGCTCCCTCAGGTGAATTGTGCTCAGAGCCAGGAAAACACAGACGAGGTCTATAGGCCGTTGACCTAGGTTACAAACCACCTAGATTCTAGTGGGTTAAAATTACAAGGTTTTTGTCTTGGTTCCTTTCCTCACAGCTCTGATAGAACACTTGATGTGAGCAACACAAGGCGGGGCCCAGGTTTGTTTGGGCTCGCGCCTAAAGGGGACATAGTCCATTCTTGGGGGAGCAGTTTGAGGTCCGGTGTCTGGAGCAGCCTGGGGCTGTGGCTCTGTTCCATTCAGGAGACAAAGCACTGGGCTGCGCTGGACGCAAGGCCAGGCTGTAACCAGCTCGTCCCAGTGACCCACATCTGCCGTAAGCATCACCTTTAAAAGATCCCACCAGCTGGGAACCAAATGTTCCGAATGCGTCAGCCTAAGCGGGGGCATTTTCTACTCAAGCCGTGACGGCTGTCATTTCAGACGGAGCGGTTGACTTTCACCCCAGCCTCATGCACCTTCCCAGTGGATGCGTTGGAAGGATTGTCAAACTCAGTCCAGGGAAATGTGGACGCTCGATTTGCAGCTTCTCTGGTCGACCCACCTACTCACGTCATAGCCCCAGGGGAGGAAGTGTCAGAAGGGGAAGAGTTTCAGTTGACAGATGCTTAAGAGTTAGGAACAGCAGATGTGGGAAGCCTGCCCACTGGAGGCGCTGTGCCTGGCTCTCCGGCCCTTGCCTCCCCTCCGCTCCACTGTTCGGAGTCTCCAGCCCTGGGTTTATGATGAGGAGGAAGATGAAGGGCAGAGGAACTTCCTTTGGCATTCCTCACCTTCTTCCTGTCTTTCAAATGCTAGTTCCGGAAAAGAGGAGCCTGGGAGCAGGCCAGGGGTCAAGTGCAGTGGCCTCCATGATCCTGAGGCAGGGCAGCCCCCCAATAGAGCACAGATCTATGCTTGCCAAAGGGGGCTACTCTCCTGAGCCAAGACAGATGGAACCGTGTAGGCTGAAGAGACGGGGCGGATGCTGATCGGAGGCACTGGACTTAAAGGTGGAAGTGATGGACAGATGGGGGCTGCCGCAGGTTCCTCAGCATGGGAGCAGTGTGAGGAAATGGATCAGGAAGTGTATTCCCACTGGAGAGGGAGGAAGCAGTTTGCACGCCCTAGATCCACATTAGGAGGGAGCCCGTGGTGATGGAAATGGAATTCATTCATTCCTTCTTTCATTCATACATGCAAGAAACCTCTCCTGAGCACTCACTCTTATAAGGGCTGCTGGAGCTTTGAGGGGTACAGGGGAGTGTGGGCTGCCCTCTGAGAACTGACATTTGTGGGGGCAGGGGTCCTGGCCCACAAGCCATGCAAGGCAAGGCAAGGTGGTATGTGCTTGCAGGGCTCAGGGTTGCAGAGGCATGTGGGGTGGGGATATTAAAGGTCTCAGCTGGGTGATAATAAAGCTTGAGCATGGGGCCCTACAGGAGTGAGCCATGGAGGGGACAGCTGTGGGGAGAAGGAGATGCCAGAGGATGCCTGAGGGGAGATGGTGGTTCCCAAGTAACCTGAGAGATGGCTGCTGTGGGATGTTCTGTATGTCAAATGTGTTGCTCTGATTGGTTAATAAACAAAACACGGATCGGCCAGTAGTCAGGCAGGAAGTATAGGTGGGACAAGGAGAGAGGAGAATTGTGGGAAGTGGAAGACTGAGTCAGAGAGACCCTGCCAGCCGCCGCCATGAAAAGATGTTAAGCTACCGGTAAGCCATGAGCGACATGGCAACTTATAGATGAATAGATATGGGTTAATTTAAGATAGAAGAACTAGATAACAAGGAGCCTGCTGAGGCCATATAGTTTATAAGTAATGTAAGTCTCTGTGTGCTTACTTGGTTGGGTCTGAGCGGCTGCAGGACTGGCGGGTGAGAGAGATTTGTCCTGACCGTGGGCCAGGCAGGACTGGAGAAAACTTCAGCTACAGGTAGCAAGTAGTTGGGCCACTTTAGTGCAGGCTTTTTAGTGTCCAGTGTAGACGGAATTTTCTCCGGTCTTGCCTTGCCCAGCAGTCCAGACAAATCTCTCCCACTCTCGGTCCCACAGCCGCTTATAAAATAATTACTCAGAGGCTTATATTAATTACAAACTGTATGGCCTATGGCTCAGGCTTCTTGCTAGCGAGCTCTTTCATCTTAAATTAGCCCATTCCTATTCATCTGTATGTTGCCACGTGGCCGTGGCATTACCTGTCTGCTGGCATCTTGTTGCTCCTTTGGTATCAGGCTGGCGTCTCCCCTAACTCCACCCTTCTCCGTCTCTTCTTCAGTTTGAAGGTACCATCTAACTTTATGTTGCCCTGCCATAGGCCAGTGCAGCTTTATTTATCACCCAATGGGAGCCACACATATTCACAGCATACAGAAAGACATCCCGCAGCAGTTCAGAACCGTCTCCACCATTGTCTAGAGACAGACAATGTACAGGTGGATCCCACACACAGGCCCACATTGTGATCTGGCACATAGGTGTGTAAGGATGTGCACAGCTGAAAACAGAACCCACACTCCATGCCCCCTCCCTTCCAGTTCCCCTTCTCTCTTTAAACATTATTGCTTAGCTGGCTACGGTGTATAAATTTGTAATCCCAGCCCTTGGGAGTCAAGGCAAGAGGATTGAGAGTTCATAGTCAATCCAGACCACATCTCAAGAACCTATTGCCAAAAACCAAACTCATGCTGCTCAGACCCCATCCAACCAGACATTTCTGTGTGCACTGCGTTTCATTGCACACACACACACACACACACACACACACACACACACACACACACGGCCATGAGAAGAACATGAAAATCCCTTATAGTGTAATGCCTAAAATGTTTACTGACCATGTGTATCGTGGTCCCTTAGAATCAGGCAATTGGTTTAGTCAGTTGTCATTTAGCAATAATGAAGAGGATGAGTAGAACAGAAAACACTGGGTTGTGGTGAATGTACTGAGTGTGGATTCTGTTTTCAGCTGTGCACATCCTTACACACTTATGTGTCAGATCACAATGTGGGCCTGTGTGTGGGAACCCCATGAGTACTCAGGCAGTCGGTACACACACACACACACACACACACACACACACACACACACACACGCCACTTTTCATAACTACTTACAGCAATCCTGTCACGTTGTTAGACCATGGCTGTTGTATGACCTCCACTTCAGAGATCCATACCAGAAGCGTGGAGTTGGGGAGCCCGGGCCAAGATTGTATCCTAACTTAGCGACAGCTGAGATGGAGTCCAGCCTGTTGCTGAGGCTGAAGGCCTGTGTAACTGTGACACTGTGCTACTTTCTACAGCCTCCCGGGTGGTGACAAGCTCTGTCTCGCTTATCTCAGAGGCTTGTGACAGAGCTTCCTGTTTCCAGGTCCTGTGTCCTGCCAGGGCGTGTCATGTTTGACCTTCTGGCTGTTTTGTGTCTCGCTTTAAGTGTTTTGGAAATTTGGGCAGAAGACGTGGCCTCTTCCCCCTTTTCTAGGAATGTGTCCCCTTCTGTCACTGTCTCTGAAGGCTAAATCCTCTAGGATGTTAGGGACAAGCTGATATTGACTAGGAAATTAAATGCAATAGTTCTTTAACGTGTCTGAAATGTAAATTTTGTTTCTTTGAAATGCAGTTTGAGACAGCAACTTGTACATGATAATGAAAAACATTGTCCCATTAGACAGGTAAAAATAATAAAGCAAGAAATGAGCTGTCGGTCTCTAGTGTTGGTAAATATTCAGGATAAGCTCCCGTGGGTCTCTCCTCAGATGAGTCTCTCCGACCCATACAGAGGGTCAGTAGGAGCCTGCTAAGTGTTGTTGACAATTCCTGAGACCTGCTCCTGGGTCTCAGATTTCGGTCTCCATGGCTGTGTGTGGGTTGCGGTTGAGAGCGTCCAGAAGGGTCTCTGAGAGTAGCTTACCCACATGTCAGCAGCACAGATTTTGGTACTTAGTAAAAGGGAGCTCCCGCTGTCCTTCCTTCCTGTTCTCTCCCTCTACTGGGTTCTAGCATCAAGTGACATTTGAGGACCCAAGGCCTCGGAACCGGCCTGTGGCCCAGGAGTCTCGGGCACCTCTGCCACACCTGCCTCCTGAGGAAGGACGGACTTGGGTCACACTCAGAGGGAGCTGTGCTCATATAGCTGATTGCCTTTGTCTGAATGTGGGCTTCCCGTCATCCTCTGTGAAAACAGGACCCTGGAATATGTACTGGTGCAAAGCTAGACCCTTGTGCCAACTTCTAGGGGGAGGGCATGTTATCCCTGACTGCATCCCAGCTTCTCCTTTAGTAGCGTGTCCTCTCTACCTGCCTGTGGGTTCTGTGAAGACAAGCACCGTGCTAGCCTCTGAGGGGGTAAACCTGCTGCTTAAATATTAGTAATAGAAGTGATGGTTGGATGAATATTCTCTCAGAGAGAGCCGGGGTGGGAGGTGGGGGAGGGGGTATAACATGGACGCCATTAATTCCTGTACATTTTTCTTACTTACTTTTTAATTGTGAGAGTACAGTTCAATTGTGTGTGTGTGTGTGTGTGTGTGTGTGTGTGTGTGTGTGTGTGTGTGTGTGTCTTCACACCCATGGAGGGATGGTTCCAAAACCTCTTTGTACATTTTCAAATTTGCAGCTATTCAAATCACTTCTGTAAAACAGCACAGGATTTGCATGCAGGCTACATACATCCTCCTCTGCACTTTGCATCATGTCTAGATTTTTTTTTAAGCGCATCTAATGTAACGTAAATAGTTGTTAGAGTGTGATCTTTAGGGAACAGCCGTGAGAAAAATGTCTGCCTGAGTGCACACGCAGCTTTGATTTTTATACAGATACGGAATCTGAGCTTACTGCGGGGTGACTGTACACACATACACACCACACCTCACCCTCCTATTCTCACACTCACTCCCCCGCCTACCATCCCAGTACATGCAAGGCAGGAGGGTAGTGAGGATGGAGAGGGCACCCCGGGCAAGGTGCTGTGCGTGTGTGAGGGGTCTTCTCGGAGGGGCAGTGCACACACTTTAAGGGTCTCTGACTTCCTGGCTGTGTTGGATTTCATTTACCCCAAATAGAGGGATTTGAGCTTGTTTTCTTTCAGTGGTCAAATCACCCTTGGAAATGGATGGAAGGGATGGGAGGGAGAGGTAATGACATCTGAGGCCCCTTGGAGTCAGGGGCACAGGACTGTAGAATGCTAGTGGACAGGATTTCCTTGAGCCTCTGAAGTGAGCGATGTTTAAAGTGGGACCCGCAAAGAATGCATGCAGAGACCGAGAGGAGGCACAGGGGATGTGTCCGCATCTGTACATCCAATGCCACCAGCCATGGAGTGAGAGCTGGGAGGGGTTCTAACTGTAAAGAGGAGGTCTCCCCCGGCTTGAGCTGGTTTCTGCCAGCCAAGAGGGAGAGAGCACTATTGTTTAGAATCCACTCCTATAGATAGGTAGGTTGTCATTAAGTCAGATAAGTGACACTTTACGAAATGGACCCCACTACTTAAGACAATGGTGCTTCACAAACAGTCTGCACGCCAGTAAGGAAGCTGTCCCACCCTGACGACAGTGTGCTCCAGCTGGACCTACGAAGGAGCCTCAGAGCAAATATTTAAATTCGGAGAGGAGTCACGAAAACTAGTTGTTTTTGTTGTCATAACAAAACCGAGGTGCTTCTAACCACCGTTAGTTGACAGTGATTTAGTTCTGTAAAATCAGCAGATGGTGGGGTGTGGTGGTGCATATCTCTAATCTTACTAGCTGGGAGATGAGCAGCAGGAACGCAGTATGTCCCAGGCTAGCCTGATCTACGGGAGACCCTGTCTCAAACAACCATAAGAACAAAACCCAAAATCAACCGTGGCGGTTTGGATGAGAAATGTCCCCCATGGGCTCACGTAGTTGAACACATGATTTCCATTTGGCTGCACACTTTGGGATGGAGGGGTGCGGGCATTTACCCACCAACCCCACAGTTCCCCCGAGTTTTCTTGAGTGTGAGCAGCAGGAAATATTAGATAGAAGGATTTAGATTGTGGAGATAAACAGAAATAAAGGACAGCCTCTAGAGGGCCTGGAACCTATTCCAAGGGGCCCTGACTATCAATGCCCCAGGGTATTTATAGAGACACCAAGGGGTGGAGCAAAAGACTCCCCCCCCACCCCCCCCAGCACAGCCAAGTGCAGACCATCTCAGACACCTGCACTCAGGCCCCTTGGTCCAATCATCCTCTCTATGAGGACCTGCTGGGTAAAGCCACGAGGAACCTGAAAACAGGCTCCTGGGGGTGGGGGTGGGGGGATGGGGGTGGGGAGGAGGTGGCAGAGCCCTGCTGGAGGAAGTGTGTCCTTAGGGGCTGCTTCAAGTGTGTATAGCCTCCTCCAAAGCTACACAGAGAAACCCTGTCTTGAAAGACTAAAAAAAAAAAAAAAAAAAAAGTGTCCAGCCTCAAGCCTCTTCTGGTTCATGTCTTTGGTTGAAGATGGGGTCCCATGGTCTCCTGGTGCTGCCATACCTCCCCACACTATTACAGACTCGTCCTCTGGAACTGCAAGCCGAAATGATCTCTTTCTTCCCTACGTCACTTTTGGTCACACAGGAGGAAAAACTAGCAGTTATGACAAAATCATAACAGAGCACTATATAGGGGAGGAAGATTTATTAAGTGCCAACTGTATACCAGGCATTATACTGTGAACTAGAGACACAGAGGGGATCAGAATTGTGAACTTTCAAGCCCTCCAGGAAGTTACATTATTGTGTAAAAATTTGGATCCCCCCCCCCCCCAGTTTCACTGATAGGCTATTACCTTAGGGGCTTGGGCTGTAGCTCAGTGGTAGAAGGGTCACCTAGCATGGTTAAAACAATCTATAATTAAACAAATCGAATAAATAAAAGCACAAGCCTAGCTTCAGAGAGCACAACACAGCTCATTCAGTTGGTATAGAGGTGGATTTTCAGGTGTGTAAATCTGGAAAAGGTAAATATTTTAAGAAAAAAGACCTGAAAGCGAATTCTCACTCCACCTGTCATTGCCTGTTTTATAGAAGCATTATTGAAAGTTCTCTCCCTCTCTGTCTGTCTGTCTGTCTGTCTGTCTCTGTCTCTCTGTCTCTCTGTCTCTGTCTCTCTCTCTTTCTCTCTCCCCTGTCTCTAGGATTTGGATACCTGTGACTACTTTGACCATTTGTTTTATTTTTTTTATTAAATTTTTCCCCCATACACTGTTTTGATCAAGTTTTCCTCTCCTCCAGCTCCTCCCCATCTCTCAACCCACCCAATTTTATGTTCTCCCTTTCAAAAAACAAAACAAAACAAAAAATTCAAAAAAAGGGGGGAAAAACCCCACAAAAAAGAAAATCAAAGCAACAAAAGACTTATAAGACAAAATAAGTCAAAATAAAACAGAGGGTCCACAGATACCACTGAGTTCATTTTGTATTTTGACCTTTTTTTTTTTTATTAAAGTAAAGATACAACAGAAAGTATTAGCTATTGAATGACACAGAAATATGTATTTCAGGGCATTAATGCGCGACCAGCGGCCAACGTCATCTTACTTCTTCCAATTCCTGGGAGCAGTGTTTGTGCAGATTGTTGTGGAAAGGATGTTCCAGAGTGTCTTACTTACTGACTATTGAGAATCTCATGAATGTGATAAAAACAATCAGTACATCTTTCTCTTCTATTTATAGCAAACACATACTTAACCTTAAGTAACCTTAGAGAGGGTCTATTTAAGGAAAAACTCACTTATAATTTTCCGTGTATGTGTAAAAACATCCATACTAAAAAAAAAAAAAAAAAAAAAAAAACCAAAACCCCACAAGATTTATTGCTCAATGTTTTATTTGAAGTTCTCTTCAAAACCAGGAATTTTTAGTTGTTTCCAAACTTGCAACTTGGTGTTAAAGCATTTTTCTGTTCCAAATTAAACACACACAATCACACACACACACACACACACACACACACACACACACACACACACACACCCCACTGTCAGTTATTTTCACACTTGTTAAATTTAAATTTTTGAGAGAGTTTAAACAAAAACAGAAAGAATGAACCGTAAAAGCTGCCTACAGTATTAACAAGGAGAAGGAATTTTTGTGACGGTCCCCAGCAAACCCCTCATTTTACTTGTATTCAAGATTGACAACAGACTGAACTAACTCAAATGTTTCAGATTTTAATTTTCAAAGTGAAATTGGCAAAAAAAAAAAAAAAATCTGTGCTTTTCTTATTCTCTGGGTTGTAGTTATTCTGAAGATAACATGAGAGAATATTTTAACAGGAAAAAAAAATAACATCTTAAACTCCATAATCCATTATTCCATGTTCTCTTCTTTCCATCTACGTGTATTTTCTATTAATTTCAGTTTTAACTGACCTGTAGTTCTCTATTTTGTTTCTCCTGAGTTAACTTCTTAACACGTAAGTCACAATTATAGAATTTAGGCATAGAATTCTGAGAAGAAATTGTTCGCTTTTAAAACCTTACCTATACATGGTATTCTCACACCCGACCCTAATTCTGAGTGGAAAATTATCAATACCATCTTTAAAAATCAACAGCCCTAAACCATGGGGTTGGGAGACAGGCGGAGAGCCCTGCTGGGCAGGCATGAGGACCCGAGTTTGGATCCTGGTGTTCACATAAAAAGTTGGACATGGCTGTGTGTGCCCTGCAGTCTCAGCACTAGGGAGGTGGAGGCCAGAGGGTCCTGGGTCTCAGGGTCAACAGCTCTATCAGGGAGCCATTGAGGAAGACTCCCAGTGCTAACCCCTGCCCTACACACACACACACACACACACACACACACACACACACACACACACACATATGTGTACACACGTGAAGATGTATATGTACAAAAAGTAAAAAAAAAAAACAAAAACAAGCTATTCAACATGGGAAGTTAGATTGCTGGTATTCTGGGATATAAATTCCTCAGATCAGATACAATCATGAATAATTATTACTATTTTTTTTTCTCAGACACCTAATACTGTCTGAGAGAGTTCCCAGGGTTCAGCTGAATGTTTTGGCAGTGAGGAGTTTCTTCATGGAAGCAACAGTGGACTCGCTGGGAAAGCAAGCTTGGGGGACTCCTTCCATCTTTGGGTGTCTCACTATTTGTGAATGAAAAACCATGGTAAGCCATTGGTTGAGTTTTGCTGTGAGAATATCAGTTTCACTTTATATTATTATTTTTTTAATCTTAAAAATCCCTGGATTTATTTTTGGTAGACCAGAACCAGAATTTTCTTTAAGTATTTGAAAAGACAAAAAAAAAAAAAAAAAAAAGGGAGGTGAGAAGAGAGTTCTAAAGGAAGAATACATGAAGGCAGGGCGTAGAGACAGACGTCAGGGGATGGGTGGGATGGATGTTGGGCAATGCCCTCAGCATTCGGGTTTTTCCTCAACATTCTGCCCTAGCTTTTTGTCCCTTGCCTGACACTCACCCTGAGGTGCCGCACATCTTCTGAGCCTGTCCCCGGCCTTTAGCACATCTGTGGGCTGTTAGGGTCTCCTAAATAGAGTATATGGGAGCTCTTCAGTCTTTATTGAAGAATGCAAAGGCCTCTCTCTCCAGCCTTTTCTTCCCGGCTTGCTGGTGTCATTCACCTCAACTGGATCACTCGTCCCAGATGTCACAGACTAATGCGTGTATGCTTTAAAATATTCCAGACAAACCTTTCTCGGGTAGCTGTCTCCGCCCAGGGAGACTTGTGAATTAGGTTAAAGAAACACAAGCCCTTTGCATCAGCCCTTCAGGGAGCCACGGGACAGCTTAAAAACAACCAATCACAGTTATTTGAAGGCACTGTGCTCTGATCCTTCCAGCATCGGGAATCCTCGCAGGAAACGGGATACCACCTTCAAGCCCATAGTTGAACTGTGGGGGCATGGGGCCAGAGGCGGTTAACATTCCACAGACCTCTCCCATTGCGACTCTGTTCCCCATCTCCTGCGTGCTCACCTGGTTGGTGGGATGTCCCGTCCGAGTAGCTCCAGAGTTCAGATGAAGTAGATTCTCACCGACGTCCCTCCTTCATTAGCTGTTTCTGTGGAGGAACAGGCGTTCGGAACTTCCTACTTTGATTTCCGTTGATGTCACTCCGTGCACATGTGCCTCAGAAGACCACGATGCACAAAAGGAAACATGTGCATGATGTTCGCTGTAGTCGGAAGGTCTCTTGGATCCCGCCTGGCCCCCGTGGACCGGCAGATGCTTACAGCAAGGCTCCCTTGTAACTTTTGGTGCAAAAGGAGTCGGGGAGGAAAGCGCTTCAGTGAGAAGAAGGGAATGGGCAATGGAAGGGTGGTGGGGCTGGGGAGATGGCCATTGGCGAAGGGGAACTTCTGCTCTCCCAGAGGACAGACGGTTCCCAGCACCAGCACAGGGCAGCTCACAGCGCACGTCTAACTCCATCTCCAGAATCCAACCCTCTCTGTCCCTTATCATCACTGGCACACACAAGGCATATTCACACAAATGAACACATACACGGATGTTTAAACTTTTTTTTTTTTAAGTGGGAAGATATCAAGTGATCTGGTTTCAGGTATAGCAGTAAGGAAGTCTTCCTCGAGGGGTATACAGCGCCCCTGTCTTCTCTCTGACTGGCTAGTGCTTGCTTGGCTACGGTAGAAAACTTTTGCAATTAATTAATGAATCGATTAATTCCAGCTTTTGCAAATGGGAACCCGTGTGAATCATGCAACAAGAAACCCGGGGATGGATATAGGCAAGGGCCAGATGAGCAACACAGTAATGTCAAAAATTCATCTCTTAGGCCGGTAAGACGCCTCAGCGGGGAAAGATTCTTGCTATGCAAACTCTATGACCCAAGTTCAATCTTTGGAACCCACCCCACAAAGCTGTCTGCTGACCTTTACTTGAAGGCTATGGTGCGCATGTGTGCACATACACGCACACGTATACCAATAATAAGTCATTTCTTTTTAAAGAGAAAGAAAGTATACCGTGCCCTAACAGATACACTGTAGGGATAAAAAATCCGAGCTATCGACTCAGAGCCAAGGTAAGCTGAAGCCAGTAGCTGCTGATACTCAGGAGCCCAGAGCCTGTGGCAGGCCCACGTGGAGCGTGTGGGCTCTGTGGAGAGCTTTCTTGCTCTGGTTTTGGCTCGGAGGAAACTTAAATTTCCCTGAGAGCTGGCAAGCAGCATTGAGCAGGTTGATCATCTCTAGACCTTACATGGCTAAGTGTGGAGTTAAACACCGTGTGTGTGTGTGTGTGTGTGTGTGTGTGTGTGTGTGTGTGTGTGTGTGTGTGTGTTGGGGGAGGGGCTGAGGTGGCTGGGCGGAGGCAGCAGGTCCTAACACTGAGCTGGGGATGGGAGAGGAATCTTTTGATTCCATGTTGGGAACTTGGCCAGAGTCCCAGGCCGAGGAGGAGCCAGATTTACTGGGCAGTTACCAAAACAGGAGCTTGGGAACAAGGCTCTGTGGCGAAAGCCCTGTTATTTGAGGGTTGGAAGAAGGCTGGAATTAGGGAACAGCAGCCTTTTGATTAAAGTTGGGGCGTTAGGGAAGGAGGAACAGCCATGGCTACCTGGGGTAGGACCTCAGGGCAGAGCTGGCTCCGGTTGAAGGCCTCCAGCCTGAGAATGGGTTGGTCTTGAGAACTGAGAGTCAGACAGAGCCAGCCACAGGCGCACCTGTGGTCTCTGTCGGGAGAGAGGAGGGATGTGTCTTCTCAGGGGAGAGCTATACGAACTGTTTGAGAGATATCATTTATAGGACTTGGCGGAAGAAGATGCTGCAGTCTGAGCCTAGGTGGCTGATCTTATTAGGGCTGGAGGGATTGATTTGTCTGTGGTTAGGAGGACACACTGCTCTTGCAGAGGAGGAGGGTTTCAGTTCCTAGCACCCACATGGTGGTTCCAAAACCGCCTGTAACTCCAGTTCCAGAGGACGTAATGTTGTCTTTTAGACTCTGAGGGTACCAGACAGACAGGCATGTGGTATATATGCATACAGACATTCACATGCCCAGAACAAAAATAAATACATCTAAAAAAATACAGAATATTAACCAAGTGTGGTGGTGGCTCCTGCCTGTAATCCTAGCTCTTCGAGGCTGGCGAGGGAGTGTAGTGGGTTTGCCTTGGCTACATTTATATAAAGCAAAACCAGCAAGAACAAGGACTATTAAAGCGGTGGTGATGTTTGAAGCTAACTTGTCTCGAGTATGAGGTGGGCTTGAGACATCGAGGAGGGGCTGCTAGTGACTGATGAAGAGGTTGGTCCTTTGGAGACGGATCACGGCTGGAGAGGCCAAAGCCTTGGCCTGGGGAAAGTGCACCTGGCAGGGAATCACTAGGGAGGGCTCTGCACAGTGCTTCTGTTTGTCTGTCTGTGCTCCAAGACACAGAAGCCGTCCCCTCCAACGGTTCCGCCTCTTTCCAGTGCACCCTATTTGCCCATGAGTTGTTTTTTTTTCAGGTCCCTCAAATTTCCGGTGGGTTCCTCTTTCACGACATTTCTTGAATACACGTAATTTCCGCCAAACATGCATTTTCTTAGTATGCCTGAAACGATTTTTTTCTACCTTCTTTATCTCCGAGGAAAACATTTCTGCTTATTATGTATGATTTCTGTTTGTGACTTATGGGCTATCCACTGGTATGTTTTCCCAGTGCCAGGGATCGAACCTTAAGCCTCATACGTGCTGGCCAAGTGCTCTGCCCTCCAGCAGCAGCAGCAGCAGCAGCAGCCCAGCCTGTCCAACAGTGTTCTTTAGTGAAATTTCCTTAATAGAAAGTTAAAAGATGAGCCACAGTGGCACTGTCCCTTTGTTCTTGAGTCATAAAGAAAATATGTCAGGAGAATTACCCTCATTGGATAACCCAATCACCCCCTGCGTCTTGGATGGAACATTTCTTTAAGCGATGATGGATTCTTTGTCTTCTGAATTCAGAGGTGGGATGTTTACAATTTATACTAATAAGGAAAAACAAATGAATCCAAGTCTATAAAATGGAATGAACTTATAAATTGTGTAGGCAAGAAACAGGAGAAAGCCCCAAGTCCTTGACACTCAAATCCTGCCTCCTGATTTGAAGCTGTGATTTGGAATTTAAGTGAGAAGCAGTTCTTTCAAACATATACATGCACGGTATAAAGAACTTTCCAGAACTTAGGTCAAAGCTCTAGATAGGTAATTAAGTAGTTTACCGATGAAACCAGGGGCCTAAACTGAGAGAAAGCCGCAATATAATTGCACTGGAATCCTTCTGGAGAAAACAGAACTTCAGGTCAGTCTTGCTGATTCTCGCTCTCCATAGTCTTTCACAGGCCACAGGATTTGAGGGGGGAGGGGAAGAGGGGGGGAAGGAGGAAGGGGGGGGGAAATGAGGCATTTCCTTTTTGGTCTGGCAACCAAGTTGAAGTAATGTTTTGTTACATAAAACACAGGTGTTTCAAGGTCCTGGAAAGGCCAGATGAACTTGTCTTCACGGTTACACCTTTCACATTGCTTTTTAGGTCAAGGTGATGGGGTGTGGGGACTATGCCGTGTGGATCGAGGGCCCAGCCCTACAGGTCCTTAATGACTTCAGTGTGGGTTTTTCATCTCCTGGCCAAGCGTTATCATACTTGTCCAGACAAGCCCTTCACCACTACAGGAGAGTGTGGGAACACTGCCCGAGCAACCGGGGAAGGAAAGCTGTCTGAAGGTAGAAACCAATTACATTAGGATTTATTTGAATGCACTCCGGAAAAGAACAACTTTAAATCTCTGGACTGTGTAAGGAGAGCTGGTGCTTTTCCTCGGAGGGAAAAAGAAACAGGATTGAAAGCTAAACTGAGCCCAGCTATCTAGCATGTTCCAATTAGCTCTCAGGAAACCTGAAATGCAGAATGTAATAAAATGTTGACAGCAGTTGCAGTCCGTTGTGTGGTGGCGCTGGACTCCGGCGGCATCTTTGGCACCGAAGGAAATCAAGGGAATAAAAAAAGCAGCCATCCTCAGGATTTGAAGTAAACCCTAGATTATTTCCATCTGGACATTTCACAGACCGCTTGCAAAACCCAGAAACGCTGGACTCAGACCGCAGAGCGAGTGAGTATATTGAACTCTGGGGTGAGTTGCCAGACGGAGGAGATGAGATTTAAATACAGCGCTTCACAAAACCCCAACTCGGTTCCTTTCTTTCCGGTGACGGTGGCACTAACATTTTATTTGTCTAAAACCTGGAAGACCAGGAGGTGTTATTTGTATGTCTCATGTGGAATGTATGGTTGCCCATAAACTTTTACAGACCGGGCCTTCGTGCTTTCACGATTCCCTGTAAATGCACAAATTCTTTGTAAGTTACTCTCCAATTTCATTTTGCTCTTGGTATGTTTTTGCGCTTTTTTGAGAAATGAGTGGAAAGGTCACTGTGAAACACATTAAGTTTGTAATAGTGACGCCATGCGTAACTGTCATATGTCACTTAGCATGTCCATTTTCGATTTAGTGTACAAGAGAAGGACAGCTCTTTTGATAAGCCTAACCTAAACTGTAACTAGGTGCATTTTCTTTTTTCTTTTGTCCTGTGTTTGATTGACATTGTAACTGGGGCCAATTCTTGGTTTTTGTGTGGTCAAGTTCTATAGATTAAAGATGACAAATAAAAGGCAAGACTTTTTAGATTGCCTGCCTGTGTTATCATGGCTTATATTTGTTCGGAGATATTAGACCTGAATTTATAAATTCACCCTGGAATAACTGGATTCCTGGCAGCGGAGCCTGGGGTTGGGGCAGGGATAAGGAAATGGGCTTATTACTTTCTTTCTTTTTTTTTTTTTTTTTAAATAAAAAGTGAATGTATATTTAAAAGTAGTAAATAAAAGAGGCCCAATTTATCTAAGATGTTTATATAAAATTAGAGTTAAATCCTGTGTGAATGGGACTGTTAGGTAAATTATTTGACATCTCGGTGAGAAATGGAAACTTTCTTAGAAAGGAGTTTGCTGTAAAGCCTGGCAAATAAAATTAATGGAGCCATTTTAACTTGAAAGGGGCAATTAATGGCAGGTTGCAGAAGTCAGCCAGTTAATTGTCACTCCATGCCTTCTCATCCAGCACATACTGGAGACTGTTTATAGGCAGGGAGTGTTTTCATAACGTGGATGTGAGCGCAGGACGACGCTTGGCAACTCCTGGCTGCTTGGCCAGCGTTAAGTCTGAGATCTTCGGTAGTTTGCTCCTGGGTATGATGTGCTCCCAGAGACATCCATTCTTCCCTTGGGAGCCCAAGGATCTCATGAAGCGCTTCGTCACAATGTACGTTCTGGCGTCTTAGTTTTCACCCCGTAATCTGGCGAGAGGATGTGACCTAGCTGCAGTGAGGAGAGGGGAAATAGCAGGAGGGATTCCCCCACCTGGGGAACTGTAGGTTTGCAGGCAGGTTGAATCACACACATCAGTCTAAGTGTTTGATTCTGAAAAGGAGCGGGCCCCCACGATTGTGAATTCAATTCTCTCCTGCGGGAGGGTGTGCTGGCTTCAGGCAGCCATTCTGTTTCTTTAATGCACAATGCAGATCCTTCAAGTGCATAGGCTTGTCTTGGGGGAATCGTGCAGATGTATCTGGGGCCTCTCTGGACACTCGGGTCCTATTGACTAAATTACTACTTCACTGCATTAAATGGACCCTCGTGTCCTAAAAAATATTCATGTAAGTTCCACATGTTAGCTTTTCCTTGCTGAAAGGTAGCCTAAAGGAAGGGTAGCTTGGAAACCCAAGCTCATTATTGTAGAAAATGGAATGGTTATGTGTGCGATATTTTGAAACAATCTCAGGGAAAATCTTTTTGCCAAGTTTATAATGAATGTGTTTATAATATGTTTTAAAGCAATGTGTATAGATGCTAAATAAGCATGCTTGGCGTCTCCTATTACAAAATACACCCGAGGCAAGCAGAACTTTACTCAGAGGAAGGAGGGATTGGAAGGATGTGATGAGGAATGTTGTTGATTTATCTGGAAGTGGGTGAACAGGGACCAGTGCTGCCCCCTCAACTCCATCCTGAGTCCTGTTTGAATGACATGTGGCGTTTTCAGCTGTCTATTGGTGCAGCTTTGATGGGGATCTTCAGCATGTCCCATACATACTAGGGATGCTTTGGGGGTAGCTTAGCTGAGTCCACTGGCAGGCCAGGGGTCCATTCTGGGCTTTGCTGGATCTCCCTGACAAGCTTCAGGAGAATTTTGCCACAGCGATATACCCCATGGTAAAATCCTCAGAGTGAATCCTGGGGTCCCCCACAGCCATGAGGTATCAGTCTTCATTTCAACTGAAGGACAACCCAGGGATCTCCCTGAAGATGCCTAATCTAAAAGCCATCCGTATTGCCCAGTACCTGTCCCTCCCTGACTAATGGTGCCGTGGCTTTGCAGTTGGCTGCTATGGGTCCCACTATTCCTAAGAATAATGGGGTACTTTGCTATTGAGGAAAAAAAAACGAAAGCATGAGCTAGGATGTTTCTTTGAAAAATCTCCGTTTGCAGTGATGTCTGTTTAAAAGTTACCCCCTAGGGGTATTAATGACTGCTCTATTATTCTCTTTAGACCCATCTTTTACTTTTAGAGACGCTGGGATGAAATCCCTGACATGAAGCAGTAGAAGGGAGGCAGCGTGGATGTCGTGGTTCAAGGGGAGACAGTACGTCATGGTGGGAAAAGCACCACGGCCCAAGCTTGGCACCAGGCTGGCTGGTCAAATCGCCGCTCGGCTCCATCTCACCCTTTTAGTCAGCCCTTGGCTTCAGCCTGTGGCATGATGCCCCCCGTGTTCAGGGTGGGCCCCTTCCCAGTTACAGCTATCTAGAAACACCCTCATTGACAAACCCGGAAGTCTGTTTCCATGGTGATTCTAGGTCCTGTCAGGTTGACAGGGACGATCAGACTGATCTATCAAGGATTGGCCATGGGCAGTCCTGGAGTTGCTCTGTGTCTTCCGAGGGAGGGGGTGGTGGTGGGGTTACATGGAGCGGCACGGAGTGATAGGACGGCGTAAGGAGAGTTGAACTGTAGGGCGGGGAGGCCAGTGAGATCAGATAAACCGTTCTCTTCTTCCTAGAGTCACCCGGCGTGTCTCCACGGCAGTCCGGTGTGAGCCAGACACACCGCTGCAAACGCCACACCCCGTCAGCGCCTTGTCATTAACAGCTTTGTCTGGAGTTCTGGCTTGCCAGCCTTTAGATAAGGCCTACATGTTAAAGGCTTGCTCACCAGTCCCCCGTGCTCCTGGGGTGTGGCGCAATGTTTAGGAGGTGGGGCATTGGGGGAGGAAGTTAGGTCATGGGGGTGCACCCTTAAAAACGGTAGTAGGATCCCAATCACCCCCTCTTCTTTTCTTGGCTTACTGGCCACAGTGAAGGGCCAACTTTATTTTACTGAACGTTCCCGACCATGGTGCTCTGCTTTACCATAGGCTCCAGAGCAATCAAAGACCAACAAAATATGACATGGAAACCCTGAAACTCATAGACGAATTAAGCCCTTCTTCCTCACAGTTGTTTGCCTCAGGTATTTTGTCCTAGCGATATGAAACCGACTAACATTGCCCTGACTGGACTTCTCAAGCCACCATGCTTTTCTCTCCTCACCGTACCACCTAAAGGACGGCTTTTGCTCCCATCCATCTCCTTGTTATTTAAACCTCTAGGCATCAAGCTAGAGAACGGGTGTCCTTACCATTCTCCTCAAAACATTCTCTCTTGCCTGTGGGCACCCAGGGCATCCTTAAACCATTTTCTCAGTCCCGTCTTCTCTAATTGTCTTCCATGGTGGTCATTGGTTGGCATCCATTTCTGTTTTCTGATCTTCCTTCCTTGGCCTCAGGAAAGTTACGTTTTTTCTTGTTGGCATCTGTGTTATTGGCAGTTTGTCCAGATGTCTGTATTTCCCATGTTCAATCCCACTCCCTCCAGGTCGTATCCTGTAGATGGTGAGAACTCACCCGCTCTTGCTGTATCAGCTCTGAAGATGGTTCTGTAACTCAATTCTCAACTATGTACTGAGTGTTCCTGCCTCCTGTGGGAGACCATCTCTGTGCAGCCTGAAGGGGGCCCTCTAGCTGAGGCATGGGCTCCTCTGGAGACTGGTAGAGGGTTGCCTAACCCAACTCCTGCCTCTTCAGCCCCTTGGACCCCTAACCTTTCTCTGGTATTCCGGGGATCTGTTACTACTTCGAAGGAGCTCTGGTGTGAGAGTAAGTGGGCATTTCTCCCTCCCTGCTAATCGCCATCCACGCTGTGCTGTTTGTGGTGGTGTGACCAGAGCTCTGGCTGGGCACAGCCCTGGGTGTCTGATTTCCCCCTTCGGTTCCTCACTCAGCCACCCACCTCTGTCAGCTCTTCCTCTGTGATTGCTCTCAGCCTGCGGCCAAATCCTCGCCACCTCGTTCCCGCTCTGTTTAATATTTATAAATGGGCTCTTTACTTATTCAGAGGAGAGTTTTAAAAATTATCCAGGCAGTTCATGCTCACGGTAGAAAAAAGTTGGAAAATGCAGATAAACAAAAAGAAGGAAGGAAGGAAGGGGTGGGGTGGGGGTGGGGTGTGAGGATGGAAGAGAGGAAGAGAAGGGAGGCAGGAAAAAGATCACTTAGCTCACAATTCAGATCAGATCCTTTCCTGCTTTTATAGTTATTATTCTAGACATTTCTGTGGTATCTCTCTATATGCCTACATATTCTCAAATATCCAGTCTTAGGAACTATGACAATGGCCCCTGTGTTATTTGCAGTCTGCCTTTGGTGAATTTTGTTTCTCAACTTCTCTAGATATAGTTGTTATGGCTTTTCAAGATTGTGCGGTGGTCTGACCTCTTGACCTGTATGACATCTCAGAGAATTGCATTCCAGCACTGCCAGCTAATTGTAAAACTTCACGATCTCGCTCCTCTTCTGAAAAAACAAAAAACAAACAAACAAAAACAAAAAACAAAAAAACAACAACCATGTAGGCCGCTCCCTTTTGCCTCCCGCGTCTGTAGGACGGGTGCTCACCTTTCCCGTCTTCTTTATTTCTTTGCTTGGTTAGGTGGTAATCTGTTTCCTGGGGCTGCCATTTGGTAGTCCCTCCACTTTTACCTCTTCTCGTACCGTAATTGTTCGGGAAGGTGGGGGTGTGGCGCGACCATCCTGAGATCTCACAGCGTCTTGCGCATTGGCTCACTCTTCCAGTTCATTCCTGCCCAGAGCCGTTGGGTGTTCGTGGTTCTGGGATCACGGCGTGACCCGAGCACCTCCTTGCAAGTGAGATCTGGAGCTGTGATGAGAGAGCTGGGAGGGCAGTTTGACAAGTGACTCGCACTCACTCACAGAGGTTAGCTGGGGATGGCGGTGGTGATGATGGTGATGATGGTGGTGATGATGGTGGTGGTGATGGTGGTGATGATGGTGGTGATGATGGTGGTGATGGTGGTGATGATGATGGTGATGGTGATGGTGGTGATGATGGTGATGATGATGGTGATGATGATGGTGATGATGGTGGTGATGATGGTGGATGGTGGTGATGATGATGGTGATGGTGATGATGGTGATGGTGATGATGATGATGGTGATGATGGTGATGTGGTGATGATGATGATGGTGGTGATGATGATGTTGATGATGGTGATGGTGATGATGGTGGTGATGATGATGGTGATGATGATGATGGTGATGGTGGTGATGATGATGATGGTGATGATGATGATGTTGATGATGATGATGATGGTGATGATGGTGGTGATGATGGTGATGTTGATGATGGTGATGGTGGTGGTGATGATGATGTGATGGTGATGTGATGATGTGATGATGGTGGTGATGATGTGATGATGGTGGTGATGATGGTGATGGTGATGGTGATGATGATGGTGGTGGTGATGATGGTGATGTGTGATGATGGTGATGGATGATGATGGTGATGATGATGGTGATGATGGTGATGATGTGTGATGGTGGTGATGATGATGGTGATGGTGTGATGATGGTGGTGATGAGTGGTGATGATGATGGTGATGGTGGTGATGATGGTGATGGTGATGATGGTGATGATGATGATGATGGTGATGTGGTGATGATGATGATGTGTGATGGTGATGATGATGGTGGTGATGATGGTGATGGTGGTGATGGTGGTGATGGTGGTGGTGGTGATGATGATGATGATGATGGTGATGATGGTATGTGTGATGATGTGTTGTTGTGAGTTTTTTGATAGTCAGATATTTGTCACCGCCGCGCCTATGTACATTTTTACTCAATTGTAAGATTTAAAGTCTTGTTCCATCTGAATTGTCTTATTGTGATCTATTGCTTTAATGCAGCATTTGTAAGACTAAAACGGTGCTATGGCTGCTGCCTCCGCCAACCTCAGCTTCCCAACATGACGGTGGTAGGTTTACCGCCAGCTCTGGGAGCTATTGAGGGTCTATGCTTTTATCCAAGCAGCGTGTAGCCCAGAAACCTCTTTTTGTTTTGTACTAGCAAAAGCTAAATCCAACATTCAGCTTAATGTGCCAC
Organism: Peromyscus leucopus; assembly: GCF_004664715.2. Classification (NCBI taxonomy): domain Eukaryota; kingdom Metazoa; phylum Chordata; class Mammalia; order Rodentia; family Cricetidae; genus Peromyscus; species Peromyscus leucopus. The sequence continues at coordinate 31,884,005 of NC_051077.1, read as the reverse complement.
TTGCAGAGGCCTCATTCCCGGCATAGGTGGTGATGGTGATGATGGTGGTGATGGTAATGATGGGCAGGACGGGTCTGCCAGGAGGATTTGGAGCGGCCTGGAAGGCTGAGGAGACCAGAGAAGCCAGAACTGGAGCCCAAAGGGTGGTGTGGGGAGGGAGGGATCACTCAGATGGTAATAAAGTGGTTGTCCTGGATCTGAGTTCAGTTCCCAAAATCCACAATAAAAAAAAAGCCAGGCGAGGTGATGAATGCTTGCCACCCAGGGCTGAGGAAGGGAGGCAGCTTAGCAACTGGCTGAACTCTGGGTTCAGCAAAGGACCCTATTTCTCTGTCTCTCTGTCTCTTGCTATCTCTCTGTCTATCTCTCTCTATATGTAAATATTACATTGAATAATACAAATACATATAATATACATTTATATTATATGATACAATATAACAATAATATAATATATTATTTTAATATATATTTAAAAAATATATTCTAATAGTGCCTGAGGAATGAAACCCAAGGTTGTTCCCTGGTCTCCATATGCATGTGCATGCACGCCTGCACATATACATATACACATTTATGGACATGCACAGAGAAGCATGCAGGTACCCCACCACCACACACATACTTACAGAAGACGTGACGTATAGAAGTCCCCTGGAAGCAGAAGCAAGTTTGTCACGGTTGACATGCCAAAGTGAGGCTGAGATGGGGGTCAAAGGCCTTAAAAGGATACCTCCTTCCTTTCCTTCAGATGGGCCAGTTAGTCACGATAAATGGAAAGGTCCACATGACTGGCTTGGCCTTTGACCCAGGTGCTCACAATTGAAACCATGATCAATTTCCACATTTTTATGACTATGATATTACCAGCCAGATCTTGAAGTTCAGGTGTCTCTGGGATAATCCCAATTATTGTTTTAAGCTGATTAGTTTTTTTTTTTTTTTTTTTTTTTTTTTTGTATACTAAAGAGTATAAAACCCTTGGGATATCCAGGACTTCCTTTTCCGTATGTCAGATGAAATTCTTTCCAGCATGATCAGTTCATGCCGGATATATTCCAAGTTTCAGTGTGTGCACACACGTGTGTGTTCGTTTGCTATGTGTCCAGGTAGTAAAGTCAGCAAAGCTGCTAATGTATGTGTTGTGACACCATAGAAGCCTTTGGCTCTTTAAGGATAGTCAATAATTCTGCAATTAAAAATTGGTGTCTCTTTAAAATCACATTCCTATTTGCTGACATCTGTACCCATTTTGGCTGTAGTTCACTGCGTTTTCCAATCAGGACGGAATAACTTGTTCCAGCGTTTGAATCAAGACACAAGGAATTATTCAGGCTTCACAAATGGAATCCCAGTGTTTGAAGCTGCGGGGGACCTTCCATTGGGCCGGGTCTCGTCATTATACAGAAAATGACCCAGAGGCCCTCAAAGGTGAAGCAATTTGCCCAAAATGACACAACTAATTAGCAGCTCAGGCACAACTCAAATCCAGGACTTCTGGCTTTCATTCCGGCGATCTTCCCACCATTCCATGCAGCCTGCTGGTTTGAAAGAAAGAAAGAAAAAAAATTGAGAAGCCGAGACAGGGAGAGAGAGAAAGTGAAAAAGAAAAAAAAAAACAACAGGGCTTTTGAGCAGACACACTGCTCTTGTTCTGGTACCTCTATAAGGAGTGGGAAAATCTCGACATCCTAATAAAAGAAACATTTAAAAACGTATTGGGGTGGTGATGAAAACCAAGACCGGGAATATTTGTGATATGCTAATTAGAAAGTATCTCATTATGCAGGAGACGGGAGGCTTGGCAGAGGGCGACGCTATTCCGAGAAACTTAAGGAAACTTCAAAGGTGGCATAGAAGAGTGCTCTTTTTATTTATTTGATAATGTGTGGCTGCCGTCAGATTTCTGATGGGGTCTGACACCTTTATAATAAACCCCAGAGGAACTCGGCGAACCTGTCAGACACTTGGAAGGGAAAGCAGACGATTTCATTGCCATCCCAGGCTCCTCAGGTAGAAGGTGGGCCTTTCCTCTACCGCCAGCCTTCTTCCTGTAGAGACTTGTCCCTGCTCCCATTAGTTGAGCGAAATGAGATCGTATTTTGGCAGCCAAGCTTGTCACTCCAAGGTGACCTCTTGTTTTAAGAAACCAATCTTTTCGTTTGTTATTACGGTGTGCTAATGCACCACAAAAAGCCATTCTTTGGGGGAGAAAAAAATTCAAAGCAGAATTTCCCTCTACTCCTGCTTTCTTCCCCAGATCCTTCCAGAACGGGGAAGGGTGTTTCTTCCAGAGATTTCTAATTGACCTGGAAAAACCCCACCAGAACCTGGCCAAATTCCAAGGAGGCTGAAGTACTCCCAGGGAGGAGGGGACTAACTCACGACCTTGATGCTTTGGGACAGGCTTGCCACCCAGGGCTGAGGAAGGGAGGCAGCTCAGCCTTCCCACTCACTGTCTTTCCGCCAGGCTACTCTGGTTGCCTGTGTTGCCCATCAGCAGAGCGGAAGTTTCTCCCACCATGGTGGTCTTGGTACCCAAGCAGACAGAGCATGAAAGCAGCCTTGTGTCACTGAGCTTGTGGCAGTGCTAGCTAGAAAACAGTATGGGGACAGCAAAGAACCCTTCGAAGTAGAGACTGGGGATATAGTTCAGTTGGAAGAGCTCTTGACGAGCCTGCCAAAAGCCCTGGGTTTGATTCCCAGCATCCGATGGAACTAGGCATCGTGGTACATGATTAGGACATCCGCGGCTATGTAGTGAGTTAGAAGCCAGCTCAGGTTACATGAGACCCTGTCCCAAACCTCCCACTCCCCCCAAAAAATACCCAACATAAAAAACCCTTGAAGTAGCTAGCGCTTTGGGCAGGGAGTGGTGGACATGGGTTTTGGGGTTAGGATCACTTGGCTTTGGATCCCAGTTTTGCTTACTGGCTTCTCATGAGCATGGTGCTTACCCTTGTTGCCTCAGCTTCCCCATCTGTGAAATGGGTCCCAGTGAGTCCTTATAAGCATGCTCTGAAGGTATTGAAAAGTGAATCGCACACTGGAGGTGCTCTGTGTGTGACTATGGGAACGTTCATTCATTTTAAATGAGGACCCCACAAGCGAATTCCCATCAACTTCCAGCATGCTACCCCCCACAGACAGGGGCTGCTCCTCCTGCTCTCTGGCTTCCTGTCTCATCCTGTGTTGTCACTATCCTTCACACCCCCCCCCCCCACGTGACGCCGCCGCATAGTCAGGGGGCTCCAGACGGAGCTGGTGCCATGCTGTTTGGACTCCCCAACCTTCCAAACCATAAGCTGAACAAGCCTTTTTCCTGAACAAGGTGTCCAGACTTAGACATTTTTCTTTTTAAAAGCTATGAAAAACAGACTAACATAACCCGTCACCTACAGTACTCAGGATAGAAGGGGTCCCAGGTTGAGTACAAACAAATGGCTGTCACCCTGCCCCAGAAAGTTCCAATGACAAATAGTGCCAGGTTCTGAGACCCTCTGCAGGGGAGAAATATGCCCACACTGATGCTTCCCACACCAGGCCCTCCTTATAGACGGGGGTTTGTGACCTCTCAGGAAACGCACATTCCAGAATGCCATTTGGAGCACACTGGCCCCAGAGCCTGGTGACTAAGTGTTCACTAAATAGTGCCTTGAAGGAGGTCACCTTTTCTGAGCCCACGTGAAAGGATTCGAAACATCTGTAAAGTACTTCCACATGTGCGCAGTAAAGAACCTGGATGAATGGAGATTCGCAGTGCTGAAAGCCGTACATCCGCTCTGAGCAGAACATTCGAGTTAATTACTGTGCCCTTTGAACTCACGGCATTTCCATGAGTGAGGCACAGTGATCGGCTCAGACTTCTAGAATCTCAAAACAAGAGCCAGGCTCACCTGACTTAAAAGATAAATGTTCTAAACGAGGCAAGGCTTGATTTTGGGTTATTCAGTACCAAGACGTATGTGCACGCAGGCAGAGTCCCCTTAGAGATCCATCATCTGAGTCGGCTTCCATCCAGACTGCTCCCCGCACCCCCTTGGTCTTACTGAGATTTATGTAGTCATATCTGAGTGTGCAGGAAATACTTTTGATAGATGTTCACGGAAACCCCACCGAACTCTGATGAAGTCTGTAGAAAAGGCTGTTTCAGCTGTACCCTCCCTTCCAGAGTGTTTACATCATTATATCCCCCCCCCTCTCCTTTTCCAACTCCAGTCTTACTTCTGTTGTCTTCTTCATTTGGTCTGCACTTTTTAAAATCAGAGGGTTACTTTATTTTTAAAATGCTGTTTCCTGGAGTTTTACACCTTTCCAATTTTTCAAAAGGAGGACTTTTAGAGTTTGGAGAAAACACGTATCTTTTTTTTTGCTTTTTGTTTTTTCAAGACAGGGTTTCTCTGTGTAGCTTTGCGCCTCTCCTGGAACTCTCTTTAGAGACCAGGCTGGTCTTGAACTCACAGAGATCCGCCTGCCTCTGCCTCCCGAGTGCTGGAATTAAAGGTGTGCGCCACCACCGCCCGACTGAAACACGCATTCTTTACTGCAGGATTTTTCCAGTGTGTTTCAGTCTCCAGTATGTATTGTTAAAGAGAAGAACAGTTTACTATTTCTTGATGCCTCCCTCTACTGCATGGCAACCACACAGGCGGTCTGTAGATCCCTCTTCGGAGGATGCCGCTCGCTGCAGGAGTGACCGGAAGCCTGCTTACCCGGGTTTCTCTAGTCCCCACTCCAGCTCTCTGGTCTTGGTGACTCACATTGACCGCCCTAGGAAAACGGATGACTATAACCTCTCTCAACCACCGCGTGTTCTCCCACTTTCTGTCCCTTCTCATGACGGGCGTCTTTCCCACACACCAACATGGCTTCTCTCGCCTCTGCACCTCTATCAGAGAGTGGGTTCTTCAGATACCAGTTCATCTGGGAAGACTGTCACGGCCACCACAACCCCTAAGATCCTGTAGAGCCGGAGCCTGTACCATAGCTGCCCCGACCAAAACTGTTATCTGTACCACAGTTGCACCAATCCAAAGAGTCTTCAGGCACGACACTGTGGCAGCATTTTGCCATTTGTCCCCGTGGTTTTTTTATATGCATCTTTGTTACCTGAAGCTAAACATATGTGTGTATATCCCCGGCCCGTGTCACATACCATGGAAATGTCACTGCATGAAGAAGAAGGGGACAGTTTAAATCTCACACTGAAGATTGACAATTGGTTCTGTTTCTCCCTGGGCACCAGCTTTGAAAAGGGGCTGGGGTGGGTGGGGCCATGAGTTTACCTTCCTTTGGGTCCGTGAAGTGGACAGAGGCTATCGAAGCTGAACGAACCATTGCACCAAATGAACGCATTCAGTGCGCGGAGGGCACCAGGTCCCGGGAACAAAAAGGCATTGTTATCTTCACTCAAATGAACTTACAGCCTGTTCGGAGAGATAGCTGTTACAATGCAGTTTAATAAAGGGCCACGCTGGCCGCGTCCAAAGGCATTGTGAGACTCCAGAAATGAGGCTGGCTAATTTCAGTGTGGAAGGCTGCGGGAAGGCTGCTAGAAGGAATCAAAGGGTACAAAGGAACGCTCCTCAGAGAAGAGAGAGTGATGGGGGCGTGGGTGGTGGGGGGTGGTGGTGGAGCCAGAGGGACGTTGGAGTTTGGAAGGAGGAGAGGAAGTAAGGGAGGTTGTGAGCGGACGGGAGAAACAGCGAACAGGAATGAATGAAGTAGAGGCTTGAAGGCATGGCAGACCCTTGGGGAAGCAGGGCAGAGACAAGGCAGGATTTTGCTTGGCCGTCGGGGCTTTAGCTACTGAGTCACTCGGGAGCCATTAAAGTTCAAGCCAGTGAAGAATATGGTGCCGTTTATGCTTTAGGAAGAGGGAGGAGGGGGCCGACTCCTGGTCAGTGACATGAGTGGTCACCTGAGATCATTTTAGGTCATGGTTCCTGCTGTTCTCAGCGGACCCAGGTGGACGTACAGGAAACAAACAACCAGGCCGTGGCCGCTGGCTTTCCACGGGGATTGAGTTGTTTCTGATGAAAGAGACAATGATGCTTCCTTTGGCTCTGCTTCGTCCCTAAATGGCCACAGCACTATGTGATGTCAGGCGACAGATGCCCAGCTGATTTCAGGAACATCAGCCGACCCCAAACCTGGTCCTTAGTTGTCTAAGAGCCAGCTTTGCTGATTTTTCCCATGGTCTCTCCTTCCGGTGTCTCTTGGCGGAGCCTCCGGGCATCTTATTATCGCTAGTGAGGAAGGAAAGTTTTCCCTGCTCAGGACCTGCCCCGACACCCTGACGATCCTGTTCCCCCATGTGATGATGGGGTCACTTCAGCCTTCCCAGCTTCGGGGCGTCTGACTCAAGAGCATCTGCTTTCATGAGGCATGCTAACTGATTTATGCAGAGAGAGGATGAAGCTAGTGGAGAGGGCGGGTGTAGACAGGGCTGGCTTCACCTCATTAGATCAGGATTATTGTACAAGTGCCACAGGCCCAGGTACGGAAGGGGTTGAGTTATTTGATGTCATTGTTTTTTTCCTCTAATTGCTCTCCAGCTACAAGTTTAAAATCTTTTTCTTAGGGTTTCTGAAACTAACACTTTTATTTCTGAGACTTTCCGATCTTTTCTAACCATAAAAGTGACTGGATTTTTAAAAATTTGTGTGCTTTATGCACATTGTCACTTTCTTACCTGATAAAAACAGTTAAGACTTGACAGTACTCATTATGTTCCAGGAATTGTTCCACACACCAGGCATATGAAAATTCAACTCATTTCCCTAGTAACCCACCGAGTAGTGCAAGTATAAACACACACACACACACACACACACACACACACACACACACACACCCTATCAAAAATAGTTACCAAGACAAACAAAACAAAAGGTGCTTACCACCAGAAGTGTCTTAGATATCAGATTTGGAAATATGTGTATATGCAAATGAAGTGTCTTAGAAATGGGACCCAAATATAAACCCATGTTTTATACATATCATATGGTGTGATTTTGTTCCATATTCTTAAAAAAAGCACCTGTGTTCGGTCACACACAGTCAAGTATGGAATTTTCCACTTGTTTAAACACTAAAACTTTTGGATGTTAGAGAATTCTGTTTTTCAGATTTTTCTGATTCCAGATGTTGACTCTGTAACAGCACTGGGGATGATACACCTGGGGATAAAACCTAGGCATCTGGGGCTTGGAGTCCGTCTGGGCGCAGAGGCTGTGCACTTAGACACTTGACATTTGTAACTTTGTATTTGTTACAGGCAGCATCACTTTATACTTCAGGGCATCTCGACTTCCTTCATTCTGCTCCTTCGGAAACCCTGATGGATACGAAGTCGCAAGGAGGGGGAAGACTTGCACAAGTTACTTCCATTTTCTGTCTGTTCCTCATCTATAAAGTGACTTCAGCTTTGGAGTTCTTGATGCCACAGCAGCAGTGAGAGAGAGGGGAGGAGAGGGAGGGGTGGGGAGGAGGAGGAGGAGGAGGAGGAGGAGGAGGAGGAGGAGAGAGAGAGAGAGAGAGAGAGAGAGAGAGAGAGAGAGAGAGAGAGAGAGAGACTTGGTGGGCTATGTGGAAAATGAGGACTCAAGGCTTAAAGAAAGTGCAGGAAGCTGGGAAGAACAAGCTCTCCCTCGAAACTGTATCCTCTGGGGCCAGAGTGATGACTTAGTCAATAAACACTTGCTGCCAAGCCTGAGGACAGGAGTTCAGATCCCCAGCACCCGGGTGAACACCAGGTGGGTGCTGCAGCCTGCCTGTGACCTCAGTGCCCAGGGGGCAGGCACAAGGTAGTCCAGAGTCAGCTGGCTAGCTAGACTAGCCGGATAGGCAACCTCGGGTTCCAGCGAGAGACTCTACCTCAATACATAAGATGGAGAGGGAAGAGTCATTGCGAGAGACACCGGACAACCTCAGGCATCCACATGCATGTACACACACCTGTAAAAGCACACCTGCACACATGCACAGCACCCACATATATGTGAACACACAATACACATACATGTACACAAGAAAAATACAATAAATACATCCTTCAAACAAAGTCGATTTTGGAGAGGTCACCGTTTTGGTATTCTCTGGCTTGCTTTCTGTTCTGTCATTTTCACAGAATCATTTCTTTTCCAGACTCTAAATGACTGCCATTTGGAATTTGACAAAGGTTAAAAGAATTTTGCATTTTAAAAATGGGGGCCGGGGAGATAGTTCTAACAGCAAAATGGCTGCCACAAAAGCATGGCGACCCGTTTGAGCCCCAACACCCAAGTAAAAGTTGGGTGTGGAGGACATGACCTCAGCATTAGGAGGAGAGACAAACCAATGCCTGGAGCTCATTGGCCAGTTGGCCTAGCCAATCAGTGAGCCCCAGCTTCAGTGAGAGATACTGCCTTGAAAGAAAATAAGGTGGAGGGACTGAGAGATCGGCTCAGCAGTTAAGAACGCTTGCTGCTCTTGCAGAGGACCAGAGTTAGGTTTTCAGTATCTTCTTCTGACCTGTGAGGGTGCCTGCACTCACGCGCTTACACACACACACACACACACACACACACACACACACACACACACACCAAGAATTTTTAGTTGTTTCCAAACTTGCAACTTGGTGCTAAAGCATTTTTCTGTTCCAAATTAAACACACACACACACACACACACACACACACTCCTACACATATGTGCACAGATGCACAAACACACACACACACACTCCTACACATATGTGCACAGATGCACAAACACACACACACACAAACACATGCACACACTCATACATCCACATGCACGTGTGCACCCCCCCACCCCCGACACACACATAAAGTTTGCATTGTTAGTTTTGTTTGTGAAATTCAAAATGGATTGCAGCCCAACACCTCAAGTACAGCACAGGATTAGGCAGTATTCATCGTGCTTTATGACAATAACATTATATAATTCTGACTTTAAAGAAAGAAGGTTTGCTTATTTGTTTGTGTGTGCGTGCCTGTGCACCAGTGCTTGAAGATGCCAGAGGTATCAAATTTACTGGAGCTAGACTTACAGGTGGTTGTAAGCCACCCACTGTGGGTGCTAAAAACTGATCTCTGGTCCTCTGGAAGAACAGCCAATGCTCTTAACCACTGAGCCTTCTCTCCAGCTCAGTAGCTCTGACTTTGGAAGCAGAGTGCTATTCCCCTTCTAACTGAAAAATCTAATATGAATCTTTTCTTTGATCTCTGTTACCGCAACATGCTAATGCACAGAAAGGATATGGGAGAATAACATGTTATTTTCCTGGGGGGTAAGGGGGGTGGAAAGCATGGATCATCATATGGCATTTTGTGTATCTTCTTTGAGGTCTCCTTTGTATTACTATTGCTAAGTTTAGATGAGCTTTTCTTTAATATTTATTTCAAGTCTGGATCTAGAGTAAAATTTAGGCATGTGTAAAGCATTTCCTCACTTTGGTGTTCTAGTTGTCGGTGGTAGCGCTTTCTGAAGTTTGGTTCCTGCCTGTGTGGTTGGATGGTCAGTTTTGTGGTGCCGGTAGGTAAACAGAGACCAGTTTAAGTGAACATATTTTACTTGAGCAAGAAGTAGGTTCCAGGCACAGGCTATATACTCTCTTTACTCCAGGAGGATCAGAAGTTCCAGGCCAGCCTGGGCTACATAGAGAACTCTGGACAAGCACACAGCAGAGTGAAACACTGGTCCAGGAAAAGACAAAGGAAAAACAAAAGCAGAAGAAAAACTAAGAAGCCCTCCGCCACCAAGCAAAAAGGGAGAGGAGGAGGAGGAAGAAGAAGAAGAAGATTCTGGAACCTAACCTTTCCAGATGGTTTTGAGTACTCCACCCCAGGCAATTCACTGATTGTGCTGCCCCCCCAGGCTCAGGCTATTTCTGTAACTTTAAGCAAGCAGATAAGCATGGACTGTGCTGGGCACTTATTTGCTCTGAGGTTCTGCATAGTAACACGAAAGCTTCCTGGTCCTGCAGGGTATAGCCTGTTTTGAGCACACGTGACAGCCACCATCAAGCACGTCGTCGTGGTGCTATCTTGAGACACAGTTTTGTCACCCAGAGGGAAGAAAAGCGACAAGAAAGGAAATTCGCATCCCTCCTCGGTGACGCTGTCAAGTGTCGTCAGATAGAGCTAGAAACTGTAAGGGAAAGCCACCCAGGAGCCCACTCTGTGCCAGCACCGAATAGGTTAGAGTCAGAGCAAGAGAAAGAGGAAGTGACATGCAGGAACAATCTGATTGGCTACCGTCAGCAGCCCCCTTATATGGGCATGGTCTGATCAGCAGCACCCGGGACTGGGAAAAGCTCGAAGGCCGTGATTGGCTGAAGCTTTGTTGCTTGGATACAGGGGTACACTCTTAGGTGAGGCATTATACTTCATAGATGTAGGGAGGCTGCTTTGGGACACACCGTACAGTTATAGGTATCAGCTGAATTTATTTGTTTCATAATTATAAATTAAACTTCTTTTATGTTTCTGATTTGACAGATTCAAGCTCTGCACTTAGAGTCCATACGATCTTAGGTGGTAGTCGAGAGATGGTAGGGAACACAGGTCCAAATATAATGCACGCAATGAGCCGTGACTCCAGTCTTGTGATTCCACGTGACCGGAAGTGGGAGAGTTTCGTCCTTATCCTCTGGTACACATTAGAGGGAAGAAAAAAAGCCTCTCTTGTTTACACTATTTTATCCCTATGGGAAGGCTCCATTTTACCTGTCAAAGACTTCCTGGTGAGACTTTCCCGAGTGTTTCAGGTCCAGAATGGAGGAAAGCAGCCCCAGGGATTTCAGAGTAGGTGGAAGTGGGCGTGGCTTTGCTGTCCATCCATTGTGTGCACGCGTCATCCTTCTCAAAATCTCCATCCACTTGCTGACAGAACTTTAGGAGATTTCACTGCAGCTCTGACTTTGACACTTCCCCCATCACCTTCAGAGTCTCTAGAGGCTGTTGACTGCAGGGTTGAACAGGCATCGTCAGTTTATGGAAACGACGCCAACTCCTTATATGTTACATGTATGAAATGTATATGAAGTGGAATGAATAAAAACAATAATAAAAACTGTCATGAGAAGGGAGGTGAGAAGATGGCACTTATAAAGCCAGCAGCCTAGAATGAGCAGGCTGAAGCAGCGAAGGGTAAGCCACCTCCTGGCCAGGGTCCCCTGGGGAGACAGTGTCCAGTGAGCTGATAGCGGGCATTTAGTCTCATCTGTCCTCGGTCACTTCATTATTAAAAACATGTGAAAACATGTCATAGTCTTTCGGGACAGCCTTGTTTCCCTGGTGCTTTATTGCAGGATATGGGACCAGAGACGGTGGTGGTTGTCTGTCCTCTAACCTGCTGAGAAGGTGTCCCTTTCAGAGCAGTGGCCTCGCTTTCCCGCGCCAGCTCGTCACTGTAAATGATGCTCGCCCTGCACAGTCACTCTCGGTTGGTATTCGTTAGAACATTCTGTCAGTTCTGAACTGGGCTTAGCGGATAGAAAGATGGATAGCTTCTCTCTAGATATGCCTCCCAGTTCTCAGGGGGGGAAGGGGAAGGGGGACAGGAAGTGGACAGGACTGCCAGGCTTCCCAGAGCACAGAGTACCAGAGCAGATTACCCTCAGGGAGCTGGTGGGGGGTGGGGGTGGGAGGGCAGACAAAAGAGCCTCGGCTCCAGAGCAGCAGTTCTCAACCTGTGGGTCGCAACCCCTTCAGGGGTCTCAGATCAGATATCCTGCTTGTCAGATATTTACATTATGATTCATAACAGTAGCATGCAATTTGCCTGACAAGGAAGTATGTTAATATGCTACGCAAACTTGTGCTTTCTAGACCTAGAATTTGGGTACTATCTTGGCAAGTCTGTAATCACCCTGAATGTTGACTTTTCCCTGTGCTATCTAAGGGGAAATGTTGGGAAAATGCTTAGACCTCAGGTCAAGAAGTCCCAGAAACCATTTGGTTAACAAGTTTTAATGACATCCTTAGAGAACACTAGAACTCTAGCTAGCCAAGGATATGTGTTTTTTCCAGATTATTTCTGTGCCTGTTGTAGGCGAACTTTTCTTTCCTGCACGCCAGTTCCCAAATAACCGACATGGAGCCTCTATGTTAATTGTAAATGCTTGGCTGATAGCATATGCTTATTACTAACTAGCTCTTACAAGTTAAATTAACCTATTTCTATTAATCTATGTGCTGCCACGTGGCTCGTGGCTTTACCTGTACTCAAAAAACGTCTTGCTCCCTCTGTGTCTCTTGGTAACTCCTCTGACTCCGCCCTTCTTCTTCCCAGAATTCTCTCTCCCGCCCAGTCTCTCCTGCCCAGCTCTAGGCCAGTTAGCTCTTTATTAACCAACGAGAGAAATACATATTCACAGTGTACAAAGATTGTTCCACCAGCAACCTGTGGTTGACGTGGCGGAAATAACGTGGCCCTTACTTGAGTCCTTGAACAGTCAAGAAAGGTGCGAGAAGTTTCTCTAAAAGCGAGTGCAGTGACTTGGGTGAAGGCTGCTCAGCCTCCCTTGCAAAACTGGGGTGACAGGGAACTGCGGAGCAAGCCAAGGGGAGGGACAGAATGCTGTTTTTCCGGCAGCTGGGAAGGAACCGGAATCTCCCTTTTCTTTCTCAAGTAACAGTCATGCTGGTGACTTCTCGAGCTGAAGACCTGATGGACTGCGGTAACCTCACCAGAGCCGCCGCAGCAAGAGCTGAGCAAGTATAAAGAAGGTGCCCGATATGATCAAACCCTTTGTTGTGGCTGAGCACTTTTATTGAAGGGAGGGGTACCCCTCTTTTTCACCCCTACTCTTATCTGTGAAAATAAATGTTTCTGACAAGATAGTGAGTACACCTTGAACCCTTTTGTCATTCTGAATAGCAATCCTCATGGTGAGCTACGGGAATGTAGTTCTGGGAGGGTCAAGTTTTTAAACAACCAGTTAAGCATTGGCCGTGCGCTTATTTGCCGTGCGAAGGTTCTGGCTAGGGAAGTGAGGGCATCCTGGCCCTGTAGGATGTAGCCCGATTTTAGCATACATGAGAAGAACCATCATTCACGCTGTGCTAGCTTGAGACACAGTTTTGCTACCCAAGGGGAAGAAAACACAGATTTCTACTTAATAACACTGTCAAGAGCCGTCAGGCGGGGCTGGAGACTGTTCTCGAAAGCTACGTTGGAACCCCTATCTGTATCAGCATCCAGTACAGAGTGATGGGTGAAGAGACTGTTTCTAGCTCTTGGCTCACCCTTTCCTGGGATGGCAGGGGCCCCATGAAAGGCTATGGGTTCCATCGTATCACCTTTTCAGCCCACTAAGCTCTATTTCCTCTGTTTCCATGACTGGAGCTTGTTTGTGCTATGATAGCTGAAGATCACATGATCGCACAGCTTCACAAGTAAGAGACGTTTCCATTCCGCAGATGAAATCAATAAAGGTGAGGTCAGACTCGGACTCATCATTTATCACCCTGTTAACTCATCAACTCAGAGTTTACCCTTATTAATGTTGGCCTCATTCATTCTAAATTTTGGCATTATTTACATTAGAAGTCAGGCTGGGTTTACTTTGTGGGGTTTATGGAAGGTCTTGTCAGATTGAATAGTGATATAGAAGCAATCAATGACTAGTTCAAAGGGTTTAAAGGCCCCTCCTTGGAGATGCTTCTCTACTTGAAAATACTGATGAGTAATTAAAAAACAAACAAACACACCCAAACTAAAAAAAAAAAAAGCATCCTTCCTGGTTTTTCACAGGATTCTGGAGCTGGCTTGCTTTTGTTTCTATCTTTTGTTAAGTGTTAGTTCCACTCCTCATCACAGTAGGACACAGACTTTTCTCTGCCAGGAGGGCGGGCAAGCGGGCAGGTGTTGCTGGAGGGCTTCTCTCCAGGTTCCCCAAGCCCCGCAGTCCCACAATCCACTTATAAAATAATCACTCAGACGCTTATATTACTTATAAACTGTATGGCCGTGGCAGGCTTCTTGCTAATTGTTCTTTTATCTTAAATTAACCCATTTCTATAAATCTATACCTTGCCACGTGGCTGGTGGCTTACCAGCATCTTTACATGCTGCTTGTCCTGGCGGTGGCTGCAGTGTCTCTCCCTCCTTCTTCCTGTTCCCCCAATTCTCCTCTCTCCTTGTCCCGCCTATACTTCCTGTCTGGTCACTGGCCATCAGTGTTTTATTTATATAGAGCGATATCCACAGCAGGCAGGCATAGGATAGTGTATGCAGCCCTCCTGAGATGTATTCATGAGCTGATCTAAGTGTCTCAAAACAGTAATTCCATGAGAAATCCCAGTGCAAATTCAGCTTTTACACCGACGGTCGAAGGCTGTCTCGTTGCTTTATTGCCTGCGATGTTCTCATGCTGACGTCTTCAAACTCTAACGCCGTGATGTGAGTTATGGCGGCAGGGAAAGTAGACATGAGGTGCTGAGGTGCTGAGGTGCTGAGGTGCTGCCCACGGAAGCCCCGAGAGTTCTTTGCAGAGACCTTCAAGCAGGTGAAGATGGGATCCATCACTTAAAAGAACTTTATGATGAGCCGGTATGAAGCAGAGCTGGTTTATTTAGAAGAGATTTCAGCCGGACATCGCTGGCGCAAGTCTTTAATCCCAGCACTTGGGAGGCAGGTGGATCTCTGTGAGTTCGAAGCCAGCCTGGTCTACAGAACGAGTTCCAGGATGGCTAGGACTGTTACACAGAGAAACCCTGTCTCAAAAAACCAGAAAGAGGACAGGGTGGGGGTTAGGTGGGGAGACAGAGACAGACAGACTGAGACAGAGACAGATTTTAGCAATGACTTAAGCATGGTGGTTATTAGAAAAAAGGTGTTTGGGAAAAGGATAAGACACACCCAGGAGGGGATGTGAACTTAAGAGAGATTCCTGTTTGAGCGTAGATGCAGTAACCGTCTATGCAATTTTGGTGGCTCTCAGGTTACATCTTAAAAGGTTCCTAAAGAACCACTCCCCCTCTCCCTCTTTTTGGTAAAAATGAGACTATAGGCTGGCTTGGGATGGGCCCTGCACAAGATTGGAATCTGATAAGGTACAGCCATGGGTCACATGGTCACACAAGGGGTTAAGGCGTGTCTTTGGTGGTAAGTGGAGTTATTTGTGAGAGTCCTAGAAAACTGCAGATTTACGTCTGGGAAGGAAAGGTCTTGCTTGGCCATACACACTTAGGTCTTAAGCATGATTCATTGTGTTAAAGTTCTCATGTGAAACATTTCTGTGTAGAGGAATGTTGTGTCTCTGTAGGAAGCCTTCACAGCAAATGTTGTTCATTGTGATGGGACCCTTGACCTTCAGCTTAGCAAGAGACTTCAACCGGACTCTGGGGGTGACGGACAGTTCCTGTCCCTTTCCCTGTCTTCTTCTCTGTCTATCTGTCCTCCCTGCCACACTAGTATGAAAACTAAAATAGTAAAGCTGTAGGGTGGCTACTGTGGCCTTGGTGGGCTGCCTTGGGCTCTGGTGTCATACCTATAACAAACACTGCGTGTGCATCTGTTCTGAACAAAGCTAGTTGGTTTCCAAGAGTTTATGTCAGTGACTGGTTGTTTTATGGTCCATGAGCATTGTGCAGCTAACGTCCTATTTCTTTCTAGTCATCAGTTACGGTTTTCATGGCTATTATTTTAAAACCATCTTAATATTTTAACCCGCTTATACTGCTACTAATTTCCTTCATATTAAGAATTGTCTTGGCTCTTGTACTCTGGAGTGCAACATGTATTATTATTTGTGACATTATTTCGTGGAGCAGTGTGTTCTACAAATGAATGTGATTTGTCAATCCTCAGTCTATGAGGACATATGTATACATTAGAATCTTTAAAAACTACTGATTTATTATGTGTATGAGTGTTTGCCTGAATGTATGTGTGTATATCATATGCATGCCTGGTGCCTTCAGAGGCCAGAGGAGGGCGTTAGATCCCCTGGAACTGGAGTGACAGACTGTTACGAGCCACCTTGTAGGTGCTGGGAACCGAACTCAGATCTTCTGCAAGAGCAGCCAGCGCCTTTAACTTCTGGACCACCTCTCCAGCCCCGTAAATTTGAATGATAAGACTTTATTAGTCAGATTTCTGTCACTGTTACAAAACATTATAGAAAAACCAACTTGAAAAAAAGAAAGGTTTATTTATTTATTTTTGATTTTTCAAGACAGGGTTTCTCTGTATATCCCTGGCTGTCTTGGAACACACTCTGTAGATGAGGCTGACCTCGAACTCACAGAGATCTGCCTGGCCTAGAATGGTTTATTCTGGTTCATTTAGTCATTTTAGCTTGTGGCTGTCTGTCCCTCTTGCTTTGGGTTCATGGCGGCACGGCCCATCAGGGCAGGGAATAGGGTGTGGAAGATGCTCCTGGCATCCCGAAAGAACACACTGGGGGGACAGGGAGAAAAAGGGAGGAGAGGAGAGGAAAATCGAGGAGAGGAGAGACAGGGAAGGGCTTTAGTATTCAAATATCACCTTTAAGAATACAACCCCAGCTGGTCGGTAGTGGTGGTGCACACCTTTAATCCCAGCACTCTGGAGGCAGAGGTGGGCGGATCTCTGTGAGTTCGAGGCCAGCCTGGGCTACACAGTGAGTTCCAGGACAGCCAGGGCTATACAGAGAAATCCTGTCTTGAACCCTCCCCCCCAAAAAGAATACACCCCCAGTGACTTAGCATCCTCCCCGAGCCCCCACGTTCCAAAGGGTCCATCATCACTCACTCCTCTCCCCAATAGTGCCTACAACATAGGGGCTTTTCCAGGGACACTCATCCAGACCATGACAAACGCGAAGAGTGAGGTACGGTTAGCTACGAAGGTCTTCAGGTCAAACCTCCTTTGGCTGATTCTCACTGCACACCTGTCCTTGTATGGTCATCAAGGTCAAAGTCATCAACTTTCCACACTGCACCAGACAGCAGGATGTCAGCTATCCTTACGTTAAATATGGAAGTACCACTTGGAGACCCCTGTCTGCTGAGAGAACTCTCTTCTTAAAGTGACGGAAGTGTGCCTGCCCGGAGAATTCTTTATTGTCCCCATTCTCCCAGTCTGCAGTGTCCGGAGTCTACTGAGCATGAAAACATTCTCACGTGAAATCATGCTTTCTATCCTGAAAGTTCAGCTCCAAGAGAGCCAGAAAGCTGGCAGACACTGGTCAAGTGTGGCTTGGGTAATAGATACCTACAATTATTTATGAGCTTTATTTATTTATTTATTTCTTTTTTGACTCCCACATGTATGTGATAGGGAGCACAGTGGGTTTGATTTTGTGGGCAGGCATCATTCCTTCCGGGGGTAGCGGAAGGATGCCATCTTTACGTGGGGATCCTTGTCCTTATGCAGGGAGGTGAGAGATGAGGTCTGCTCTGCTACGCATGTCCGTGAGATTTGTTTGTTTGTTTTGTTTTTTGTTGTTTTTCTTCCCCTCATTTTCTCTCCATCTACTTTCTTTCTTTCCATACTGAGAAATCTCTCCAGGGAGTAAATTTTGTTCTCTTCCTGACCAGCCTCCAGAAGGCTGGTCTTTTTGTGATAGGCATTTTCTGTTCCGTTTTCCAATCTTGCCGACCCTGAGAAGGGTTTTGAACCTTGAACTTTGAATCTTGATCTGCTTCTGGTACTCATGGCCGCGAGTAAAATGACACCAATTGCTTTTAATCTCTTAGTCGCTTCAGTTTGGTCTGAGAACATTGTCTGATTTGTGAACAGGCATTTGTGCCAGAAAAATAATATAAAACCATTGCTCAGAAAACCAGTGCATTAGGAGTCGTCAGCGGCACATAATAATGGCAATTAATGGTAATCAAGACCCCGTTTGCTGCCAGCTGTATCTGGCTTTTTAAAAAAGGGAGCAAAACACATGAAATTTATTTTGTTATTATTTTTTTTTCTGCATTGCATGAGTATTTTTACATCTGCTTGTGATTATTTTGCCTTGTAACTACCACCTCAGGTTTAGTTCTTTTTTTAGGGTGGGGGGGATGGAGAATGAATTCCTTATGTAATAAGTTATAGTTTGGAAAATTTCTCTGACAGGCCATGAGCTCTTCTTATGAAACATTCAATACAAGAAAAAAAAAATACTGGCGCAATAATTCAAAACAGAAATCCGGGCTTATAATAGATAGATGGTGACTCCTGTGTACCTAAGTTAGCTAGCTTTTGTGAGGATGAAAATTTGTACATTCTAGATTAATGGAGTAATTTAATATGAAGCATAGCGATATTAAAGCCAACCGACTAACCAAAATCCCGCCACTGGATAAACGAATCTTGTCACAGGACAGCCTGGCCTGGAGCAGGGCCAGGGCATATTTTAAGATGGCTTCATAGAGGCCTCTTCCTTTCACAATGACTCTTGTAGCCCAGACTTGAAAGGAAGTTAGAGGCAGATTCCTGAAGGGGTACAAACTTGGTGTGTATTTAAAAAAAATCGCCAATGTGTGAAAAGATTTAAATATAAGGGAGAAATGTAAATGCTATGTGTCAAAGACTTGAAATAGCCCGTTTAACACTGATAACCACAAGGGCTTCTTACAGATCGTGAAGTGGGGCTTTTTAAAATTAGAAGCCAGCTCTGCGGCGACCCAAAAAGCGTATGATATCACTGTTGCTAGGGTTGGGCACTGCGCGTGCCAGTAACAAACAGGATAAATCCACATAAATTGATGGCTTTGGTGTTAGAACGTGCTGGCCATCTGCTTACTGTTTGTTTGATTTTTTTTTTTTTTTTTTTGTTTGGTTTGGTTTTTTCCAATCCCGTGTTTTCTCACCCATTGTATCTTTGTATCTGACACTCGGAATTCGGATCTGCTGTGAAGGGATGCATCAGTCAGCCTCGTGCTTCTGCTGTTTGCTTCTCAGTCGGAGTGTGAAAAACCACAAGGACTGTAGAATCAGGGATGAGGCAGAGCATTTTCATGAAGTCACGTTCTGAGCCTTGGGTATAAGCTGTGAACACCGCTTCTCAGATCTGTAAAGTGTTGTCTGGTTTTCAGAAGCCGTCATTATATTTTTAATCTGAAGATAGCTCTTAAGTCTGAAAGTTTTTTTTTTTTCTTTTGTATTGTACACATATGAAAGCGAAGGATCGGTTGACATCCGTGGGTGTTGTGTTCTAGGTTTTTAGCAGAGTGCTCACGGATGCTTTGACAACTTGTAAATGGTGACTGCGCTAATAGCACATATGGTATGCAATCATGCTCCTGGAATATTAAGATGTGAGGAACTTTTTTTTTTTCCTTTTTGAATTTTGTTTTCAGCGTTAGAGATCGAACCTAGGGCCTCGCGCACGAGAGGCAAGTTCTCTGCCCGTGAGCTGTCTCTCCAGCCTGAGGACTGTTTTCATAGGTGTTTGTGGGAACAGTGGGGTCACTCTCACTAGCTCACAGGTGTGATGGAAGGGCCTATGAGACAATGTTGGTGATCATGCTTGGAGTTCTCTGGAAGGAAGCTATGCACATGGGGGTGTGTAAGTAGTTTCGTCGCCATTACCCTTTGGGCGCAAGTCACCCGCGGAAGCGCCAAGGTGAGGCCATGTTGGCCTTGTACCAACATGAAATTGTTGGGGCTGCCCTCCAAGGAAGTGGTGCCGATGTCCCAAGAGGAGCTCCAGAGCTCCGTGGTGAGTCTGCAACGATGTCCCCTCCTGCTGAAGCCTGTGGTGAGTCCTCAGGGGTGTCCCTTAAAGTGGGGATGGTGGTGGACATCTCTCCAGACCTGCTTTCCTCTCCCGCCCAGTTCTGCTGCGTCCCATAGTTGCTCAGGGTTCCTTCCACTCTTGACCCTGCATAGGCTGGCTTTCGGAGGTACCTTTGCGGTGGCCCCTGTGAGGTGAATGGTGAATGGACTCTCACTCTGTCTTCCAGGGAAGAAGGATATTTGGACTTCAATAGTTGTATAGAATCCCAGCAGATAGCAAGAAACAGATTGCTGTGAGTCGGAAGAAAAAGCAGTCACGGGTGTGGGCTGTGCTTTGAACGGCCTCTCTGGAAGTCAAATTGAGATTTGACTGCCATTGGGAAGATGTTAAGATAGACTATTAATGTATTTATAAATGATGAACTTGGATTCTGAAATTAAACTTTTTATTTGCGATTTTCAAAAAAAAAAAAAAAAAAAAAAAAAAAGATAGACTATTAAGAGATTCCTGGGACGTGAAAGATTCACCTTCATGAAGGAATGGATGACAATGAGAGAGTGTGTGTGCCTGTGTGCATGCGTGTATGTGCGTGAGCGTGTGCGCGCACGTGCACGCACACACACACACACACACACACACACACACACACACACACCACCCTTTGGTCTGGCTAGATGCCAATGTTACATTCTTAGGCTTCCTGGCCTCTATAACCACAAACCTAAATAAATCTCTGCTCTTTATAAATTACTCAGTCTGAGAGGTACAGGAGATTCCCTGTCCTGGAGAGGCTACTTCCCGAGATCCTTGGTGGAATCCCAAAATCACTGTACCAAACAATTTGGACCGCACGCTCTATCTGCTGTGATTCCCCCCCCCCCCCCCCCCCCACAAATACATATATTCACGATGCAGTTTAGTTTATAAATCAGGCACAGTAGAGGTAATGCAGAACATTTCTAACAGTGCACCATAGTGAAGCTAAATGAATGTGGTGCCTGTTACTTCCGCAAGTACTCACCCTTCTTGGGATGCCTGAGAGCCAGCCCAACCTCTTCCCCACGTGGCTGGATGTCTGAGATGCTTTTCCTGGGGCTCCCATGAAGTAAATGTTAAGTGGACAGTTGCCATAAAAGAAGGGGGTCCTTTCACTTTGGAGAGAAGACCATGGGCCTCTGGCCCCTGGGGGGTCCTCTGTGACTTTTGTCACCTGTATAGGACTCAGGCTTTAGTGAAGTCGCAGGTCCAGACCTTAAGCCCTTTGCCTCATGCCTCCTCATCCCTGTCACAGAGCAAGATTTGTGTCTCATTTGCAAAGCCTTCTGGACAAACTTAAAGCCTGCTGAGAGAGAGAGAGAGAGAGAGAGAGAGAGAGAGAGAGAGAGAGAGAGAGAGAGAGACAGACAGAGAGAGAGACAGAGAGAGAGAGAGAGAGAGAGAGAGACAGAGAGACAGAGAGAGAGACAGAGAGAGAGACAGAGAGAGACAGAGAGAGAGAGAGAACAGGTATTTGTGTGCTCATGTGTGGGAGGCCATAGGTCCGTCAGCCTTAGGTGTGGTTTCTCAGGTCCCGTCTACCGTATTTTTTTGAAATAAGATCTCTCCTGTTGCCTGGAGCTCATCGATTAGACTAGACCGCCTGGCCGGAAGCCTCCAGTGCCCCCACCTGTCTTTGTCTCCCTCACGCTAGGACAACAAGCATACCCCACCCCCCCTGACTTTTTATGTGGCTTCTGCGGCTCACACTTGCGTCTTCATGCTTGCATGGCAAACCCTTTCCGGACTGAGCCGCCCGCCTCAGCCCAAGCTTGGCTTCTTCTCATCTCTTGTGAACACTTGAAAATCCTATCGCCTCAGAGGACCGGCGTCCGCTGAGAGTTTTTGCTGATGTCCATGTTGCCCCAAATGCAGGAGTTGCCCCCAAAGGTCCAGGTCTCTTGATGCTCCGAGTTCTGTTATCAAGGGCACCTGAGCCCTGTCCTAGACACACGCTGCACTTTGACAGAGACTATCATCTATCTCTGGAGCTTGAGGGGAGACTTGTGAGCTGGTCAGTACACTCCCCTCATCTTGGCAAGGCCCTGGGCTCTCCCCCATGGAGCTGTGAGGCTGGTGTGATGGACTTTCAGGGAGCGCGGAGCAGGGCCTGGGAAATCTGGCCTCGTTTCCTTCAGGAAAATGCCAGCATTGGCCTAGTGTCCTGGTTGGCTCTTACCAGAAAGGATGACTGTCAGGCCTCTTTAGTACAATATTAATAGCTAGGAACAGAGCCTCACTAGAGAGGACATTTTTAAAAATGACAGTAGTCAAAATTAAACCGGGGGAGTCGTCACCACCCCCTTGTGATTGAAAAGATGTTGAAAGGCCTTACCCAGGCAAAGGACCCGCCTTATCTCTGCTGGCCGATGGGCTAGTTCCACTGTGCGACAGGGACCCAGAGTCTGCCCTTCTTGCTGCTGACAGGCCTGGAGGCCTGAGCCACAGCCCTCCCTTCACCAGGGAGCCCCACCTTCCTGTCTGAAAACAGAGTGGAGGAGAGTCCGGGACTGCCGTGCAGGTAGCGTGAACTAGCAAACGGGCCACATTGATACTGTTTCCTCCTGTTCCATGAAAGGTGGTCTCCTGGTGAGGAGAGAACGGAGAATATTATTATTATTATTATTTTTGTAAAGATTTGTTTATTTATTATGCAAACAGTGCTCTGCCTGCATGTGTCCCTGCAGGCCAGAAGAGGGCGCCAGATCTGATTACAGATGGTTGTGAGCCACCATGTGGTTGCTGGGAATTGAACTCAGGACCTTTGGAAGAGCAGCCAGTGCTCTTAACCTCTGAGCCATCTCTCCAGCCCGAGAATAATATTTCTAGTGTGGGAAGTTCCCTGCTGTGCACGCAACATGGTCGGAGGCCACTAGGGTCCAGCCTCGGAGCTGAGTATTGGGACTTAAGTGCGAGATGGCCCCACAGGCTCTGGGTGGAGGCCCCGGTGGTCCCCAGCGGGTGGCTCTCCTTCAGCAGATGCTGGAAATCTTCGGAAGGGGGACCTAGCTGGAGGACCCCTGTTTGGGCTGTAGTTTTTTTTTTCCTGTCCTCTTGGGATCCCTTGATCTTTCTGCTTCCTGCCTGTCCCGATATGAGCTGCTTCGCTCTCCCTGTTCTCTCTGCCATGGTGGACTAAAGAAACCCTTGGAAATGGCACACAGGTTTAAGTTAAAAGATGGACTGGGGAGATGGCTCGGAAAGTAAAGTGTTTGCCATATAAGCCTAAGAACCTCAGTTAAAATGCCCTGGACCCCTGTAAAACCGGACACCACGCTATGTGTCTCTGTTCCCAATTCTTCTGCATTGAGATTGGATGTGAAGACAGGAGAACCCTGTATACCGTGACAAATGAGAGACCCCCATCTTAAATAAGGAAGGCGATGACCATCCACCGAGGTTGTCCTCTGCCCAGTCCATCTTTTAACTTAAACCTGTGTGAGTCTCTGGTTTTCACAAGTTCTCAGACTAGAACCTCCTGCTCACCGCGTGCTCCATGGACCAGCACACCAGCATCTCCGGCGAGCTTGAGTGAAATGAACGACTTCCAGCTCCAGCTTAGATCTGCAGGATCTGAAGGGTGGCAGGATCTCAGACATTCCACAAAAGATCCTACTAAAATACTACAGAATACTGGACAACACGAATACCTGCCGTATGTTAGACTATCCCCAGTCTTCAGATTAATTCACGGACAAACACGATTGATTCAGAATACGTGAAGATTAATTTTGACCAAGGGAGAAAAGTCAGGTCTGTGATTTTTATTGCGATAGCGTGTGCATTCTCTGCATAGTAGGATGGGGGCTAAGGAGGAAGCCTTGAGCTTCGGATTGAGAGTTAGATTTGTTCGTGTTATTAAGAATGCTAACGCGCCTAACCCCCGGCACACCGTCACATAATTCATCTGAAGTCCTGACGGCTGTCTTCTGAGGTAAGAATTACCGTCTGGATATTTTAGAAGAGGAAACTGGTTTATAACCGATTTACACAAAGCCTAAGGAACAACCATCTTGCAGAGGGGAAAAGCTGTGATTTACACTCCGGCGAATGTGATCTCAGATGAGCGGACCAGTTTAAGCTCCGTTTTCCAAACTGCAGTGGCTTGGCTTGGCAGAGGGACATTTAAAAAATTCAGCCGATTGTAGAATGGGGCATAGCTCGGTGGTGGAGCACTTGCCTTGCTCAGACAGACAAGGCTCCGAGTTGCTATCCTCAGGGTCACCAAAGGAGAAAGAAACGTAAAGACAACGTGCTCCAAGGATGCATGCCCTGATGCAAGTTTCTGCGTTTGGTTTGATTTTCCGGTCGGTCCTTTCTTGGGGAACAGCTCTGTCTTAGATCTTCAATACTGGTTTGGACCAATAAAAAGTGAGATCGGCTACAGAAGAGGAAATATTTGTCACTTCATAAGGACCAATCATTCTGTTTTAATGGCTGTTTCCTGTGCTTAATCCAGGGTGTTGGTTCCTGATTTGGGTTTTGAATTGCAGGCAGGAGCAAATTGAGAACATACATGTGAGTGTTGGTGTTTTAAAAGCAGGCTCCTTTTAGGTACCTTTTAGGGGAACACAACACAGCAAAACATGGAAAAGTGTCCCCCAACAGATGACCTCAACCAACCAGTTAGTATCTAACATTTCTAAGGAATTTGGAAGGACTCTGTCTTCTTAAAAATTGGGAAGATTCTTCAGCTATTGCAATCATTAGCGTTCAGAGTAAAAACCTTGGGCTGTTGTCCTGGCAATGTTTTGAATCTTAACCTTTGTCTTGAGATTAGAGACACAAAAGACAGCCTCCAGGGCTAAACTGAATGTTTCTGTTTTGTCTTGTTTTTCTCTTCTCCGCCCCGCCCCCCACAAGAGTTACAAGTCAGGCTTGTTCCCTTTGCCCATTGATAGATTTTTTTAAATATGAAATCTACACAGTGGTGTCTGTCATTACCAAAAAAGACAAAAAAACGAACAACCCCCCCCCCCCAAAAAAAAAAAACAAAACCCTAAAAACATAGCTTTGGTACTGAGAGGACCTGACACGGGTCAGCTTCATGTGTTTGCAGCCTGTTTCTGTAAAAGGTAAAGAGCCATAAAGCTCGCCCAAATTATGGTACAGTCATTATTTGAGTGTGTAGAGGGCGGGTGGATGGATGGGGTGGACGGATTGCTGTGAATTAGCTCTAATGACCTCATGCAGCCTCAGGCTATCCAGGCTTTGCTGAGGACCTTCCTGGGATGGTCTCTTTCCCTGTTCTCACCGCCAGCCCCTCCCCCACTCCCACAGGACCCTGCCCCCAAGCCTCTCCTACTCAGCTGATAGGCTCCTTGCGGATGCCTTAGTATTCCGAGGAAAAGTTCCCAGACCCCTTCATGGGGACACCACAAAACTGCCTCAATGGGTGGGTGGCTTCTCAAGTACTTGTACATTTTGCGTGTGTTTTGACTCTGGCTAGTTAGTACTATCTAAAGAGTAGAGCCATTCTTCAGTATCTGCAGGGGAGTGGTCCAGGAGCCGTTCAGGTACCACAATGTGAGGATGCTCAGTCAATGTCTTTATCGAAGGGCGTCTTATTCACCTGTAACCCATGCAATTCTCTGGCTGTTCGTTAAGTCATCTGTATGCATCCGTATGTTTTCCGGGACAGTGTACACACTGTGGTATCATGTTAGTCATTACTGTAACAAATATCTGAGAAACAGGATTTAAAGGAGGCAAGGTTGATTTGGAAGGTTTCGGTCAGCGATGCCTGTGTCTGGTGAGGCGGAACACCATGGCGGAGCAGGGCTGCTCACCTGCTGGTGCCCAGGAAGCAGAGAGAAAGACAGAGAAGGATTCCAGAACAAGGCGCAGCCTCCAAGGACACCCCTCCAGTGACCTACTTCTTCCAAACAGATCCCTTCTCTGAAAGCTTCTATTGCCTGCCAAGAACAGCATCACATTGTGAGCCCCCTAGGGAACCATCCACTGAGGTTAGAGCCCTCAGGGTCACCTAACAGTGCCTGGATCTACTGAGCCTTTGGGGTTACATTTTGTATCCACAGCATAGTTATACTGTATGTTTTGGGAATGATAACAAGAAAAGTCTCTCTCTATTCAGTATGAATGTAAAGATTTTCATGTATGTTTCAATCTGCAGTTGGTTGATATGGAACCTATGGGTAGAAAGAACTGCCAGGCATTGGTGGTACACCCCTTTAATCCCAGGATTGGGGAGGCAGAGGCAGGTGGATCTCTGAGCTCGAGGCCAGCCTGGTTTACAGAGTGAGTTAAGGGCAACCATGGCTACACAGGGAAACCATCTCTGGAAACAAACAAACAAACAAACAAACAAACAGGGCAGAGCCAACTGCAATTTTCTAATGCCCATCAAGGCCAGGAAGGCAAGTTAAGGTCAGGTACATCTCAGGTGCATCATCTGTCATTGGTGATGTAGGCTGTCCTGCCTTTGTGAGACAGCTTCCTCCATCTCTCAGCAGGTGGTCTTCTATGCCGCTTTCTAGAAGGAGTCTGGTGTGCAGGTTTGGCAGTCTATGGCGGCATCATTGATTGGCTGTTGACAAATTAAAGGAAATCTTGTGAGCTGGGAGCCATGATCAAGGGAACAGGCATGAAGTACACTTGAGAGTAATGGAAGAGCACGGGGATGAGGACCACGGCAGAGGTGACCGTACCGTGAAGGCAGCATTGGTTTAGAAGCGGGACACCAAGGCACCAGGGGCCTGGACCACTTGTGCCGCTTCTTAGTCAGATTGCCTGGGCAAAGCCATTCTGTGCCTCAGTTTCTTCATCCATGCGGTATGAGTGTAGGGGCGGATGGATTTTAAAATCTCTTCTCTTTTTCTTCCCAGTTCTCACAGGGTTTGTTTCTGATATCATGCTAGCTCAGCACAAACCATGCGGTAGCTCAAGGAGCCAGTCCAAGGTCTTTGTGTGCAGAATTAAAAGTATTGTGCTAGTATTTCAGAGCCGATGGAAAAATATTAGAAATCTTGAAGGAGGATTCCATAGTTAGATGAAGGATAGCAATAACTCTTTTATATATATTTAACACGTTTGGGAAATGTCTGTGCAGATGTCAGAAAAATGGAGGCATGGAACTCAAATTTATAGGCTAGAATTAATGTGGGGCTTATGTCTGATAAAATGGAAGACTGGGTGGAAGGATTCAGAAAATGCTACAAAAGAGATGGCAGAAAGAGTCTACAGCATTTTCTGTTATTTTTTTCTTTTCAAAATTTGAATAACCACCATGTAAAATTTTAGCATCTCGCCGGGCGTGGTGGCGCACGCCTTTAATCCCAGCACTCGGGAGGCAGAGCCAGGCGGATCTCTGTGAGTTCGAGGCCAGCCTGGGCTACCAAGTGAGCTCCAGGAAAGGCGCAAAGCTACACAGAGAAACCCTGTCTCGAAAAAACCAAAAAAAAAAAAAAAAAAAAAAAAAAATTTTAGCATCTCACCTTGGACATACCAAAAAAAATTGGGAGGTGATAGTTTTGACTAATAACAACTTATATTTGACTATGACTTAAGAAATTCTCTTCCCTATCTGTGTATAGACCTCCTAAAGAGAATTTTATTTTATTTTTCAAGAAACGTAGACCAGGCTAGCCTTGGAATCTCTACATAGCTGAGGATGACCTTGAACTCTAGGCTCCCTTGCTTCTGTTTTCTGGGTGTGGGATTACAGATGTGTGCCAACCACCATGCCATGTAAACGTAATGGTGAGAGTTTAACCTAGGCGTTCATGTGTGCTAGGCAAGCACTCACTCTGTATAGCTGTTAGCTGTTGTCTCATTGGCTGCCTTGTTCATGGCACAGATATTAAATGAATGAGTGATCACATCTCAGAACAACATATAAAACTAAAGGAAGGCTCGGGTCTCTTCAGATCCTTTCTACTTCAAAGCAACTAAGTAGATTTTTTTTTTTTTGTGAGTTCAGAGGTTGAGGGAGTTACCCATAAACTCAGAGGTTGTCTAGGAAAGAAGGTACCATCTCAGTATTAAGTGGGCAAGAAAACAATAGACTCAATGATAGAGAACAAGAAGAGATTTGGGCCATTCATTGAAAAGATGTGACATGCTTGAGGTTCTTTCATAGTAGCTATGTGCCTTTTATTTTTAACTAGAAGTCAACATGTACTGGTAATCCCAAAGACGGGAGGGGAGAGACCACTGACCCAGATTGTCATGGGTAAATTAATTAAAGCAAGCCTTTTTATTTCTGCACACTGGCTATCTACCCCTAAGGCAGGGTTAAGAGATCAGCATGGGATGTGAGGAGGACAAGGATTTTAAAACTCAGGGCTAGGGGAGTTTCAAAATGGGGAATTTGAAGGACAAACTAGGCAGGTTTATAGGAGCAGAACATAAGCATAACAAGTTAGTCATAACGACCTCCTGGAACAAAGGCATGTTTGCAAGGTGGTCATAACAAGGTAGTCATAATGACCTTTTGAAACAAAGATAGGGTTGCAAGATGGTTCTTAACTTTTTGAAACAAAGACATGGTTGCTATTTCCTGGAACACACAGTACAGGACCATTCATAGTTCAGGTTGCAGTGGGGCATAGCCCAATCCTTGAGAAGCAGATGTATCATCATAAACAGGTATGAACCTAGTTTGTCTTTATTATAAGATGGCTTTTGAGACTAAGATCGAGGCAGGCTGGTTCATCGTTGTTACCTGGAGAACATAGAAAGACATGGGGAAAAGGCAGACATCTCTGTTTAGAAGACTGTCCAGGCGGAGGCGTCCAGGAGGAGGAGCTATCAACATTTATCTCACTTTCTGCCTCACCCCTCCCAAGCCTATTTCACGTCATGATTCAAGCTTTTCCGTCTGATTTATCTCTTTTCGAGGCCTATGAGCAGAGCCATCATCCCTAGAGCCTCATAATGCTGAGAGAGAGTGACGAGAGCTATCACCGACCAAGGCATCCTTGGATGTCCTCCTTCCTCAGGGAATTAATTTGAAGCAGCAACTTGAAAAATAACTTGTATTGACTGGTTTGAACTTGAACTGACCTAGAACTGAATTAATGGCATGCAATGAGGGTCTCTTCTACAGTGCGACTCTGTAATATCCTTCATGACCGAAGGGCTGTGGGAAGTACGTGGGACAACCAGAAGCTCTTTGGGTCTAGTGTTAGTAAATACATGCTTCCCTATTTTGGGAAAAAAAAAAAAAGTGGGAACATTTGTTCGGATACATTGTCCAGCCTTCCCCTGCCTCTTAGTTTTATGAGGGCGTCCCAGATGCAATTCGGGAAATTCGATCCGTGAGACGAAATGGAATTCGCTCCATCCCAGTTCGACTCTTGCCTGCTTTTGTGTATATGGAGTGTTCTGTGAATTGACCCTTAACTCCAGATATGTACTGATCTTTATGGGTTCCTGAGTATTGGGTTCCCACTTTTTAAAAGCCATTATCAAAGAAAAAAGAAAGCAGGGCACTTCCCAGATGTCAAACTGTTTCTCATTTCCTGGTGGGTGCGTTCATCTTGAGCGATTGCAGAGAATTCAAGGAAGCCTAATTCAATTAAATGCCTTCACTTCATTCTGTCCCGGTCCTGGAGGGTACCTCTCGCGTCATGTGGAGGAAGAAAGGCGAGACCTTGGCCAAGGTCATATGAATACACTTTCTGATGAATAGTTGCACACGTAGGTGCAAGACTGAGCTTTTGTGGTTGTGTGAATGCCGCGTGGAGTCTCGGCAGCTGTCAGGATTTACTGTGCCTGTGCTGTGCTTTGAAGCGCCTGTCTGACCTATTTGGCTGCGGATTGTTAAAGTGGGGCTTGTATTTCATCGACTCTCAAGACCTTGGAGAGTGTCTGGTCTGACACACTCCTCTTAATAAGACAATGAATCCCACAGAGGCCTGGAGGGAGCTGAAGGTCACAATACTCAGACAGGACACAGGCAGGCCTGGAACCCCAGTTACCTACGTCTTGCTATGTAGGAACTCTTTGTAGTCCTCATGGCTGACTACATTCTTAGTGGAAAAATTTCGTCGAACTCTCTGTTATTGTTGGGTATTTAAAATTTAGACTTTTCTTCCCAACTGGTGCCTTTTCCTTTTTATGAGGCTCCATTTCTAACATGGATAAAAGTAAACTGAGGAGCAAAACAAACTCAAAGCCAGCGATTTTTCATCAGTTCCTGGTTTGTCTTATTTCTTCTGTATTTCCATTATAGAGATGGGAAACGATCTTTTGAAATGACCCCAGATATCATATTGTTTGGTCCACAAATATTTTACTCTATATCTTTAAAAGCATCTTTATACTTAAAAAGAGTCATAACACCATTGCCGCAATAACCCAAATAAATGAGCAGTAATGTTAAATATCCACAGTTGCTCTTTTTATTAGTAAAAGTATTGTATAGTCCTTGTGTTTCCAGGAATGTTTTCTCCTTCGAAAGAAGAGCAAACTCTATTAAGAATGGTAAGGGGATTCGGGCACTGGAGAGAGGGAGGGTCCGCAAAGGACTTCCAGTATCACTGATAAAAGGACTATGGCCAAGCTGGCAAGGTGGGTCAGTGGGTAAAGCACGTGCCACGAAAGCCTGGTGGCATGCGTTCGATCTCCGCAGCCCACGGAAAAGTGACAGGAAAGGAACCACCTTCTCAAGGCTGTCTGTCTGTCTGTCTGTCTTCTGGTCTCCATACACACCTGCCATATGCACACCGAGGCACACACTCATACCCACTTACACCCATAAGCACCATTTTTAAAAAGTTAAGAAAAAAATGTGGGGCTGGAGAGATGGCTCCGCAGTTAAGAGCAGGGACCAGGTTTGGGTCGCAGCCCCCACGTGGTGGCTCACAACCATCTGTAAGTTCAGTTCTAGGGAATCTGGTGCCCTCTTCCAACTCTGCTGACACCAGGCACTCATATGGTGAGTAGATATACATGCAGGCAAAACACTCATACACATAAAATGAAATAAATCTAAAAGAAAAAAAAATTTTAAAAAAGCTTAAAAAGTAAGCTTCAACTTTACAGTTGTCAAGGAGTTTACTGGGTAATCACTTAGTTTTGGAATATTTTAATTCTTTTTACATAACCTGGTCTTTCAAAAATAATTGATTGGTTTTTACATTTTAAAAAAGTTATTATTATTATTATTATTATTATTATTATTATTGTGGGGTGTGTGTGTGTGTGTGTGTGTACACGCGTGCGCGCGCGTGCATGCGCCTGTGCGTGCACTCCTGCTGTGCTCATGTGTGGAGGTAAGTGACACAGCTCTCTAGTTTCATTCAGTTGCTTCAGTAAAACTGCTGAGGGGAATTTTCTCTAAGCTTTACCTAAAGGCAGCTTAGGGGAAGGAAGGATTTATTGGGTTCCCACTTCCAGGTCACAAGTCCATCATGGAGGGAAGTCAAGGCAGGGCCTCACGTAGGAGCTGGAGGCAGACACCATGGAGGAATGACGCCTGCTGGCTTCATCCCAAGCCCGTGATTAGCTAGCTTTCTCCTACGACCCGGGATTACCTGCTTCGGGACCGTAGGGTCCACCGTGGGTTGGGAACTCCTACATCAATGAATAATCAAGACGGTCCCCACAGACACGCCCACAGGTCAGTCTAATCTAAACAATTCCCCAACTGAGGCTGCCCGCTCGCTCAGAGGACTTCAGGATGTTTCGAGTTGACAAAAGCTAACTGGGACAGATAACCAGGGGTCGGTTATCTCCTTTTAACCGTGGTTTCTAGGGATGAAACTCAGGCCACCTAGCTCGTAGGGCAAGTGATTGGAACCTGGGCCATTTCACCCGCACGCTGTTGTTAGATCTTTGTACGACGACGACGCTAGTGAGGGACTCCCGCCCGTCATTCATTTTTATATCTCCACAAGTTGTCCATGTATCTGCATATTAAAGAATTTGTCATGCTAGGAAGAGAGGAAGCTAAGGCTGACTTTTACTTGTGTGTATTTAATGAGTTCCTCATTAGCTCAGGAGCTCTGGCTGTCCTGTGCTCCTACCGTCCAGCTAACGGATTCAAGAAGTACCAGTTCTTGTGTACAGGGTCATGTTTCATCACTAGACATTGGATTCCAGAGAAGCATCTGGGGGAATGCTGACCTGTGCTTTTAGGTTTAACAGACACTGTATTTGTCCCTTCTTGTGCTTATTTACAGTTGCCTTTGAAATAGAGCCAGGGGCAGGCTGTGAATGAATGTCACCTCCCTTTGGGATTTTGTGCTGCTGAGCGCGGGGATCTGCGTTAGTAACTTTTGTGTTACTGTGTCCGTGATACCAGACAGAAATAACTTAAGGAAGGGTTTATTTTGGCTCAGGGTTTCAGTGAGTGCACCATGGTCAGGAAGGCATGGCAGAGCAGCTCAGGTCATGATGTGGTGTCTGCCATTAACCTGGCTGCAGGTTAGGAAACAGGGAGTCCAACGGGAGCCAAGGACTGACGTTACCTTGAAAGGCCCTCTCTTAGTGACCTACATCTGCCAGCCAGACCCCACCTTCTAAGAGTTACACAGCTTTCCAAAATGGTGACACCAGCTGAGCAATAAGCATTCAGGAGATGAACCTGTGGGGGACATTTTAGACCACAGCAATGACAATCAAGTCCTATATCATTGTCCGTCAACTTAATGAGAAGGCCAGGTGTTGCTGTGGGATGTCTTTCTGTATGCTGTGAATATGTGTTGCTATGACTGGTTAAGAAAGAAGCTGCTCTGGCCTGTGGTGAGTCAGGTTATAGCCAGGCAGGAAATCCAAGGGACAGGAGGAAGAAAGGAGAGGAGGAAGAGACACCAGCCTGCTGCCCAAGGAGTAACATACCGGCAGACCAGTAAAGCCATGGAACATGTGGCAAAATGTAGATCAATAGAAGTGAGTCAATTTAAGATATAAGAGCCAGCTAGCAAGAGGTCTGCCATAGGCCATACAGTTTATAAATAATATAAAGCCTCTGAGTGATTATTTTATGAGTGACTGCAGGACCAGGGTAGGGTGGGTGGGTGGGGATGGCTGGGCAGGACCAGAGAAACTTACGGCTACAGTGTATTCTATGAAGCTGGCTAAAAGCAGAATGTTCACTCAAGTGTCTGTCAGTGTCTTCTGTCTTAGGGTTTCTGTTGCTGTGAAGAGACACTATGACCACCACAACTCTTATAAAGGAAAACATTTAATTGGAGCTGGCTTACAGTGTCAGGGGTTCAGTCCATTATGGTCATGGCGGCATGCAGGCAGACATGGTGCTGAAGGATCCGAGAGTTCTACATCTTGATCTGCAGGTAGCAGGAGCAACTCTGTGGAGACTGGATGTAGCTTGAGCATAGGATCACAAAGCCCACACTCTTACACTTCCTCCAACAAGGCCACACCCACTCCAACAAGGCCACACCTACTCCAACAAGCCCATACCTACTGTAACAAGGCCATACCACTCCAACAAGGCCACGTGTGGAGGGCACATGTGTACATGCATGTGTGAAAACCAGAGGTAAATATCAGGTGTTAGTCCTCAAGCACTGTCCTCTGTGTTTTGTTTGTTTTCATTGGTTTGTTGTTTCTTTTTTTATATAATTTATTTAGTTTTATTTTTTATGTGCATGTATGTCTGTGTAAGGGTGCTGCTGGATCCCCCAGAACTGGAATTATAGACAGTTGTGAGCTGCCATGTGGGTGCTGGGAATTGAACCCAGGTCCTCTGAAGGAACAGCTAGTGCTCTTAACCTCTGAGCCACCTCTCCAGGCCTGTCTGTTTCTTTTAGATAGAATCATTCCTGGGACCTGGATTCACCAGTTAGGTTAGGCTGGCTGTTCAGCAAGCTCCATGGATCAGCTGACTCTGCCTCCCGGGAGCTGGGATGATAAGCACGCTCTCTCTACCACCCCTGTCCTTTTTATATGAGTTCTGGGGGTGGACTCAGGTTCTCATGGATGCACAGGGGCTTTCTTGACTAAGTTATCTCCCCAAACCTGAGTTTTCTTTCCTTCTCTGAGAGAGTATGACCTCATTTTTCACAGGATGAACATTCAAGGCTCTAAGTCCCTTAGCCTTTGATCCCTAAAGAGCACTAATTAGCTGACTCCCCATGGGAGACCTTGCCTTGGAGGAGGTGGGAATAGGAATAGGGGATGGGTTGGAGGGGGGAAGGCTGAAGGGTAGGAGGAGGGAGGACAGGGGAATCTGTGGTTGGTATGTAAAATGAATAGAAAATCTCTTAATAATAAAAAAAAGAGCACTAATTTGGGGAACCCTTATCTGAAATACTTGGGATCAGAAGTATGTTGAGTTTGAGAAGTTTTGGCAGGGTGGGGAGCTTTTAGAATGTGGGCTCTGTGTATCATGAGCGGTCTTGGGGATAAGACACAAGTGGAACATGGAATTCACATATATTCCGTGTGCATTCTATATGCACAGTCTGGTTTATTTTCTACATTATCTTTTCAATAATTTTGTGCATTAAATTTTCATAATGTGCACCACCTCTGGAGGTAATGCTGGATGGCAGAAAGGTTTGGAATTCGTAACAGCTTGGATTTCAGGCTTTTTGGATTAGGGACCCTCCGTCTCTATTAGCTCCTGATTGCAATGCTTCTTTCCAGGCTTTGTTTACTTCAGTTCCTGAGACCTAACCTATGCCTGTGGCTGCCTCCAGAGGCCTGTTCTCACTCTCACTTGGTGGCTGAGGAAACTGGCCTCCCAGGTGCTTACACATGCATCCCCCGTGGGTAGGCAGACATCGGATGCCCCACACACTGTCTTTCTGACTTGCCACCTAGGTGCTGGCTAACTGAGAAGGTCCCTTGCCCCACTTCCTCCTGGCCTGGAAGCAGCCTGGAGGAGGGGCCATTGTGAGGTCTGATTGGGGCTGGGAGTGCATCCTCTTGCCTGCTCCCCACCAAGCTCCACAGTGACTTTTTATTCTGATTTGCTGGTTTCTGGAGAAGTGTTGGTTCACACCGCTGCACAGCGGCGAGACAGACCTGCTTCTCCTATTAATGAGAGTTAAACATCTCAGGCGCCGCTCTTGTCCACCCTGCCCCCATGCCATCCTTTTGGATAACACTCAGACTGTGTGGCCACGCCAGTACCATGAGGCACAGTTGCTGTGCCGCTTGGCTTTGTGCAGAGGCGCCCCCCCCCCCCCCCGAGCGCAGGCACCAAGCTGGCCGCTTCCTGTATGGAGGACACGCAGCGTTACCAAAGGGGACGATTCACTTGGATAGACTTTGCTAAGAAGTACCCGAAGCATGGATAGGCGTGCATCTGCTTCATTGAGGTATTTAGTTCATTCACTTCCTGGTTTGGGTTTGAGACAGTGTCTCACTATATAGCCCAGGCTGGCCTCCAATTCCTGATCCTCCTCCTGCCTCAAGTGGTCCTGGGAGAGTACCACTACACCCGACTTTAATTTCTTTTTTTCTGAATGAATCTAGCTTTAGTTTACAAATCTGGAAGAGTTAACAGGTGGTCCTCACTAACACTGTTACCATTTGAATTGGTTGCCCACAAATTTGTATGTGGCTGAATAGGATGCTTATGGACAGAGGGTCACTGCACATATAATGCATTATTATGATATGGTCATTGGAGAGTAGGGTGGCCACTACTATTATAATAATGCCCTTATAAAAGGGGAAACTTGGACACAGATACGTACATAAGGATAGTACCATGTGAAGGCAAGACGTTAAACAGAAGCCACGTGGACACCAGAGACTGCCAGAGGCAAGGCATGGGCATACTCTTCCTCACAGCCTACAGAAGGAAACAGCCCTTCATCTTGAACTATAATTTCTGTCGATTAAGTGATCTAGTGTGCGGGTGTTTGTTACAGGCTGCCTAGCAAGCTTGTACAAATACTTGCAACAAGCAAAACAATAAAAACAAAACCATGAACCTTAGCCAAGGTTGATAGACTGGAGCACTTTGTGAATGGACCTCTTTGTGAATGGACCTCTTTGTGAATGGAACCTCACCTTTTCCTTTTGCGTGCTGTTTGCATCTATATCCAGCAATACAGCAGACCACATCTACCTTGATTTTAAAAAGGAGATTAATTCTCAAATGAACTATTACACACCAGAATTGGCTTGTCTATGCAGAACAAGGCAACTGGGGACCTTGGGTAAATCGTAAGGTTTGACTGTTTAAAGCAGCTACTGAAGAGATGGAGGGAGATAGATAGATAGATAGATAGATAGATAGATAGATAGATGATTGAGAGAGAGAGAGAGAGAGAGAGAGAGAGAGAGAGAGAGAGAGAGAGAGAGAGGAGAAAGCAGCAGAAAGGGAGAGGGGCAGTGCAATCTTGGACAGCTGAAACCTGTGATTCTTTGTGTGTGCATCCCCAGTATTGAGGTACTCTGGTCTAAGCTGCTTGAGAAACTGTAGAGATAATGATTAATTTTAAATATCCTTAAATTTTTTTCTTTTATGTTTTATTTATTTATTGGGTGTACATCTGGGCCAAGGCACTCCAGTCGAGGTTAGAAGACAACTTGTAGGTGTTGATTCTCGCCTTCCACCGTGCAGGTTCCAGGGATCGAACCCAGGTCATCAGGCTTGGCCGGGCAGGCCTCACCTGCCAGGCCATCTCCCCAGTCCTTGTTTTACATTTTTTAAAGTTAGAAGGCTTTGGAGGGTAATCATTGACAAATGCTCATTGAGGAGCAGATGTAGGAGAGAAAAAGAGAAAAAGGATGTTTGACTTATTCAGTGTGATAACATGGCAGGCAGAAAGGTGTACGTTCAGTCCTGGACCAGGTAAAGATTTATCCTGAAAACAATTTTATTACTATTTACTAAGCATGGACTAATTGCCAAGCCGCTGTTCCAAACAGGGCTGTTTCATAGGAAGAGGTGGATAGTTTTGTGTTTCTCCAGGAGCCAGGGAGGAAGGGGAGAAAGGAGAGTGGACAGGCCTAGGGTCATCTAGCCAGGAGGTAGACCAGTTGGATTCATATGCTGGTAGATATAGTCCAATTCTAGAGCATTCTGTTCTCTATATCTCCTAAGCTACATGGATTTAGCAACGTTTTTGCAGCAAGGGTCAGCAACCCTTGCTGATCCAAACGCTGAGGCCTTTGAGTCACTCCCTGGAAGCCTGCAGCTGTCTGCTGCAGTGTGGAGCTCTTAGCTCTGACTTTGTGTAGGCATTTCTTCAACCTTGATCACACAGACTCGGATAAGTACATCAAATCACTATCTGTGAAACTTTCACATAGTGGCTGAGGTTGGTGTTGGATAACAGGATGTACTAATACTACGAGTAAATGGATGTTCTAACCAACACAAGCCTGGATGTCTCATATCAGGCGGTTGTGTTAGGACTGTTTCAGGATCTAAGTTGTTATTGGTTTGTGTATTTCTTTACTTTTGAGACAGACTCTCTCACTAGTCTAAGGCTGGCCTTGAACTCTTGATCTCCTCCCTCCATCTCCCAAGTGTGGCAGGAATACATCGATTTGTCAGACCCCCACCATGACAGATTCCCTTATCCCTGTAACTCAAATAATTCAATTTTAAAAATGCATCACGACTCTGGAAAAATCTCCAGGAAGCTTGCCTCCAGGGAGCTAGAGATGTGGGAACACAGACTTTGCAGAGCCAGGAAGCCAAATCAGATATCCTTTGGAAACTAGTCTCGGAGATTCTTTTAGAACAAAACTGTGCCCCATTGAGTGTCTGGCTTCAACATTCTGTTTCTGTCGTTTCCATCTGTCTCTTCCCGGAGCAGTGGTTCTTCGCCTGAGGTTAGCCCAGAGACTCAGGTGGCAGAAGGAGAAAACCGACTCCTCACCGTTTGTCCTGTGACTTCCATAGGTAGGCTGTGACACGTGTGCGTGTGTATACACACACACACACACACACACACACACACACACACAAATAAATCTATTTATTTATCCAGGCTGAATGATAAGCGATAATATGGCACTGGACAAAACCTCCTTCAGACCACTTATTAGGCAGTACCTTCTGCGCCAAAACATTAGCAAGCAGAACTTTCGTCAACCTTTCTCATATCATAGGATTCCATAGCTTAATTCCATACTTAAGCTGCTGAATATGGGAGAAAAGTTTAAAACAAGCCGTTCACATGGACCTGGCAGATATTGTTAATGATGGCATGTGTAGTTTCCACTCTGTGTTAGGACTGGAGATGTTAGCCATCACTCAACGCCATCCCAAGAGCATCTGAACATCACTGGAATTAATGAGGAAATTCTGTTATTTCCCTTTTATTTTGTGTGTGTGTGTGTATGTGTGTGTGTGTGTGTGTGTGTGTGTGTGTGTGTGTGTGTGTGTGTGTTATATGTATATGTGGGTGTGCACAGGTGGAGGCCACTGCCCTTGACTTAGGGTCTGTCTCAAAACCTGGAAGCTAGTTTTTCAGCTACATTGACAATCAGCAAGTCCCGGTGAGTCTTCTGTCTCTGTTCCTTACAGTGCCGAGGTTACAGGCCATGTCAGGCTTTTACATGGGTGTTTGGGAATCCAATTTCAGGTCTTCAAATTGAAGTCGGAAGCCCACTGAGCCCCCAGAATTCTTAAATAGAGTCTTAGAAATGTAAAAACAAACAAGCAATACCTCATAAGCTTTCAGTGAAATTGGGTAAGACGTCCTGCATTGGAGTTTTGCCTCTTTTAAATTGCTCATGTACAATGCTTCCTAAATCACCACGAGCCACAGGTTGGGATAGATGATCCATCTTTCAAAATCCAGTTGTGTAGTGGTGTGGGCTTTTGTTCGTTAGGAAAGGAGCTGTGCTAACCCACAAACAGAATGAGAAAAGAAAACTCCCGAAATTGATTAGTCTGAAGGAAGCGTGGGTGCTGGACTCCTCCGACCTCATCTGTAGAAGTGAGGGGGGCGGAGCTGGGGTGAGGGTGGGGCTTGGGGGTTGGGTCGTTGGAAGCGTCTGTGTAAATCTGGCGGCTAGCATTCCTGTGCGTGCACTCATAAGTACTTATTCATAAGATCGCTTAAACACTGGAAGGGGAGTTTAGTGAGACGAATATCTGGGTGAGCTTCATTCACGTTATACAAAGGGACAGTGAATAAGGAAAGCCCTACACCTACTAACAGCTCCTATAGATAATACAGAAGCAGTGGGGGCAGGGCAGAAAAGAAAAAAAAAAAACATCCTGGATAGAAATCTCAGAAAGGAATTCTAGTTCTTCAGCCTCTGGACCAATGGCTTACTGTCTCTGAGCCTCAGTTTTTCATCTTCTTTCCTGATACTAACTTCTGCTTTGTTCAGTAAATGCTGACATGTGCTAGCCAGCCTTTGGTTTGGATCACAAGTGCCCAAGAGAATCACCTTACAAAGAGAAAAGGTTAATCTGAGCTCATACTTTCTGAGGTTCCCGTTTGTAGTTGACTGGTCCTATTGCCTTCGTCAGCATATCATGGCCAGAGTCCATGGTGGCTCAAAACTGTTAACTTTGTGGCCTGGAAGACAAGAAAAAGAAAGCAGGGTTCTCTAGTCCCCCTAGAGATAGACTCTCAGTGACCTAAAGACTTCTCACCAGCCCCCTCCTCTCCGAGGTTTTTTATTTTCTTGCTGGGGCTTCCAAAAGGGATTATTTCTTTTTTTCTTAAATACAAGTATTGGAAGTTCAGTGGATAAGATCACTTGCCATGTAAGCGTGAGGAGCTAAGTTTGGATTTGAAGTGTAAAAAGTCAGGTGTGGCCATGTGTGCCGACACCTCCAGTTCTGGTCTGGTGTGTGTGTGTGTGTGTGTGTGTGTGTGTGTGTGTGTGTGTGTGTGTGTAGACAGGAGGGAATTCTGGATCTTGCTGACCAGCCAGTCTAGCCAAAAGATGTGGTGTGTGTGTGTGTGTGTGTGTGTGTGTGTGTGTGTGTGTGTAGACAGGAATTCTGGGTCTTGTTGACAGTCCAGTCTATCTAAAAGGTGTGTTTGTGTGTCTGTGTGTGTGTGTGTGCGCGCGCGCGCGCGTGTGCACATGTTTACGTATGTACAGGAGGAATTCTGGATCTTACTGACCAGACAGTTAGCTAAAAGATTGTGTATGTGAATGTGTGTGTGTGTGTGTGTGTGTGTGTGTGTGTACAGGAGGAATTCTGGATCTTGCTGGCAAGCCAATTTAGTCAAAAGATGTAAACTTCAGGCTCAGCGAAGAGACCCCATCTCAAGGGACCTGAGGCAAGGCTGTGAAAGAGAATACCCAGTGTCTCTCTCTGGTCTCTCACCTGTGCGTGAGGCTTGTGAACCCCATACGGGAAGATTCCAAGAACACAAGAGACAGGAAATGCTGTTGGGGGGTTGGCTATATTTTGTGTTTTGTATCCATAGTGACAGAAGCCCAAGGTGATGTTGCCCTGGGGCATCAGGAGAGCAAACATGTGGTAACCTGTGCTCAGAGTGATCTTTTAAAAGTAAAAAGCACAATGTCTCAGAAGTTGAAACTGGGACAGTTGCCGTGGTAAGGCTGGGGGGGTCAGAGGACAACTTCCAGAAGTCAGTTTCTCCTTCTACCGTGTGAGTTCTGGGATCAAACTCAGGTTGTCAGCCTTGGTGACAGGCTTCCCTGCCTGCCCAGCCATCTCACCAGCCCCTCCAGGATTTTTTTAATGAGAGATAGACAGACTCGTCCATGAATATATTTTCTACTACGCAAAAAAAACCCCACTGGTTATGTTGCAGCAAAGGATGTCAAGGATTTGCTTAACATAAATATAAAGTATGCATTTTTTCTTTATGAGATGGTGAGGATTACACACATGCTCATTTTTATTTTTCCCAAAAGCATCCAGGTCAGTATTAGTCGTGATAACCCAAGGACCTCACAGATACTGGGATCTCAGCTAGCAGCTTGGTTGAGTGAGCAGCACATAGAGAGGCGATGGAGGGAGTCTTGCTCTGCCTCTTGGAGCTTGGCAGGAGAACTGGACGCTAATCATTGTTCTTTCCACATACATCATCTTTTCCAGAGATGTATGTGGAAAACGGGGAGAGGGGGTGTTTTTGAAATTGTCAGCCACGCAAATCAGGTAGCCGAATTTCTTCCTCCTGCGTCCCCATCGACCTGTGGCCTCTAGTTCAACTGGGTCTCATTCACAAGCTTGGATTTCATGAAGGAGAACCTTGTGTTGGCTATTTGGGTCTCAGACCAGCTTAGGGTCTCTCTGGAGCAATGGCTCTCAGCCTTCCTAATACTGTGATCCTTTAATACAGTTCCTTATGTTGTGGTGACCTCCAACCATAAAAACATTTTCATTGCTACTTCATAACTGATTTTCCCACTGTTCTGAATGGCAATGCAAATCTCTGTGTTTTCCGATGGTCTTTGGTGACCTCTGTGAAAGGGTCGCTCAACCCCCCAGAGGGTCGTGACCCACAGGTTGAGAACCACTGCTCTAGAGCACCGCCTGTTCTTTGTGGGAGGGTCCTGGGTTGTTCTAGGCTTTGTAAAAAAGATTAAATTATGGTGCTATTTTTTGCCTACTTGAGTTAACTCCGGTTCTTCAAGTGCTCAGATGTAGCTGAGTTGTGAGCTAGTATGCAAAAACGATTTCAAAACGAGACAGATTTTTAGAAGGTGATTCATGGGCAGGGGAGGTGCCTTAGGTGGTGGCATGCTTCCTGTGCAAGTTTGATCCTCAGTTCTTAGTTTAGGAAAAAAAAAAAAAAATCCAGGCCTAGTGGTACTGGCAAGGGACTCCTCGGAGCTCTCTGGCAAACCTCTCTAGCCTTATCGTTGAATGCCAGGGCTCAGTGAGAGACTCTGTGTCAAAAATAAGGTGGATGGCACCTGAGGAATTATGCCTGAGGTTGAGCTCTGACTTCCACAGGTGCCGTACACACACATGCACACGCACCCACACATACATGTGCATCTGCACATATACACACATTGACTCAACCATCCTTGGGCTCACAGGGCATACACTGAATTTTGGTGAGCTGGTATCTTTGGGTAAAGTGAATTAGGGACCCTTCAGGTTTAATTGGGGGGGGGGGGCGAAAATCAACATTCATTTATTATGTGTGGGCAGGCCACAAAGGGCCCGTATCACTGTACTGCACGCATGTGCAATTGAGAATAGAACTTTCAGGACTCAGGTCTTGCTTTGCCAGGGATCGAACTCACAGCGTCAGACTTGCTTGGTGGCAAGCTCCTTTACTTGCATTATTTTGCTGGCTGCGAAAATCTATCTTAATGCTGTTGAAGAGCATCTTGTAAGCTCGATACAAGAGTCCTGGGGTATTTTCCCAAAGAAGAAAGCATACGTGTTGTTAAATATGTACCCTCTGCAGAATAACTCCTGCTAACAAAGTTCAGTGAACAAAGCTAACTGCTTTCACTGTCCCTGCCCAGCCCGGTCACAGAAGATGGCTCAGTAGTCTCATGATCTCAGACTGCATTCACTGGTGAATTGGAACTTCTCCATGCCGGTTAATATACAGACTGAAATAGCTAATCATTTCGGTATACCGTCCGATGCTGGCTTTAAACTATTTAGTTTTGAGCCAAATTACTGATTCTGAAGTTTGATTTTCAAATGAAGAAAAAAAAAAGCTTATTTTGGAAGATCTTCTAACAAATACGTTAGGCATATGATTACATGTAGTTTGCCCCCTTCTCCTCGTGTGTGTGTGTGTGTGTGTGTGTGTGTGTGTGTGTGTGTAGCCCAGGCTGACCTTGATGTCCTTCTCTCTCTGATTCCTGAGTTCTGGGATTATAGGTGTCTACTGCCATGTCTAGCTCTCATATATTTTGTTTAAATATTTTAGAATTTGCAATATAGTCTTATTTTATTGAATGCTTGTAGTTTTTGCAAGTGAGCTGCATTTCATTTTAGGACCTGCCTTCTCTTTCCTAGAGAGAGCCTTGACTTGGGCCTCCAAGGTATAACACAGTGGAAGAAGTACAGAGTCTGGTGACCCCGTGGAGTTTTGGGCAGGGCAGGGTCTCCATGGGAAAAAAGAGCAGTCGGTGCCAGAGAGAAGAAATGGAGTAACTTCGGGATTCCTGCCCGGGTTGACGGGATGATAAGAACACAGTCAGCAGGCTTGCAAGTGTGGACCAAGGCTCTAGAGGAGGGGCTGGAGGGATGGCTCAGTAAGGAAGGCCGCTTCTACACAAGTGAGCCTACCTGTGTTTGAATCACCTCACCTTTGGGAAAAGCTGGGGCTGGCGGTACGTATATCAGTAACTCCAGTAATACGAGGAGTGGAGGCAGGAGGATTACTGGGCTTGCTGGCGGCCGGGACTAGCTCCAGGTTTCGTGAGAGACTGTCTCAAGGGCATAAGGTGAAGAGAGGTAGAGCAGGACACCCTAGTCTTTGAGTGCTCACATGTACGCACACCACATACACATGCTCACAGCATACTTAAAGAAAACAAAAATGACTCCAGAAGTTGGGAGTGTAAGGATGGTGGCGATGAATTTTGTGCGATGATAGTATGAGCTAGTTATCTATGAAAGATGCACGGAGATGTACTGGGAGGAGGATACGAACATTTGCAGACACAGGAGAAAGGACTGGGAGGGTTGGGGTTTTTAGAAAACATACATTTACGAGGGCGAAAAGAAAGCAGTTGTAGTTGGACTCTGCTGTGAACTTGTGATGATAAAGATGGGAGGCTGGGACAAAATCCAGAGAACAGCCTGAGCTCCATCGGAGCTGACACCAAAGAGTCAGAGCGCCAGGGGAGAACGGGAACACAGCAGTGGGGACCAGTTAAGAGGGAGACGTGGACAGCAGTGTCCAACAGGAGGTCACTTAAGGACTGAGGTCCTGAATGGGTTTGGCAGCGAAGAGATGGTTACTTATACCAACAGGAGGGTAAGTGTGTGTATACACGTCATTAGGGATTACGTAACGCCAAAAAGGTATTGGAAAGTAGGAGTTGGAAGGACTCGTGTAAGTAATGAGTGCTTCAAGATTCGAGAAACGAATGCATCCAAAACTCAAACGACCCCTAGTCTGTGTGTGTGGAGTCATGAGCTTGTAAAGACTGGTGATGGTCCTCACTCACCCTGTGTCTTCTGTCTGTCTCCCCACCCCCACTCCGTCAGTCCTTGCAGGCTCTGTCTTGCTAATGCTTCCCGTTTCCCCTGCTCACCCAACTCTGTGCTAGAATTCAAGTTCAAACTTCCACCCACCCTGTCAAGTCAAGCCGTCTTGATCCCCGGGCTGGCCTCTCTCGTACAGCTCAGCAGCGTTGCCTCCAACAGCGGTGTGGAGGTCCGGCTTCCGTGGCAGATACCATAAAACATTCATTTTCGCTGTGAAGTTCCACAATTTTTAGGGAGTTTGTACAACTGGGTGTCTATCACCACAGCTCTTTTTTACAGCGCCCCGTAATCCCAGCATTCCCTCGCT
Organism: Peromyscus leucopus; assembly: GCF_004664715.2. Lineage (NCBI taxonomy): Eukaryota > Metazoa > Chordata > Mammalia > Rodentia > Cricetidae > Peromyscus > Peromyscus leucopus. The sequence goes on along the minus strand of NC_051077.1, from coordinate 31,839,960 downwards.
CTTGTCGGCAGCCGGGCTGCCTGCGTTGTGTTTTTGAACACATGTCCGCTCACCTCTCTCCCTTGTGGGATATTCAATCTACCTCCAGCCCGTTGAAGGCTTTCACGTGAGAAGGCATACTGCTGCACATCAGCGTCTTCCTGTGTTTTAGAAGCTAGGAAGAGATGACAGGCTAGCCTTGCCTCTCCAAAGCACAAAACACTCCTCCCTCCCTCCCAACAGCGAGCTCCAGGCCAAAGAATACGTGGGTGTGGGTTCTCCCCGGGCTGTCCTGAGAAGTGAGGTGACCTCAGAGGGCAGGGGGGAGACCTGGGTAGTGCCACCTCTGTCGTCACTAGTTGGCCACAATTCTTTCTCTACTCCTCATCTTTTTCTTTCATTTGCTGTTTTTAATACAGAAAAGCAGCATTTAATCTTTCAGGAGTTCCCAGACCTTCCCCCAAACTGGGAAGAGGATCTGTCTGTGACCATATTTGTATTCGGTGTGTCTCTCTCCCACCCATTTATACACACACACACACACACACACACACACACACACCCATTGAACAGTCAGCTTCCTCCCAAAGTCCCCATTCAGCCTCTGGAACGCTTGGCCACTCTCTGAAGAGGGAGATGGTAGATTCAAAGAACTGGGGACTGGTATACCTGTTGACCAGTTCAACAGGCCTAGTGCTCAAGAATCGACCTTAGGAACCCTGGAGATACTCTGGCAGTGGGGGTCTGGGCTGAGGTTGTCTCAGGACCCGTGATGTGGGATCCACTTGGTGTTTCCAAAGCTAGAACGGCCCTTGAGTGGATTCAGTGGCTGGGCTGACAGTTGGCTAGGCTCCCACACCCCTGTGTTGGGGCCCACCTTGCTGTGAGGTTGCTCAAACACTGGACTCACCTTGTGGGGTTTTTCCAGCTCAGCCTGGAGCAGCTACACTGTGTTATAGACGCCGCCTCACCTGCCAACTCTCTCTGTTCTGTTGGCTTCCAAGTGAGGCTCCTGGTGCATGGATATCAATGTCTTCTCTGAGGCTTGTGGTGGGGCAATGTGAAGGCTTCATCTGGCACCCCAAATAGTTGCGCATCTGCAGTTCCTAAAGAAAGCAAGAGCTGGACCAGGAGTGAAGCTGTGGGTACTCGCAGAGAACTGCTTCCTCTTCAGGTCAGAGGTCACATGGCATAGCACAAAGCCCATTTTCTTCAGTCTGTCTTGAATCTTGAAAGGACCAGATTGGACCCAATGAGGTCACATGTGGCCCCACATGCAAATTTTCAGGTGGAATTTCATCATGGATGTGGAGAAAAGTTTGATTTGGGTCTTTTTTTTTTTTTTTAATAAAAAATCTAATAATGAAGATTTAGACTTAATTCACTTTTTAAAAATGTCCGTATATTAAGTAACATGTATTAAAATTTACAATAAAAGGTGCTTTTGGTTTTCAGGAGTCTGACGCACTGCCTGCTGCCCTAAGAGGGGCTCCAGTTTGGTTTTCAATGTAGCATTTGGTTAATATATTGGCAATAATATTGAAAGAGAATGATCACTTACTCACGGCTGTAAGTGATCAGGTTAAGTTGAAGTTTAAATTTCCTTTACTGAATAGTTAGGACCGTGTAAAGACATGGGTGAATACCCTTCCTTCACTTTATTTGAACCTTTAAATTTGGTATATTTAATTAGGACTTATCATTATTATTATTATTAAATTTATTCAATTTCATATCACTCCCCCCCCTAGTATTTCTTTGTCCCCACCTCTCAAATATATGGGTTCCTTTTTGTTAGTTATTAACATTACACGTATTTCTATAAGTTAATATAATAATAAAATACATATGAATATGATATATATATAATATAAATACAACCTACTGAATCTGTTCAGTCTTGCTCATATATATATATATATATGCTTTTAGGGCTGGTCCCCTGGTATCGGACAGCTGATTGGGGAGCTCCTCCCTGGGAGACTGATCCTTTTCCTCTCTCATCTGTCATTCATTGGCCATGGCTCTTTCTTTAGGGGTGGAGCTTCGTGAGAGTTTCCCCCATGCCAGTTGCAATGATGTCAGAGGACTTGTGATTATTCAGGTCTTGTTTAGGCAACACTACAGTTAAGATTTCATGAGTATAATTTCCCTTTCATATAGAGGAGATGCAAATATCTCAGTAGATATCCCGGTCCTCTGTTTTTACAGCCTTTCCGGCTTCTCTTCTGAGATGCTCTCAACTGGGGTTGTGCACCCCATCACTTGCTCTCTGCATTTTGATCAGTTGTCGTTTTCTGTCGTGGTCTCCATCTGCTGCAGAGAGAGGTGTCTTTGATAAAGGGTGCAGCTGTACATTTCCCTGTGGCCATAAGGATAACTGTTTAGAATGCAGTTAAGAGGTTATACTGGATTAAGGAAGTGGCAGTAGTATGTTCTCTCTCGGTTCTATGGCCTCACTGGTGAGTTATGGGTAGTTGTCTAGATTTGCAGTATTAGGCACAATTTCTGTCCCATTGAGTGAGCCGTAAGTCTAACTGGACAGCTGTTGGTTACCTCCCATTATAACGGCCATTATAGATAGCATCTTTGGGGGATATCTTGGTATTCTGTTATTGTGGTTTGTGGGTGTCAAAGCTGGGTAGGACTTTAGCAGTTTGCATGGCACCTTCAGGTACTATGGAAGCTGGTCCTCAGGGAAGAGGCTTCCAGGTCTGAAGTACAATGTGTCTTCAGCAACAGGGTCTCACCTTCGAATTCTGGGAGACTCCCAAGGGCTATAGCAATAGGCAGTATTGTTTTGGGAGTCCGTTGAGTTCTCCTGACCAAGGGCACAAAGGGAGATTTCTCATGCTTGGTACTGGGGTTTTTGTGAGCTAGACTAGAGATCTTGTGAGCATTATCAACCCCTAGTGGAGTAATTCATTAAACACACACACACACACACACACACACACACACACATACACACACACGTCTTCTATCATTTCAGGTAAACATAAATTGATATGATTCCCTATGACTTTTTCAAACACCTTTAGTATCAGGAAATTATTATTATGGCCCTGGATACACATGATATAAAATATCCATCTTAGCCATTGTAAAATGCTTGGTAAAATAGACTACGTCAGAAATGCACCACTACCACCATCCATTTCCACGACCGTCTTCACGGTCCTCTGTCCATTACCCAGTAGCCTCCTAGCTCTTCCTCCCCAGTCTGGCAGCCACCCTTCACCTATTGTCTCTTGTGATTTTGACTGTTCTGCGTCAGCTAAGCGAGGCACACTGTATTTATCTTGTTGTGGCTGATACGTCATTTAACATGGTGCCGCTGAGGTTCAGACATATGTAGCAGACATAAAAATACTCTTCCTTTTGGAGGCAGAATAATATTCCACCGTGTGGATAAGCTACATTTTCTTTTATGTGTTGATGTTTTAACCCTGATGAGTAAAACTATGAAAATTGCTTGTAAATACCTCTCTCATACCTTGCATTCTCTTCATTTGGGCACATATTCTGAGGTGGAATTAATGGATCATATTTGAATCCCATTTTTAATTTTTTGAGGTATTGCCTTCCTGTTTTCTATAGCAACTATACAGTTGATTCAGTTCCGCCAGCCCTAAACAGGGGCTCAAATTTCTCTGCATTCCTTCTCTCCCTCAGTCCTCCCTCCCCCTCCTTCCTCATTGTCCTTCCTTTTGCTAATACCCTACCTAATGGTTATAAGAGGTACCTTATAACACTTTTGAGCTGTGTATCTTTGATGATTAGTGATATTGAGAATTTTTGTGTGCTTATGGTTATATTTTCGTTTGGGAGCCTAACCTCCATCCCTTATGTGGTTCTTCTTCTTCTTCTTCTTTTTTTTTTTTTTTTTTTTTTTTTTTTGTTTTCTTCTTCTTCTTCTTTAAGATTTATTTATTTATTATGTACACAGTGGTCTGCCTGCACACCAAGAAGAGGGCACCAGATCTCATTATAGATGGTTGTGAGCCACCATGTGGTTGCTGGGAATTGAACTCAGGACCTCTGGAGGAGCAGCCAGTGCCCTTAACCACTGAACCATCTCTCCAGCCCCCATATGTGGTTATTCTTATTGACTATCTGTGTGTCTTCTGTCAAGTTTTTGGATTAGGTTATTTGGTGTGTGTGTGTGTGTGTGTGTGTGTGTGTGTGTGTGTGTGTGTCTTGTTGCTTTGAGTTTTTTTTTTTTTTTTTTTTTTTTTTTTTTTTTTTTTTTTTAAACAATTTTCTCTGTATTGGGGATATTAATCCCTTATTAGATTGTATGTAAGTGCTGATTATTCGCACCCCCCTCTTTTTTTTTTTTTTTAAAGCATTTTTCTGTTTGGATTTTCTTATTAGATTATGGTTGCATTTTGATTTTATTACAAAGATTTTTTAACTGCAAGCCTAATTCATCCGATATTTTCCTTTTATTTTTGAAACCAACTACTTGGCATATTCATTTTTTTTTTTTTTTAAAAGCAGTTGATCTAATTGACAGGAGAAGGCCCACCCAAACCTTCCCAAGTGTTTAACAGGTCTTTACCAGTCTCCTAATTAGGGCAGTGAGCAACAGTAAGTAGCTAAGATGTCCCTTACACACGGGCTCACACTTCGGTTCCTCTTAAATTCACTCAATGACGAAGACGAATTTCACAATTTTAAATGATGAGAGTGTCAGTCAAAATTCTTACAGCTTTCCATCTCGGCAAGTCTTAAAACCAACAACACAACTGAATTCAAGTTACAACCAGATCTAATTAGTATTTCTGACCTGATACATAAAACTAAATATGCAAATTCTTAAACCTTCTTTATAATTTTTAGTATTATAAAATAGATTTACTTAGCCGTTTTTATGTGTATGGGTATGCATGTGTGTTTCTGTATATGTATTTGTGTATGACTGTATATGTGTGTACATGAGTATATGGATTCGTGGATATGTGTGTGTTTGTGTGTGAGGTGTTGGGAATTGCATGCACAGTGTGCATATGTGTGTAGGGCCCAGAGATTCACTTCAGGAGTCCTCAGGTGCCACCCACCTTTGTTTCTCTGAGACAGTGTCTCTCATTGGCCCAGAGATCTCTGATTATAATAGACTAGCTGTCCAGTGAGTCGCAGGGATCCTTGTCTCTCTCTCCAGAGCTGGATTTACAAGTGTGTGTCACTGTGCCTGGCTTCTTTTTACATGGGTTACGGTTGTGTACCTCAGGTCCTCACATTTATAACTGAACTGTCTCCCCAGCAATTAAATTTTAATTGTGAATTCCCAGGTTGAATATTGGGGTTCCAAAGATGGGTTGACTTGGTGGTTAGTTCACGCCTAAGAGACACTGTTGTTTCAGGAACGCTAGGAGATTAGGAGATGTGGCTAGGGATCCAGCGGTCATCTAGGAGGAAAGCAGACTTTTTCCAAAGCACAGATGGAGGAGCTGAACTTGACTTTCCCAGTGGCTGTACCCATCCGTTCTCTTGGGATGACCATTCCACATGGTTAGCTCACGTTGGGAGTCAGGTCCTGAGCGGGGGCCTATAGTCTCTGCTTCACACATCATCTGGATTCTGAGAGCCTTCTTCTGCTGACTGCCTGGTTCTTACATGCCTGGCTGCTTGGCCACTGGGCGCTCTCTCTTGCCTGGGACCTGCTCTGGCTCTCCTCTTCAAACACACACCAGCCCACTCACTGTTTCACGACATGAACATGAACTCCCCCCCCTTTTTTTTTACAACTGACATGGAATTCAAACTTACTTCCCACAAATTCCCAACCAGCCCCCACCTCGTAGTCTACCCTCTAAGCTCCTCCTACACAGACATTCTAAAATTATGAATGCAGTTCTGCTTTGAGCCCTACCGTGGCTCCCGGTCCACCAGGAGTAGAATATAAACCTTGAGCATGGCCAGCAAGTCCCTGCATGATCTACTCTCTCTTCCTCCATGACCTCATCGCCCACGGCTTTCTTCAGCGCTGAGTCCAGCCATACTGGCCTTCTTGCTTTTCTTCCCACAGAAACCAAGACTCATTTCTACCTCAGGGCCTTTGTGCAGGCTGTTCCCATGGCCCCCAAAACACCACCTCCTTCTCTTTTTGAGGAGCTCTTCACGCTGTAGGCCTCAGCTCCTGGCATGTCCCGTAGAGTTTATGCTTCTTCACAAAATGTGGCACAGTTTTTGGCTCTAACAGCATTCTGTATTTCTTTTCTACTAGATCATTGGCTGCACGCAGCCGTGTGTGGTATTTTACATACTTGAGCCGCACAGTTAGTGACTATTCTAGTTGTCATACGATCACCTTCACTCTTAACTCATAATTGTTACAATAATTTGTAACCACTTTGGCTTCGTGAGAGGCACTAGTAATTGGTGATTTGAGATATCTAAATGTCATAACTCACATTTATGAAAACATCTAAAAAAAATCACCTCTATGGCCCTTTAATCCTTCTAAACCTTTCTGATTCTTGCATTTTAGCAAAAGGCACCTTTTGAGGGATTGTCTTGACTTTATAAAGAGGTCGTTGAATATTAGCTAATAGTTAGTAATTAATATTGCTTGATATAGTTATGGGTTTTATATGTGACTTGTGGCTTTTTATCCCCGCCCCCTAGTATCCGCAGAGAGGTTTTTTTTCTTTTTCCTGACAGAGATACTGGCGATAGATGGCGGCCCCTCTTCTAGATCTCATTGCCTTTCTGCCTCCTGGAAGTCTTGCCAGGGCTTCCTGAATCTTAACCCTTTAGAGCCTCCGTCTGCTGAGTCCCCATGAAGGCTTCCCATTGCTGGCTCTGCATCTTGTCACCCATCAGCGTGGAACACCACCTTTAAAATGATTGGGAACGCCTCGTTGTCACAGATGCATTAAAAAAAAAAAAAAAAAAAAAAAAAAGCTCGAACGCGAAATGACAGATCACCTCGAGAGGCAATCAGGTTTATTCTCATTGTTTATAGCTCAAAACGCATTTTTGGCAACCCAAATAGGGAGGTGAGCTTGGTGGATAAGAATGGGAGTGGCGGCGCGTGGCGGGGCTGGCGGCCAGGCCGGGCGCCTTTAACTCGGCGTGACCTCGCGTCTGGCCCGCGCCCCCTCCTCCGCGCGCACCGCTGTCCTGCAGCGATTGGTGCTTGGACCATAAACAGCTGTGCAGGGCCCGGCGGTGCGGAGGCCCCGGGCCGCCAGCGCAGCCACGCCACCGGGGAGTGACTTCCACCCAGGATCGCGGAGGGCGCAGGCCGTGGGCGCGTGGCAGGCGGCGCGGGCCTGGCGTCCCCGCGCGTTCGCGGCGCCCCGTGGCTCCGGCTGGGCGCAGGTGGGCCGGGCCGGGCGCCGCAGATCGGCGCGTTCCCACGAAGGCTAGCCCTCGGAGCGAGGGGGAGGGACCATCGGAAAGACGTGGAACGATCCGCGCGGTGTCATCGGCAGGGCCCAGGCCCCTCGCCGCCGCCACCGCCGCCGCCGCCGCCGCCGCCGCTGCTGCCGCTGCTGGGGATTTGCTGCCGGGATCCGCGCTGAGCCTCTGCGCAGCCCCGAGATTAGCATGACACTGGGTGGCCGTCCCGCTTCCTGCCGGGCCAAGGCGCAGCGCGCTTGTCCCCGAGCCCCGATGGCCCCGCGCGCGGGCCGATCGCCGGGCTCCGCAGCCACCGCGGCCCCGTGAGTAGGAGTATGCCTGCGGCGGGGGACCCACGCGTGTCGGCACGCGCCCCCACCCTCCCGCGCCCCTGCCAGCCTCGGAAGGAGGAAGCCTGACGCGGGCGCCGCGGTCGTCAGCACCCATCGGGCTCTTCCTGCGTTGTCGCAGCGGCGGTCCCGGTGCTCCCGCGCGCGCGCCCCCCGTTCCAGCCTCTGGAATGAAGACTGCCTCCCGGGGACTGCGGGAGAGGCAGAGGCAGTCAGCGCCGGGGACTGCGGGCCTCGCGCCTGGGAGGTCCGAGGGGACGCGGCTCAGACGCTGTCATCCCCACGCTTGGCGTTGAAGCCTCCCGGTACGGTTGAGGCTGCCGCCACCCGGTCAAGCTGCCCGGGCGTGCGATCCCGGGTCGGCCCCCGGAGGCCTAGGCTTCCTCATTTGTTTGGGTCTTTTGTGCTGTGGCGCACAGTTGGCTAAGCACTCCTGCGCTGAATCGGGCCATTGTCTGCGCTCCCATTGCTTCCACGCTGCAAGTCTCGGCGCCCCCACCCCGGCCGCCCCCTCCCGGCCGCCGAGCCTCCCAACGTGCCTTCCCCCCAGGAATCTGGAAGCTGGAAGCCGGGAGGATTGCAAATGAAGTGGAATGCATTGTGGGACGAGTGTAAAAGCGGAGCCTTCGCCGTGGGGGTGTGGGGGGGCGTGGGGAGGGCCGGACCTGCCGCTGGCGGTGTAGACACCGACGAGAAGAGGGGCTGGGGGAAAAATGTGCGCAGAGTCCTCCCGGGTCGCGACCGCGGTAGACGGATGAAGCAGCGCGCTGCGCCCCGGCGCTGAGGCCCCACTGTCGGGGCACCAGGGTCGCCCTAGCCCACCATGAAGAAGACCCGGAGCACAACCTTGCGGCGAGCCTGGCCTAGCTCGGATTTCTCGGACCGGGCCTCGGACCGCATGAGGTCCCGCAGCGAGAAGGACTACCGCCTGCACAAGCGCTTCCCCGCGGCCTTCGCGCCCCAGGCTTCTCGGGGCTACATGACATCAGGTTGGTAACCACTGTTCTGCCGCCGGCCGTGTTTGGTGCGCCAGGGGCTTGGGGTAGAGGACGTGCGGTGATGGATGTGCCGGGTTATGGGGAGAGCAGGGGGAAAAAAAAATTAGCTCCCATCCACCATTTTGTACCTCTGCAAGATCCACAGCAGGCCCTCTCAATATGGGGTTGGAGAGCTATTAGTTAGGTAAAATCGGGGAGGGGGATCGAGCCGAGCATCTGGTCTGCAGGGAGATAGGCGGACTGCAGCCTCTCCGAGCTTTGTGAAAGGAGAGCAGCCTGCATCTAAGGTTGCCTGCAGTACCAGGTTCGCCTGTGTCTGCATTATGGCCAGTTACCTTAGAGGGTATTTAAACAGACTCCCCTCCCCCGCCCCTCAAAAAAGGGAACAGGCTCCATGCACCGTTCTAGATAATTCGAGGCAGGGGAAAGCTCTGCCCATGTCCATCTGAAGCTGGTTCGATTTGCACGCAGGAACTATGCTGGGGCTCCCTGAATGCCTGGGGAGGGGGTTGTGGTGTGTTTGCATATGGAAGACTCACAGGGCTGTGCGTGGACTTAGCTTAGGTTGCATCGGTGCCGTGGATGGAATGGAGGCTGTGTCGTGTTTTGCATGCCAGATGGGAAGGACAAACACAATGGCTCACAGACGTGAAGCCTTCAAATAGGTTTCCTGTGAAAATGCTGCGACTGTGCAGAGGCTCCTAGGATGAGCAGGCTCCCTTTGAATCCCGTTCACTGGCTTTGCTTCGTGGCTTGGGAACCCGGGGATACCGTACTAGAGATGCTGAAGGGGGAGAATCCTGGGAGCCTTGCTTTTTTGTGTTCCTTACTTGTATTCCAAGAGGTGGAAGGTATCAATGTTTGCATTCTGGAAAAAAAATTAATTTGCTTTTTAAATGCAGTGGGAGGGAAGCATGATGACTTAATTCTAAAGCCAAGTCCCTGTCCCAAATCACCCTAAGCCCCGTCTTAACTGGGGTGATTGTTTTAAGCCTGTGGTTGGTACTTAGAGTCTAGCTTTACTTTCTCCTTAGACAGCAAATCCTTTTAAATTGGGGTCAGTGTCTCACACTTCAAAAATGTCCCATGACCACCACGTCTCCATTCCCGGAAAAGCCTCAATAAATGTAACCATCCTTTTTATTGCAAAAAACAGGCAACGTAGGGATGTTGTGTGCTCTTTTGGCAATCACATTCCCTGGATTTTCTCTTTCATGAGAAACCATTTTTGGAAAGGAAGTGACAACCACAGTTGACGCTTAAATAATCTAAGTCATGGCTGTGGGTGCTCCATTCTTCAGGATCCTGGCAGTAAACATACTGTACACCTGGAGCCAACTCTACTCTGTACATAAAACCTGTGTCTGCATTGAGTGTTAGGCTGATCCTAGGCTTCCTCCACTTAGATGCATCCTCAGCATCAGCATGCTACTCTTTCTTGTCATCGCCCCCCCCCCCCGAAATCAGAATTGACACTAAATGCAGAGCTGTTGGAGGGCAGGTGGCTATCAGTTCTCCAACAAGCCCGCAAGACTTTTTAATAATGGCAGGCACATTCCTGTGGAGTCTATTTTTATCCGCCTCACCTTTGCTTCCTTGTGATCATGTTTTCAGACTTTGCAAAAGAAGTTGGTGATTGCCAGTGCTGGGAGACATTTTTTTTTCTTCTTCAAGGGCACAAGGAAGGATCTTCCAGTTTGACATGGTTCTCTCATTTTCTTCTGTGTGTGACCTGCAGATGGCCAGATGGTCTTCCTGGGATAACCAGTTCCAAGTGGGTGGTGTTCTGGCCAGATTCAACGTTAGGTTACTGTTGAGATCAGAGGACTCCAAGGAGTGAATGGTGTCACTCATTCATCATTTGATGGAGTGTTCCCCAAGACCAGGGTCTTGCCAGATTATTGTGAGGATACAGGGTTGGACAGAACATGGCCTTTAGCAGGTTTAGGGTTCATTGAAAGAAACAGTGAATCGTAAGGCAAATGCCTACAGTGAGCATTGAGAGGGCGCTGGACCCTTTCTTCTATGTGACTTTTTGGTTGGGGTGGCTTTAGGGGGCAGATATCTTTATCATTTCCTTCCCCAAATTTGGCTCCTTTTGGCACTGTGGGAGGTGGTGGAAGCTGATGCCGTGTGAGACCCATGGAGATCAATTGGAAGGAAGCTCGTCCTTCACCAAGATGGGAACGGAATCTGCTCTAACACGTTGGCTGTTCTGGGTGCTAGCTGAAGTTTTGTTGCACATCTCAAAGCATGAACTAGGAAAGGAAGCAGCCTAGACACACGATGGCCTTTGACGGTCTGTTCTCTTTGCCCGGTCGTTGGCTTCCTTAGTTCCTGTGGAGTCACCATACTCCATTTTTAGTCAAGAAGAGTTTTGTTGTAGGAAAATGATTTGGATTCAGAGATAAGCCTCTTCAAAAATGTGCTAAATCATCTAGAATAACCACAGCTTTGAGAAATTTTTTAGAAATTACCCCAGAATATATGAAAATTAAGGGAAAGAATAATAAAAAAAAAAAACTTTGGGAAATGAGAAATCCCAGGACGGTTTTATAAATATACACTGATAGCTGTCATGGATTTATTACAGCTCTCTAGCACATAGTAGGGCTTCAAGTAGAGTTGTAGTCATTTATGACAGGCTTTAATGAGACAGCACCATTTCTGACTGGTAATAAGCAATTACCAGTCTGCAAGGTGATTTATAGCGGTGAGCTTGACCTTTGGCCTTGGTTTTTTTTCTGCTCCCTTCAGGAGAAAATTTAGGCTTACAAGGTCAGACCAGACACCCATAAAGCTGAGCAGGTCTTGCAAGGAGACAGTTGGCTGGAAAACTGTGAACCTCTTGGTTGGGAAGACCATGCTTTCTTTCTCTGCCGCTTTTCAGCTCTCAGATGGAAAGTAATCCTAAGAGTCCCCAGCCTCCTAGCAACCAGAGAGTTCACAGGCCTGGAGAAGAGTTCAGAGTTCCTCTTGCATATTCATTTCCCAACAGTGGCTTCTGGGCAGAAGTAGGGGGCGGGATCTTGCCTTTTGTTCAAACCAAGATGACTACAAAAATGTGCACAGCATTCTAAGAAGAAAGGAGGTTAGACCCAATGGATGATGCAGGACCATTCTGCCTCATATTTTCTACCACTAGCTAGAAATTGTGATGTTAACTACAGAGAAGAGTCTAACTCCCCATGAAGAAGGAAATCTGTATAATTCTCAGAGCTACATATTTGCTGCCATGATCATAAACCAGTGTGAAATTATTGGAGAGCCATCAGTGTCTTGTGGGCAAAGCCTTTAGAACCTTGTCTGTTCCTGTGGGAGTGTCCTTCGAACTATATATTCATATGATGCCATGCCCTCTCATTTCCATATTTCCCTTGGACTGTACTGAGGCTGGCTGATGCTTCACGTATAACACTGCCAGAATTTTGGTGGGTAGTCTAGCATTGATCAAGATTGCAAGTTAATTTTTCTAGTCTTCCAGCTCTACTGAGCATGCCCGTAAAGATTTTGCATTTTAGTGGGAACGCTAACATGGGTAGCAAGTTTTATGTCAATTCTCAGGTTTACCGTCATATCTTTCAGGAAGAAAGCTGATTGTTTTTAAATACTATGGCTCCATGGAATTTGAAAAGAAAGAGAAAATGAAAGCCCTAACCTGACATCCTAAACAAATGTGGATTAGTTTTGTCTGATGACGATTTAATTCGTGGGGAGACGTGGCTGACACACCACTTCTTTAGTTTATCGGTTTTCATTTTTTACCAGAAACTAGTTCTGGTTTAGTATGATCCAGTTCCTCGCTCGCTCTTGTTTTAAGAGATGAGAGAGTAAAAGCTAGACTAACTCAGATTCTAATCATGGCCTGTCCAAGCCAGCTGGGTCCCCCTCCAGTCAAATGACCTCCTTCCACCCGTAATGAGTCCTTTGGCTCCATGCCTCCATTATAGAGGTTTCATAATGAGCAAGCTCAGGGCTTCTGAACTTAGCACGTGATCGTTAGGAGAGCCCTTTGTCCTTCTGTATACCCTGGAGTCACGTGCTTCCCTTAGCGGGAGTGATGTTCATGTTGGACTTCTGCTTCCTGCCATCCTGCTTCATTTGTGGCCAGGTGACAAGTTTTCATAAACAGCATCCTGCTTCTTCCCTTCCTTTCCTTGGCTCTGTCCTTCCAACGGTCTTGATTCATAGCTACCTGTATTGCCTGTTGTCATCAGGCGGGTGGAAGTGAGGGATGATACCCTCCGAGACGAATGACTTCCTTCAATATTTCCCACGGGAACACGGGCACGTTTACAAAGGTTACCTCTCTTGGTATTTGAATGTCTTTTACACTCTTTGGAAAAATTTTTATTTGGAAAAGAGAAAGAATAATAGTATGCCATCTAAAACCTTAGAATGCTTATAGCTCCTGGGCATTTGAGGCCTTACATTTCCTGTAAGTTCCCAGAGATTTGGAGTAGATTAGACGAGGGTGTGTCCTTTGGTCCAAGACTGTTTGTGTGGAAAGCATGACCCGAGAGTAAAATCTGGGTAGGTCCTTGCTATGGGGACAATACACCAACTTTGGAGTTCCGTACAGCCTCCATTACTTAGTCAGGGAACGGTGTGATGTCTTGACTAGGAAGGTTTCTTGTGGTAATGAGAGGAGAGTCTGGTCAGGTCTAAATTTACCCTGGCCACAGTCTCACAAGAATGAAATGACATGGTTGATTTTTAAAGGGGTAATAAACTTTCCCTTAAGTAGTAAATCCCCAGACTATTTTTATGTGATGTTGGAATGTGTAGCCAGCTGGCCAGAAAATCCTATTGCTTTTTACTACTTAAATATTTTTTAAATTTGTCTCTTTGCTCTTTATTTTGGCTGCTTAGATCTTCTGTTCTTCTCTACCAGCTTCCAAAGGGACTGGTTTTCCAGGCCAATCCATTCTTCTGGGGATCCCCGGAAGGCTTTTGTTTTTATTATTTTTCACCTGGCCCAAAGTTGCTTCTCTTCTTAATGCCTCTCATGCATGTGGATCGAGTCGCGTGTGGACAGTGGGCTCTAGGAAGCTTTCAGGGCGTGGCTTTCCCCACTGTTCCCACGTCTTGCTAACCTCCTCATTACCCTGTGCTCCAGACTCTGTGTCTGGGAGTTCCTTATGTACACTCACTCCTCAAGCTGTAGTGTATGTTTCAGACTTTTTTTTGTGGGGGGGAGCAGGGTTTCTCTGTGTAGCTTTGAAGCCTGTCCTGGATCTCGCTCTGTAGACTAGGCTGGCCTCGAACTCACAGAGATCGGCCTGCCTCTGCCTCCCGATTAAAGGTGTGCGCTGCCGCCGCCGCCGCCGCCGCCGCCGCCACCACCACCACCACCACTGCCCAACTGTTTCCAACTTTCTATGACTCTGTTTATGTCCCCTGTCTCTTCAAGCCTGATAGAATTCAATTTCCCCTTCCAGAGTTGATGCATCTTGCCCACCCCCTTCAGTTGAGATGAAGTCTAAACCTCATACTAGCTTGAACTTTCAGCCTTCTGCCTCAGCGTCTGACGTAGCTGAGGGTACAGGGGCACCCCGGTGTGCCCTTTCTTTTCCCCTTCCTCCAGATCCTTTCTGTGACAGTCGCTTTATGTCAGAACAGCTCCGCATTGTGCCTCCAGCTCGCCTGGTCCCGTCCTTTGCTGGACAGCCAGCTGTTCACTGACAACACCTGTTTCATTGACATCTGGGTCCTGCCAGCATCCTCGAGCTTGGCGCATATCAGGACTCCGACGTCTTTTAGATGGATGACTAAAACATGACTTTTTTAAAAGAGGATGAAAGGAAGGCTGTCTGGAAGTGTGGATGTGACTCATCTTTTTATAACTGGGGACGTTACTATAACTTAGGATTCTATAGATTATCTATTATTGCATCAAATAATATATTTATTATATACTATGCAGTCTTAAGGTCCTGCCTTTGAACCACCTCCTGCTATGATTGATGGGGGAAAAAAACCCAACAGTTCATGACTGAGCCTTTGGAAATGCAGAAATTGGAGTATACAATCCGGAGCCAGGCAGAGCAGTTAGTCTGCATTGGCGTAGGGTGAAAAGGGTTGAGAGAAGAGTAAGATACCACTTAGCACCTGAAGGGAGGGGCGCTTACTGGGTGAGTCTTGAAGAGTGGCTAGGACTTAAAGAGACGGAGAAAGAGAAGGATTGGGGAAGGGTGGGGACAGTAGGAGCCCCCCACAAAGCTCTGTGGAGTTGATCATGCTGTAACTTTGGGATGTGAGTAATGGTATAACCAGGCAAGGAAGGAACCTGAAATCTGGGTGATTCCTGAGCTTATGAGGCAAGCAATAGATTTGTGACTTGCAGGGGAAACTAAGGAAAGAAACATTTGAAGAAGGGGTGTCTTGCCATGGCTTGTAGGGTTGATCGATGGTTGTGAGTGTCTAGTGCTTCGGAGATCTTCAGCGGGGTGGGGGTGGGGGTGGGGGACTCATGTACGGATCCTGCAATAGATGAGAAAAGATCCCCCCCCCCAGAACCACGTTTCACTACGTTAGCATACCACACTGTATCCATTTTTTGTCTTCACTATGTACAGCTTGTCTTAGGCTGTTTTATCTGGGGCTACGAAATTTATTTGGCACACAATTCTAGTGACCGTAACATAATACAGATGTTCTTGTGCGGTCTCACTCTCCCTCATTATTCAGTGCTCCAGGATAATTGGTCTCATGCAGAAGGGACCAACCATGTGGGCTAGCCTCACCATCCAACACCTTACCTTTAAGAGAATGGGTCGGGTCACCTCAGACGTAACTTCCCTCCTCCAGGGAGGCATCAGCCCCTTTCCCCAGGACAGCACTGTCAGGTCTAGTCACCCCTGTAAAGGTTCACCACACTCAATGCTGCTACAGAAGACACAATGACGATCAGGCTTCCAGCATAGTCAAAGTTAGCTCACCTGTACTTTCCCGATTTTCTTTCCACTTGGTTCAGTTTTTAGTTAAGTGAATTGGCAAGAGACCCCTTTTCTGTGAAATTATGGGTTTCATGTGATAATTATATTTTCCTAATCCTCATTAAAACGAACCTATAACTCCTTTTATTAAAGATATTTAACCAGATAACCAGCTGAAGAGAACCCGTTGGCCTGACTGGAACTGTGTACTTGTACATGAACTAGAACTTGTATAGGCCAAGGAGGGAGAGGTGGGAGGAAGACCTTAGGAAGGACCCGGCAGACAGAGGGAGAGGTTACTCTTTGGAACTAGTTGGCTTTAAGAAGTAAAAGAAAACAAAAGCCACCCTTATATCTGGCTGGTGGGAATGTAAGCTAGTGTAGGTACTATGGAAAGAAGTATGGGGGTTCCTCAGAAGTCAAGCAGTAGAACCCCATGATCTGGAAATACCACTTCTGGGACGATACTCAGAGGAGCGAAGTCAGCATACCACAGAGATGTCTGCTGATCTCTGCTCACCGCAGCACTGCTCACAATAGGCAAGAATGGAATCAGCCTAGCTGTCTGTCAACATGGGTGGGAAAGAAGACATGCTGAATGTGCTCACAGTGGGGGCTTCATGTGGCCATAAAAAAGGAGGGATTTGTGACATCTGCAGGAAGATGGGTGGAATTGGAGGTCGCCGGGGTCAGAAAGGCACATATCCTGTTTTTGTTCATATGTGGAGCCTAGGTTTCTCTCTCTCTCTCTCTCTCTCTCTCTCTCTCTCTCTCTCTCTCTCTCTCTCTCTCTCTCTCACACACACACACACACACACACACACACACACAGAGAGAGAGAGAGAGAGAGAGAGAGAGAGAATGAAAATAGAAGGATTATTTAGGAAGGGGGACCAGCAAGATGGATCAAGGATCACAGGAGGGGGTAATGAGCAAAGATGGTTGAAATGTCACAAAAAACATTGCTTTGTATAACAAATATACACTGATAAAACACACACACACACACACACACACACACACACACACACACACACACACGAATCAGTGTTGCTTCTGAAGAATATAATGAGCGACTAGGAAGCTGGGGAAGTTGAGCAGATGATGACTTCCATTTTGGACTAACAATGAGTTCTTGGAGCAGGGCGGTCGGTCCTTTAGGCACGCTTGTGAATGGGAAAGGTCAGAGGGCTGGAGGTCATCCATCCACAGTAGCAGTTGAACACCAGGATAGCTCAGCTTTTTTGTACTTTACAGTCTGCTTTTCGGATGGCTTAAGTTGTTTTTATTTCCAGCAGATGGAGGGTCAACTGGATTTCATAGACTGAGTTCTCCTTAGGTTTTCAAAAGCCTGGAGGATCGTCATTGAGATGGCTTGCAGGTTACTCCCCTGGTCTTAAGAGCAAAGTATAGTGAAATTCTTAGGTTTGCACTATTGTTATTTACATTGATTCTGTAGCTATTTGGTTTTGTTGGCAGCGGGAACATGCTTTGGGGGTCTGTGCTCAGGTTTGGGGAGAATGAGAGCCACACTAGTAACTGCACAAAAGACGAGACGAGCTATGTAAATAATGTATGTTCAAACATCTGTCATATACCTATTCAGTGGGAAAATTATGGCTCAGGTAACTCACACTCACGGTTAAAAAATCTCCATTTATCTTTCTACTTTAATCTATGATGACTCCTCCAGGCCAAGTTTTCTCTTTTTGAAGATAAAAGAGAGATATTTGGCAGATGCCTGTAGGCATCGGGGTAGAGGACGGATGCCTGGCCTTATCCTTCTGATGGCCTTCGTTTCCCAGGGCGGGACCGTCTGGCAATTAACACCCTACCTCACCCCTACTGCACATTCCTGTCTGGTCTCTTCCTTAGGAGAGCCAAGAGCGTCTCCACTGCTCTTTGTAGGCCGACCTTTGGCTTTGAAATGATTTCATCAGTAGGTGAAATGATGCCCATCATGGTGACTGAGGTGCGTCTATTGTTTTGTTTTCCCATATCTGAGCGTCACGCTTAGCTCTGTATCGGTCCCCTCCTGTTATGTGTTACACAGGTTCCCCCCAAAATATACATTCGCGTTCCGGTCTCTGGTGCCTGTGAATATGATCGTATTGGGGACCACGGTGGGGATGTAATCTTGTTGAGGGGCTGATGGATGAAGTGGGAGGGGCTTTGCATCCGATATGTAAAGAGAAGGAAAGAATTCCAGCTGGAGGAGGAGCATCATGTGACTGCAGGGGCAGCTGGGGGAGTATTCACAGGCCGAGGAAGGCCAGTGGTTGCTAGCCATCAGCAGAAGCTGGGAAGAGGCCTGGGATGTATTCTCCCTCAGTGCCCCGGAAGGAACGAGTTTTACAGATATCTGTAACCCAACTTTAGGAATTAGAGGATCTTTCTCTTGTTCTTTGCTAGTTTGTATTGCTTGTTTCGGGCGGCGCCCTGGGACAGGGACCTTCCCACCGCTGGGTCGTTGGTGGGAGGCAGAGTCTGGCTTCTCTGTGGAGACGCTCAGTTGCTGCAAGGCTGCTCTCTTGACAACCCCACATGGAGATAGGGGCTGGAGCCCTGGTCTTTTGTTGTTGTTTGTTGTTTCATTTTGTTTTCTAGTTTCAGGTGCCCTCGCCCTTCCTGACTTTGATTCTTGGGACAAACTGATGGGGACCATGCGTTGCGGTCTCTGGTGTGGTGGCTGTGGCCTTGCTGTTGTGGCAGTGGGTAGGTGGTGTCCACGGGGCTGTGTTGGTGGCGACAGTTGCTCTTTTGTGACTGGCTGTGACTGCTGACGGCGACCCTCCTCCTTATACAGTGTCTCTGTGTTTCGAGTTTTAAGCCTGCCATTCCCACCATGCCTGCTCACCCGTGAGTCACCTACTATACAATATAGGTGAGCAGCTTGCTTTTCTGAGAGGCTGGGAGCTTTGGGAGTTAGAGCTGAGAGGCAGGCCCTGGGAGCCTGGCTTCCCAGTCCAGCCTGTCTGCCTCTCCCTGAGTAAGCCAGCAGCAACGTTAGCTCTTTTCCTAGGATCTCAGTTTCCGGTCTTGAAAAATGAGAATCATAATGGGACCCGCTCATCAGGCGTTGGGTGAATTGTGTGAATTCATATGCGGAAGCACTTAGAACTAAGCCTGATGCCTTACAGGTGGGAAACTGTTACTGTTTATCAGTGGTGTTTTCTTAAAGAGCCAGTGCTGACTTGTATTGCATGTAACTAAGAATCCCAGCCAATCAGAGTTGCAATGGTAGTTTGACGGTCGTCACTTTAAACGTTAAGAACTGATTTAAAAAAAAAAAAAAAAAGAGTTACCTAGAAACTGTGTAACAAATACATTTGCAAAGTTTTCACTGTGTGACAATGTTGCTTTCATTTGGAAAAGTTTTAGTCTTTTCTTCCCTGTACAATGATAGCCCCCTGCCTCCTCTTCACATTTAGTGCCCTCTTGGTGTTTCGGACTTCCTAGAGCACTGGTTCTCTACTCAGGGGTCCCCTTTCACAAAGGGCTGCACTTCAGATATCCTGCATATCAGATACTTAACACCAGGATTCATAACAGTAGCAAAATCCTAGTTATGAAGTAGCAATGGAAATAATTTTATGGGTGGGGGGGTCACCACAACATGAGAAACTCTATTAAAGGGGTGCAGCATGAGGAAGGTTGAGAACCACCATCCCAGAGGCAGCCTGATTGTTTCTGAAATGCTGGTTTGGGTTCCTACAGCACCCTTGCACAGCTCTGAGAGCCCTGAACGTTGGTCATCGTTTGCCTGTGTGACCCTCCATCAAGGTTTAGAAACTTAGCCGCGAACTTTACATGTACACCTTCGAGAGAGCACAGTCTTGTTCCGATCCCTGGTAGTTGACAGTGCGGACTTGGGGTTCCAATCCTCTCTTTAACCCAAGGCGTACTTAGCACCCGGAGGGATGTGAAGATCCTGCTGGGTAATTGTGGGTATTTGTCACCTTGCTGCAGTCATGAAAAGGGCAAACGGGAAATGGAGCAATTTTGACGGCCAGCAGGGTGAACAGGTAGAGCCTCTGTTTAGGATTTAAAAAAAAAAAAATCCCATGTAGATCTTTTGGCGGTGTTGTGAAACCAACTCACTTTCTTGACTCTACAAGAAAGTCTAAAACATCCTTTCAGATTACATGCTCACATTTGTAATTGTAACGGGAGTTTCTGTGAACCCAGGGAATCCATTTGAATTTTCATGTCAGTTGGTTTTTAAATATTTGAAAGAAGTATTTGGACATCCCCCCCCTCCCCATTTATCAACATGCTCTTTATACTGTAGACAAAGGACATATGTTGATTTTAAAAAAAAAAAAAAACACTTTAAAAGTCTGCCAGAGAGAGTGATCAAGCTCCGGGAATGAAGATAGTTAGAATTTGGGTGGATTTTTCCACACCTGTGGATACAGAACTTTTCCACAGTAGCAGAACATTGTGAGTTAAGGCTCCCAAACCAGCAAAGATGGAGATGTTGCTCAGTGGTCAGAGCCCTTGCTGCACATGTTTGAGGACCACATTTGGGTTCGCAGAACCCACAGAAATGCCGGATGGGTGTGGTAGCTTGGCTGTAATTCCAGCACTTGCAAGGCAGAGGCAGGTGATCCCCGAGGAAGCGGGCTTGTGAGTCTAGCTGGACCAGCCAGCTCTGGGTTTGATTTAGCTACCCTGCCTCAATGAATAATAGGAAAAGCAGCTGAGGAAGGCGCTTGATGTCTGCTTCAGGTTTCCACATGCATTTGCACACATGTACATTCACACATGCACATAAGGGTGCCTGCACACAGGTGAACACACATACACACACGCCACACACATATAAGAGAGACGGAAGAGAAAAGGAAGTCGAACAGTTGTGTAGGGTGTCTTGCTACCCAGTGGCTGGCTGTATAATACTGGCAATTTATGTATTCAGATTATTTTTATTTCCTTATCTATAAGATGCGAATAAAGGGACATCTAAGTGAGTTCCTGTGTGGATTAAATGAGCAGCTGTATGGGAGAGAGTTGACAGAGTGCCTGGTGCAGGGTCAGGTCTGCTGTTGTAATGTCTTTTGGAACATAACTACACAGACCTGGGCATTCCTTGATGTTTTACAACTGAGAGTGCCAGCAGCCAACTTGTCCAAGGTCAGACCAAGTTCAGAGTCTACTTAAGTCAGATTCTTAGCCTCTTACTCCAGATTCATTTAATCAGAAACCAAATATTCCATTTCTTATTGATCTTGATACATGATCTAAGGTTAGCCCACAGAATTACTCATTTATCTAAGTGGGCTCCTTGTTCTCGGATTTCCAATTTAGGAAAAAAAAATGATCAAGAATCGTTATGAAGTCAACATTCCTGTGAAATATAAATCTAAGAGAACTTGACTTCACTTAAAAATCATCTAATCAGATGTGGATTAACTGGAGATGCTTATTTGACTTTTCAGTTGAAGGTAAAGAGGGGAAAAAAGAGCCTTCTTGGGGATATGAGCTGGGCTGTGTTTATGTTTCCATACGCAGCAAAAATGGGTCTTGACCAAAGCTCACTATAAAAAAGGAAACATATCATTTTCCAAGGCCAACTTGGAGGGAAAGCCTAGTGGTATCTGCCCTTTAAACCAAGTGCACTTTCTCTCCCTTGACGGGTCTTAAAACGTGAGGATAGGATACTTCTGGGGGCCGTGTAAGAATAAAATGGGGAGTGTATGGCACAGTTTGGACCCACTTTTCACAGGTGAATCTCTGCTGCTTTACCAGGAACGTGGATGGGTTCTCAGCCTGCCTTGGAGCTCTGAGGTAACAGTTGAGCTGGAGAGGAGAACGTGCTTGCTACCCTGCTTAACTTTCAAAGCTGAAACCTCATGGGGACCCCACTCAGCTAGGGTCTGGGACCTTGGATCTTGGAGACCTACATGGTTGCATCTACTGGAGTCATTCCTGGTTATTTTCAGTATCTCATCCCATTGGGTCCTGTCTTACTTAGGGTTTCTAGTGCTGTGAAGAGACAACATGGCCATGACAACTCTTACAAAGGAAAACATTTGATTGGGGCTGGCTCACAGTTTCAGAGGTTCAGTCCATTATCATCACGGCGAGACATGGCAGCATGCAGGCAGACTTGGTGCTGGAGAAGGAGCTGAGAGTTCTACATCCTGATCCACAGGCAGCAGGAAGTGAACTGTGTCACCAGGCACAGCTTGAGCATAGTAGAGACCTCAAAGCCCACCTTCACAGTGACACATTTCCTCCTATAAGACCACACCTACCCCAACAAAGCCACACCTCCTAATAGTGCCGCACCCTCTGGAGGCCATTTTCATCCAAACCACCATAGGCTGTCAGTGTTCCTTTCCTTCAAACCCAGGGGGAGAGATGTAAAGAAAGCTTTCTGTGGCCATGGCCAGCCAGTTCAACTTTAAAAGGTGCCTTTGTGTGTGAGCAGGCAAGGAAGGCCTCAGTTTTGCCACTAAAGACTTAGTTTCTGGAGAATATAGAATTGCATGTGTTGATATCAGTTATGTGTGTGTGTGTGTGTGTGTGTGTGTGTGTGTGTGTGTGTGTGTGACTTATTCATGGGGGGAATGACACAGAACTTATACTTGGGATGCTATGTTATTTTTTTTTTCTCATTGTAAGATCAAATACCCCACAAGAGGCAACTTAAGGCAAGAAGGGTTATGTTGGCTCCCAGTTGGAGGGATACAGTCCTTTGTGGTGGTGGTGGTGGGCAAAGCATGACAGGAACATGAAGTAGTTGGTCACATTGCTTCAGTAACCAGAAGGCAGAGGAGGACAGGAAGTGAGAGGCCAGCTACGGAACCTCGAGGCTGCTTGCAGTGACCTACTTCCTCCAGCGAGAACTCACCATGTGAGGCCTCAGCTGGCGACGAAGTATGGAAACACATGAACCTGTGGGGGACATTTCCATCCAAACCATGTCAGATGCTGCTCAGTCGTATATGACATCCTATCTCATGGGCAAAACAGTGAGGCCGCCATTATCAAACCCAGCCACGGATGTGGGGGACTCCCGGGAAGCCTTGGTCCTTTGGCTGGAATTGATGCTGTAATCAGAGATGTGGCTAACGGCGGTGCGGTGTCTTGGAGGCAGGTCACTGGGGACACATTCTTGGAAGGTGTAGCTAAGCTCGGCAGTCCAGGGGTTGGAAGGACTCCTCTGGTTTCTCTCAGGCTGGCTACATCATCCTTATAAAACAGCAAAGCTCCTGAAATTTAGGTGTCCAGACAGACCCCTTACATTTCACTCACATTGCTCTCAAGGCAGGGACCTACTTTTATTTTTGGTACCTCACCTACAGAGTACCAGGCAGTGAGTGCATTGCTGTTATGTCACTGGGGACTCAGAACAAGCCTGCGTGGACGCCACCCATGAGTATTTTAAGTAACATCAGTGATAGATTTTGTACACGTGCATACAGTGTACTGACTGACTCTATACATGCTCCTAACCTATCTTGAATTATGAATGCGCAAACTGAGGCTTTATGTTTAAAAAATGGTAAAATTAACTTAGAATATATGTGTGTGTGTGTGTGTGTGTGTATGTGTGTGTGTGTGTTTGGTGTATGTGTGTGGTGTCTTCTATCATTCTCCGTTGTTTTTTTTTTTTTTTTTTTTTTTTTTTTTTAGACAGGGTTTCTCCATGTAGTTTTGGTACCTGTCCTGGATCTTACTCTCAAAAAATTGGCCTTGAACTCACAGAGATCCGCCTGGCTCTGCCTCCTGAGTGCTGGGATTAAAGGTATGCGCCACTGCCGCCCGGCCATTGTATTTTTAAAAAAGATTTATTTATATCTACGTGTGTGTTTGTATGTGTGTGTATGCATATTTGAATATGTGTGTGCACACATGCGTTTGGGTTAGGCCAGAAGACGGTGTCAGATGCCCCAGGCCTGGAGTTATAGGAGGTCTTGAGCTAGCCCGCATGGGTGTTGGAAACTGAATTCCAGCATCCTGCAGGATCAGCGAGTGTTCCTAACTGCTCGGTCAGCTCTCTAGCCTCACCACCACTCTCTTTTTGCTTGTTTTTGTTTGTTTTTTGAGACAAGATTTCTCTGTGTAACATTCCCGGCTGTCCTGGAACTCAACTCTATAGACTAGGCTGGCCTGGAACACAGAGATCCACCTGCCTAGATTAAAGGTGTATACCATCACTGCTTGGCTTTGTATTTTTGAGAGGAGGTCTTTTATTGAATCTGGAGCTCACCCTTTGACTGAGTTCCCAGGATCCCTCGGTCTCCGCCCTATCCCAGCAATGGAGTTATAGGTATGGGCTATTTTATATGGGTTCTGGGGATTTGAACCTAGGTCTTCATACTTACTCTGCATACACTTTACCCACAGAGCCATCTTCCCAGCCCAGAATTAAATTTACTGCTTTAAATTAAATGGTAGCTGTTTTTCTTTTTCGTTCTCTGAATGATTTTACCTTGTATTTCCTCTAAAGTTGGGGGGAGGGGGTTGGACGCTACTTGAGAGGCCTGTGTGGAACTGAGGGGAGCGATTTCAGAGATTGTTCTCTGCCCGTCTTAATGAGTTTTTACTTAAATATTTATGTATGCTATTTGAGACTGACCTCTCTTCAGCCCGCTACAGTTCTGTGGCTCATCCTCTCTTCCCTTCGGAGTAACAGAGCCCCGTCAGAGCTGTCAGGGGGTGGGGTGGGGAGCTGTTTCTTGCCCTTCCTCCTCTTATCACAGGAGTGGGTTTCTTCACAGCCTGGTGAGCTCCTCTGATGCCTTAATTGGCTTGATGTTATCACCGCTGTCACTCACATGGGATATCCCCGATTCCTAGGGGAGATCAGCCTTGACTTTGCTCAAGTCCTAGGTCTTAACTCGTTTAAGCACAAAGGTGCCTGACAACCATGAGTGCAACTTTTGAGTGAGAGGATTCCCGGGTAAATTCACGATCTGGTGTAGACTCATCACTTTGTTCATTTGCAAAGCATTTTCTTCATTATATACATCATATATATATGACATCATATGTATATACATATATATGTATAGTGTGTGCATGTATGGTGTGCATGCATATGAGTGAGTATGGTGTGACTGGGTGTCATGTTTGTGCACTTGTGTTTGTGGGTGCAGAGGCTACTGGAAGAATAGGGGCAGTGGTTCCCAATCTGTGGGACGCCACCCCTTTGGAGTCAAACGATCCTTTAACAGGGGTCACCTAAGACCACCCTGACTGTCAGACATTATGATTCATAGCAAAATTACAGTTATGAAGTAGCAATGAAAATAATGTCCTGGTTGGGGGTCACCACAACATGAGGAACTGTTTCAAAGGTCACAGCACAGGAAGGTTGAGAATCACTGAGACAGGGCGTCCTGTTGTAGCATTCCTTACCTCCTTCCTTTTAGACAGCGTCCCTCACTGAACTTGGAGCTAAGCTGGTGGCCATCAAACTCCCATGATCCTCCTGTCTCCTCTCCGCCCCCTCTCAGAGCTGGGAGGATAGGAAGAGGCATGACACACCAGATTTTTCTGTGGGTGCTGGGGATTTAAACTCAGGTAGGTCCTCATGCGTGTTCATCTTCTTAGCCATCTTCTCAGGCCCAGCAAAGTATTTTTTCCCCCTACTTTTTAATTTTTCCTGTACTCTTCTTGAGTCTTTTGGCTGTGAAAATGACTGAGGAAAAGGGTCGAGCGTAGCCTTAACTTTTGCCATGTGTTTTTGGAAGCATTTTTTGACTGAACACACTGGGAAGATAACCACAGGCCAAATCACTAAGGGAGTTGACAGGACCTGACGCTGTAATTCAAGATGACGTTATCAGGCAAAGAAGGCCTTGTATAGGCCTGTAGGTGTAAGTAAGATAAGATTAAATCCAACATAATCACGAAGTTAATAAAATAGGAATCTGGGTGACTCTGATGATAAAGATATAGATGGTTAAAACCGGGTAAATGAACGATGTCTTTGCCAATCAGTTAACTGGTTTAGAATATATATTAAATGTGTATTATAAAATCTTCACTTGGGGTGGGGGTAGGCTGTGACTCCTTGTAGGAAAGTGACTCCATCTGAGAAAAACCTTCACAGTTCCCAGTTCCCTGCAGTTTCTCAGTGGTCCGAGGATGAGTTCTGTTACCCATGGTAACATCGTGAATGTGAACAGGGTGGACACATCATCTTTAGTTTTTTTACTGGTAAAAATGTTCTGCAAAATCTAGAGCCAATAAGATCCTCAAAGTATGTAACACTGAAAATAATATAAATACGGAAAGCTCCCAGTTTTCAGCGTCCCTAAGAAAAGTCACAAGGTTGTAGTCATACATTTTCTAAAAATTTCCTGAGTTTGAAGTAAAAGTTGTTGAAATTATTTCCGCTACTAACACTTAAATTCTTTATAAACAAAAAATATTGGAGAAATAAAATACGAAGTTGATAGCTCTTAACTAAAAAAAAATGTGATTTATGGTTTTTCTGGATTTTTAAACTTTAAGATCAAGGCATCCGTGTGTAAAAGGTTAAGTTCACTTGTGTTTGATTTCTCAGGATTAGAATTTTAAAATTATTTTCATGTCTCCTCTTTGAATTTTGTGTTATCATTTTATGTCTAATGATTTGCTGGGGCAGCGCTGATCAGTAAATCATATCTTTTTGTTTGTTTATTTTGGTTTTTCGAGACAGGGTTTCTCTGTGTAGCTTTGTGCCTCTCCTGGAACTCACTCTGTAGCCCAGGCTGGCCTCTCTGAACTCACAGAGATCCGCCTGGCTCTGCCTCCCGAGTGCTGGGATTAAAGGCGTGCGCCACCACCGCCCTGCAGTACATTGCATCTCTAAAAGCAAAGGTGAGATTGGGGAGCTACAAGGCTCGAGCCTCAGCTGGGGTAGAGTCGAGTGGGGGTGTAAACAATTTGCAGGACACCCAGTGTCTGTTAGTCCTTATGTAGTCCCCCACCCCAAGTGAAGATTTTATAATACACATTTAATATATATTCTAAACCAGTTAACTGATTGGCAAAGACATCGTTCATTTACCCGGTTTTAACCATCTATATCTTTATCATCAGAGTCACCCAGATTCCTATTTTATTAACTTCTTGATTATGTCGGATTTACACCTACAGGCTTGTCTTGTCTTACACCTACAGGCTTATACCAAGACTGATTTAAAAAAGGACTATTTTTAAAATAATATTTTTATGTATACTTTGAAAATTTCACGCGTGTATACAATGCATTTTTGGTCATATCCATTTCATGAGCAGAAAGATTTTTGTAAGGTCCCTATGCCGTGGTCTTTTGAGAAACTAGTTTGTGCCTGAAGTGAAAATATATTTAATTCTGTAAACTATATTTAAGTATGCTTTTAACAATCATTTCCCGTTTTCTTCCTCCTGGGCCCTAGCAACCACCATTCCGTCTCTGTTAATTCAAGTAGCTGGATACCGCACAGAAGTACTTCCATGTGGAATCCTATAGTATTTATCTGTGACGGGCTCATTTCGCTCTACGTCAGGGCCTGCGAGTTCAGCCATGCTGTACCTCCGCAGATGTTTTTTTTCTTTTTTCAGGATAAATGATATTCTATTGGGTGTGTACATCACATTCATCTTCCTGTGAACGTTTTGATTCAGACACTTTATTAAGGAAGTGTTGAGACCCTGCTTCTAATTCTTTTGGATAACTTAGAATTGTTGGCTCTACCAAAACTTCTGCCTCTCATTTTTTTGTGCCGTGATCACCGAACTTTTCACAGCCATAGCACCGTTTTACATTTCAGCCACTAGTGCACAATCCGCCCTTCCAGATCTCCACACCACAGTGCTTCGGATTTTCCAGATGTTCTTGATAAGGCTGCTGATGAGTGGGAAGTAGTTTTAGTCACCCAGTTTAAGAGCACGTACCTGGACTGGGCCTCAGTGTAAGGTTAAACTCTTGCCCTGCAAATAAGAGAACCTGAGTTTGGGTCCCCAGAACCTACATAAGGAAGAACGAGGTTGAACAAGGGTCTATAATAATTCACTGCAGTTCCCGGAAGCCAGCCTCGTGTGCTTCATAGCGAACAACAGGAAACACTATTTCAAACAAGTTGGAAGGCGAGGACTGACAGCCAAGGTTGTCCTCTGACCTCTTCACACATGCTGTGACATTCAGGAACCTACACCCCCCCCCCCCCCCCCCCCAATACACACATATACAGACACATAGACATACACCCAAAACACACAGACATATAAAATACACGTAGACATGCAAAACACAGACACATACACACAAAACACACACAGGCACACATACATTTTTAACAAAAAGAATAGTTATTTATAATCTCACAGTTCTTCCTTCCTTCCTTCCTTCCTTCCTTCCTTCCCTCCCTCCCTCCCTCCCTCCCTCCCTCCCTCCCTCCCTCCCTCTCTTTCTTTCTTCTTGATTTTTCGAAACAGGGTTTCTCTGTGTAGTTTTGGTGCCTGTCCTGGAGCTTGCTCCGTAGACCAGGCTGGCCTCAAACTCACAGAGATCCTCCTGCCTCTGCCTCCTGAGTGCTGGGATTAAAGGCGTGCGCCACCACCGCCTGGCCAGTTGCTTCTTCGTACAAAGGCTCCAGTTGCCCAGTAATGACCACAGTGGAAGGTGGAACTAAGAGAAAGGAGCTCCTTATTTTTTTTTTATTTGATCACCATTTTCTTATTTTTTTTTCTAAATGAAAGGTGTGTTTAAATATGGGCTTAACTTCTAATCATTCAGCGTGGGTCCCCATGTGCCGCGCATGCTGTGAGGTGGGGTTGTGACACACAAGGAAACGAAGCCCTTGAACCCTTGCTTCAGGTCACGTGATAGATAGTTAGGAGCACAGGGTATCCTGGAGGTGACCGGCAGAAACCAAAACGCTACCCTCTGCAGAGTCCCCAAGCTTCCCCGGGGGCTTCAGGAGGTGTGGTGTGGCATCCTCGGGCCCCACTCGTCAGCACCCAGTCGTCACCGTCCTTGTCTGCTAGCGCCCTGCAGCAGGAAATAGCCGCCGCAGGAACATTCTGTGTAGACTGCAGTTCCTAGACACCATCTGGGGACCAGCGTCGACACCGTTCCTTCTGCGGAATCATCCAGGGAGCCTCCTTCAGCAGCCACACATCTTGGCCTCATTCTCCAAGTATTTGTCGGCTTGGGACGAGGCCCAGAACTTTATGTTTTTAAACACTCTCTAGGTAATTTTGGGTTTGGGAGCCACTGATTTGCTCTTGTCTCAGACTGCGGGCTTCCTGTGTCTTCATTTATTTACTCGTTCCCACGTCCCATAAGCCAGGATCAATGCCTATAGGGAAGACCTTGATGTGTGTGTTCCTCTAGAGCGGTAAGATCTGTACTTAGGTTCCGGAAGCCCACGACTCCCTGGAGACTCACAGGCTGCCGAGAGTGAAGAGTTCGGAGTGTGGGATGTCATGGAGCCAGGAGCACCCAGCGGAGCCGGAGGGGACAAGAAAGGACTCCAGGAGGGGTGCAGAGACCCCCAAGCCAGCAGGAAAGACTCACTGACGTCATCCCTGCACGGGAAGGGCTGTAGAGGCTGAGGGTGTGGGAGGCTAGAGACAGGAGGGGTCACAATGAACAGTTTTTCTGTCCTTTTGGAAGCTAGGCAGGTGTGGTGAGAGGTGAAGGCACAAGAAGGGAGTGGCCAGCACCGACAACGACCTTATATTTTAACCTGAGAGCTGTAGTTTTGTTCGGAGTATAATAATATGTCACCCAAGAATTTTAAGTAGGGGTGTGGCATGTTGGGATTTGGTTACAGAAAGGTAACCCTAACTTGGGTGGATCTAGGTTAAGTAGCCAAGAGGAAGAAACCAGTAGGCAGGGAAGGGGTACCTATGAGAGGAAGAGGGCATTCTACATCCATTGTGTCTGAAGCAGAAAATGTCTATCCGATGGGAGAAACGGAAGAGGAGTTGGGGAGGGTGTCAATCTCTGTGAAGACAGTGGTCAGCTGAGGGGGTGGCCTGAATTTGTGGTGGCCTCCGTCTTGTATGAGTTGGGGATTTTTATAAACAGCCTTCGATAATCTGAGTGGAAAAGTGGAAAAAGCAGACCTTTGGCATGTAGCTGAATCTAGAGCAATGTGGATGTTCCCTTTTTCTTAAGCATATGACCTGCAGATGAAGCCACTGGGATACTACCTTGAGAGGTTTGTTCTTAGAAGGTGAATATCACCAAGGCGCGGTGTGTGAGGAGCTGATCCATTGGTCCCGCCCCATCTTCTGGATAGTTCTGGGCACGTTATTCTGAATATCCAGAAAAGGGGGTCTTAGATCTACAGAAGGTGAAAATTCTCAAACCAAGTCACCCCAAATTCACTTCTAAAGTTGCCTTAAGAATACTTGGAATCAGACTCTGCCATTGTTAAGGGTTATTTCCTTAGGACAGTCGGGATTCTTTGCTAGCTGTAGTCGAGAAGAATTGATCATTGAATTAAGCCTTTGTCAGGCGTGACTTGCTGTATATATAAAATGTTCCCTGACAGTGTAATCCATCTAACTTGGACTGAACCGCACTAATTTGAGATAATTGGGAGGAAGACCTGTCTAAGGAAGTGAAAGATTTAAATGTTATGGAATATTTAATGAAAGGAAGCTATTCCTTTTATGTCCTTAGGCTATGTAACAAAAGGATAAATTATTTATAATTAGCATATCAATTGTTGCCATGGCAGAAGTTCCTTAGCATTTGAAAACAGGTTATTTTTTTTTTCCCAATCTTCAATAATAGATACAGTCCTGTGAAATCTTATTTATGCCACTTGATTGCACTAACCAAAGGAAAAGTGACTGTTAACCTGGCCCTCTCCCATAATCCCTAAACTCAAAATTGGTCCATTGCATATGAAAACGAGGCTTTGTTATATGGGGGAATCAGGTGAGTCTCCTTAAAGACAAGTCAGGTATTTTTGTACTCTGCCCTCTGTGTGAGAACAGATGCGCTTCTGGGATTGAAGAGGAAACGATACCTAATGTAAATATTCAAGACAAACGGGCGACGCAGTCATGGTAAATTACAAAGTAAAAAATTGAAATTGAGGATAAAATTCTCAAGGCAGAGCTGGGGACGGGCTGTGTTGGTAACATGCCTGTCTAGCATGCACAGGGGCCTGGGTTTGATCCCCAGCACCACATAAAACCCAGCATAGTGCCACACACTTGTAATTCTCAGAACTTATGGAGGTCACTGAGCATGGTGGAGCATGTCTTTAATCCCAGCACTGGGGAGACAGAGGTCATGCTCAGCAATGTGCAAAGTTTGAAGGCCAGTCTGGCTACCTGAGAACCTTGCCCCCAACAAACAAATGAACAAATAAATAAATAAATAAATAAATAAATAAATAAATAAATAAATAAATAAATAAGTAAATAAATAAATAAATAAGTAAACAAGTAAATAAATAAGTAAATAAAATAATAATGAAGTAATTAAAGAAAACAGTCAACACAAGCAACCTAAGTGATAAATATATTTCTGAGATAAATAATTCATGTTTTTCCCCCCAAGGGATATTTTAGAATTTGGGATACTGATGCCTTTCATGTATAGAGGGCCAATTAGGCAACATTTATATTCCTTCATTTGATACAACAACCAAAAGTATGAAGTTAGTGGTATCTTTGTGTCCATTTATGGACAAGGAATTTCTGGCCGAACGTTTGACGTAGCTGATGCAAAGCTAGGATTTGAATTGAGACCAAGGAAGTTTTCTTACCGTAAACTGTTCGCACTTCATCCTCTGATTTAGAATTAGAATAATGCAGGCGGAATCTTTAACGGGATCCACAAGAGAGGTAGAGGTTGAAAACTGGGCCCCGAGTGAAAGATCAGCTGACTGTGGCCTCTAAGAAGGAAAGAGCTGGTCTCCTGGAGACCGCCTTAAGCCACGAGAATGCAAACAGCACATTCTGAGGGGCATTATTCATAGCTTGAGTTGCGTTCTCAGCCCCTTCGTTACGGATTCTCTGCACGTGCGGAGACCTTTTCGTTGGTTTTCTGCTAGCAGAGTCCACGCTTGGTGGCTCAGGGCTGGGAACGTGAGAGAAGAGCTGCCTGAGTCAGGGGACAGAGATGCTCTGCATGCAGCCAGCTCTGTGGTCTGGTCCAGGCCTGGCTCCTCTGTGGGCCGTGTGTAAAATGGGACAATAAGAGCAGCTACTTCCTGAGAACGTTCTGATGATTAAATGCCTTCCTAAACGTAGCGTGCGAGACCATTAACTGGTGTGCCATTTACGCTTAGCCGTAGTCAACAGTTACTGTTATTAGTAAGTTGATTATCTAAGGTTGGCAGTGGTGGTTTGGGGTTTCTAAAAAAGGGGCCATTTGTTTCTGAGTACTTCTCTGTCTCTCTCTCTTTTTTTCTCAGAGTTAGGAGTACTTAACTGGCTATAATTACATTGGCCCCTGACCTATAGGAGGGATCTGAAAGATGGTTTAAAATAGCTGAGCTTTGCAGGGTAGACATGGTATTTTTCAGTGCACGTGTAACGGATCTAGAAGCAGCAATTAAGACTCATAGTCATGAGGTTCCCAACCAATGCTTTTTGATAGGATGTAGGAGTGTGTGTTGGTGAGCCACACTGATTATCGTCTTGTTTTGCCCTTTCTGGGACTGACTCTGTCATGAGATCTGTGAGGAGCTGCCCTCCACTGGCCCCTCTCCTCTTTAGGAGAGAGACCCTTTTCCTATCTGCAGACAAGTGAGCAGCACTCAGCAGGGCCTGGGGTTCCCAGAGAGCTGTCCAAAGATGAACAGGCTCTACCCCTCTCCCTGCTATGGGCCAGTGGTCTTGCTGACTCTATGATGGGGCCAGCAGAGCAGCCGGGATGTTCTGCAGAGAGAACACAAGGGAAAATCCATTTTCAGGTCCTCAGCAGCTCGGAGGGGATTATGCCCGTCACTTCATTTTGCATTTGGCTGATTGGCTTTGTGGTAGCTTTCTTCTAATGGATTCCTTTTCAGCTCAGGAGTCTGGAGTGCATGTGTTTCTGTTAGCGTGGTTAGGAAGCAGGGCAGATCTGGTGCTGGGGCATCATTGTGTCTGGTATTGTCCTCCCGTTCATCGCTGTGTCTTTACCAATTCAGCTTCCAAATTCTTGTACCTTCCATA
This sequence comes from Peromyscus leucopus, assembly GCF_004664715.2. NCBI lineage: Eukaryota > Metazoa > Chordata > Mammalia > Rodentia > Cricetidae > Peromyscus > Peromyscus leucopus. The sequence continues at coordinate 31,807,230 of NC_051077.1, read as the reverse complement.
GCTGCCTTTATGGACAGAAGACAAAACTATTGGGATTAAGACCAAACAAGGCCAGCACGTGCACAAAAGGCCACGCCAGTGTCCTCAGGAGTTTCTCTTCTCTAGATGCTTGAGAAATGCCTATTCCAATTCCAAAAGGATAATGGAGAAAATGGCAGCTGTGGCCTCGGTGTTCAAGAATGGATCGGAGGCTTCATTATTAACGAGTGATCAGGAAGGACATCTGGGATAAATGCGAAATTCAGCTTAGGGAGAGTTTGACCCTGTGTCCTGTGAACGTGGGGGGCATAGGCCAGTGACTCAGTCGGTGGCTGAGCCTGCTGTTCACTGTGGCTCCCTGGGCCTGTTCAAGAGTTTTTGAGAAAAGAGAAATTTTCTTCTTAAAGCAGCTTCTCTTTTGGAAAATGATCCTAAAAAGACACTAACTACTACTGCTCATCATAGGTACTAAGAGACAGTGAAGTCTGACAGATTGGTAGTTCTTTTTATTTATTTATTAATTTTTTTGGTTTTTCGAGACAGGGTTTCTCTGTGTAGCTTTGCGCCTTTCCTGGAACTCACTTTGCGCCTTTTCTGGAACTCGATTTGGAGACCAGGCTGGCCTCAAACTCACAGAGATCCGCCTGCCTCTGCCTCCGAGTGCTGGGATTAAAGGTGTGTGCCACCACCGCCTGGCCAGAATCCTAGTTCTTATCCAGAGTGAAAATGCTTTGATCATGTGTGAAATACAAGGCATTGTGTGATATGATGGTGATGGTTCTGGGTTCACCAGAAAAACTGTTCCCTTCCCAGATGCCCTCAGGTGACCATATCAACTTGCTGTCATGAATTTTATATCCATAGTCTTTAAAGATCTAATAAGGGAACTTAAAATTTTAGTTATGGGCCAGTTCCCAGTTCCACAGGATACTACCTCCATCAATCTGCATTTTGGGGCTTCTGCATTGCCTATGGCCTCCTTTTCTTTGTGCTATATCCAGGGGGAGGCGCAGACTGTCCAGAGCTGACTGTGATGTAGGTTCGGAGCCATCATTAAGTCAAATACAGTATGCTCTTTGTTGCTTCTGTGGTGATATTTGTCTTCCCTTGAATAATCGGATATAGATCTAGATAAATGTTTTGAGAATTCAAGGAAAAGTGTGGTATTTATCTCTTGAATTTGGAAAGTATACACGTTCTCTCTGTCAGACTGTATGAGGTGTGGTGTGTTGAGTTGCTGCTGGAGCTGAGTATTTTAGGGACATAATTTGTATCAATAACCAATTAATTGTTGGGCATAGTTCAAGTATTTTAACGGAATTGGAGGAAGTGATTGAAGCTTTGGCAAAGGTTCTGCCAGGTTCTTCTGAGTTGTCGTAAGTACTAAATTCAAAGGAAGGAAGAGGCCTGTGCTAAGCCTTCCTAATTCTCCCCCGCCCTTGCCCTTTGACCGGAAAAAGGTCAAAGCCAAAATACAGAGAAAAGCTAAGTATGATCCATGGTCTGTTGGATCCATGGACATGCACCAAGGCTCAGGCAACATCATGGAGGAGGGGCGGCAAGGCTGTAACAGACAGAGGACCAGGAATGCTGTGAGACGGCATCGCCTAGGAATGACGACGATGCTTCATTCATGAGCCCACAGCAAATGGCCAAGTAAGGACTACATGTTCACATGGAAAGCAGACACCTCACAGGACCCCACCCCTAGACAAAGAACTGTAGGCAACTGGGGGGGGGCGCGCTGAGACCCTACCTGGAGAAGCAGCCGTTCCCCAGGGAATGAGTCCCCTAATTGGTTTTTCAGTACAGAGTGGTCAGTCCCGAAACCACGTGCATGCAATACTGAAGGATCTCAGCAGGTTATATTGATATAACTAGCAATAACCAAGAAGAGGAGGCCCGGAATTTGAGATAGGGGGAGCACAGGAGGAGTAGGAGATGGAAAGGGAATGCAGGGAAATGATGTAATTATATTAAAAAGAAGAAAAGACCAAGGCAGCGTTATTTGTGGCAGAATTGAGGGGCACTCGGTTCCTTGGTTTTCTGAGGTCCAACAGCTAGCATTTAGGCTCAGGATTCTGTGATTGTTTTTAGATAGTGAAAAAACGTATTAAAACTGATTGGCCTAGCTATATAACTTTTGTTTTTAAGATGGACATGATTGCCTAATGCCACGTGTAAAGGCTTACCGTAGGGGCTCAGCAGGTGATGTGCCCACCCCACCGGCTCGAGGACCCAAGTGTGAGTCTTAGTACTTGAGTCAAAAAGGCAGACATGGGGGCTGTATTTGTAATCCCAGCACAGCCCGGGGACCCGAGTTTGTGTCTCAGCACCCATGTAAGAAAAAGATAAGGCCAAAACAACGGTGTTTTGTCATCCCAGCGCTGGGGAGATATAGACAGAGCGATCCCTGGGGTTTATTGAACATCTAGGTCTCGGTTAGTAAGAGACCCTGCAAAAAAATAAAATAAAATAAAATAAAAAAATAAAAAAAAGATGGATATAGCACTTAAGTAATGGTACTTAATTTGATCTCTGGTCTATACATGAGTATGTACATACACACACACACACACTCATACACACACAGAGACACACACACACGCATAGATAGAGAGAGAGAGAGAGAGACAGACAGACAGACAGAGACAGAGTGCTTCCTAGAATAATATGCAGTTTTATTTCATTTCTTGTGGGAAAGCCGTTGTTGAAATGTTGTTTTTTTGTTTTTTTTTTTTTTTTTATATATATATATATAAAACACTGATCTGGATCTACAATGCTTTCCTTCCTTCTTGCCTACTACACCAGCATCTGTGGCTGCTGTAGATCTGACTTGAAGACTCAAGTCAGGGAGATGGAACATAAACCCTACAGATTGAAGAAGAAACTTCTTGTGGGAGGAATGCGAGTGTTTTTTTTATTTTTAATTTTTATTTTTTAAGTCGGTATCTGAATAGCCCTTGACACAGGTGTTCATCTAGAAACTACAGCGTACGTTGTGGCAATTGTCATAACCCTCACGCTTGCAAAGCAACCTATCCTCTTAATTTCTCAAAGCATCCTCACTTCTGCATCCCACCACAATGTATTGGAGATACCAACTACCCAGTGCTACCTTCTATTGACCGATGTGATGATGTCTAGTGCCTGTGTGCAAGCATGGCTGTAGTAGACAGGTGTCCAGGGACAGTGAAAGACAAAGGTCTTCTGCCTCTGGGCCGTGTGCAGACCACAGGGAAAGACCTAGTAAGGGATTTAATGTGCTTGGAAGGTCATGCTGTGTAGAGCAAGGACAAGCTGGAATTGCATGGGCAGAGGACGGGTCAGGAGATGCCTTTAGGTAGACATAGAGCCGCTTTACTTATGGGGGCCAAGATGTGCATGTCAATCAAAGGGCAGGAAGCCAGAAAGCATAGAAGGTTTTGAATCTGGAGAGTGACGTAATAACTCATTGTAGAACTCAGGCCAAATTGGAGAGGGCAGGAGGGGGTGGGCGCATGGAGAATTAAGGGCTGTTGCAGGAGTCCAGACATGGGATAGTGATGGCCTGGTGTAAACGATGCCAGTGGACTCCAGGACCAACGTGTTCTCTAGAAACCCAACTAATAACGGTTGGAGATTGGCAAATAGAGCGGAGGGCCAGGAGGGAGGGGGCGGCGGTAGTGCCCAGGTTCCTGGCATGAGAGGTGCCGTTTCCTGAGAAGCAGGTGTCTGCGTAGAGAGAGCGTGGCTGTGATGGGGAGACCTCGGTGAGTTCCATTCGGGGATATGTAGGTACACAGGTAGAGCTGTCTATTCGGCGCTCCGTTTCCCTTGATGGGTTAATCTGAAAATCGCCTTGCACATACCAATATTGTTAACGTATGACTCCTAATCTCGATAAAGATTTGTTGTGATTCACTCAAGGGATCATGCCAGTCTTGAATAATTAGTGACTGTTTGGAGTCTCGTGAAAAGTAGTATGGCCGCCCCTCCCGAAGCAGCTTAAATTTGGCTCTGACTCTGGGGAAGCCAGCCTCCCACAGCACGGCCGTGTCTCCCAGCTCCTTGTCAGAACATGGAAGGTGTGGGTGGATCTGCAGCTTCAGGCCTCGAGAAATGTCCCACACGAGGGCTCCTCATCCCGGCAATATTTATAGCCTCTTGCGAAACAGCGCTTCAAAATCTCTTGTATTTATAAAGCACTTATTCTAAAGCCCATGCTTTCCCACCATCTCTTAGATTATCCATAGGAAGATGCTAAGAGGCAGATTTTTATTCTGAATGGCCATGGGACATATGGAAACAGAATGTGGCTTCCTGAATGATTTATTAGTTAGTGTTTATATTAGCCTACTGTTTACATTTTTAATGTGCATTCAATTGAAAGTAATTCTCGTCAAGCTCTTGGATAATTTCCAAAGCAGATTATCAGGTTCACACCCAGCGTTTATTTGAGTTTGTGGACAGATACCAATGGTGTGGTAATACATATCTCCCAAGTGTTTCCAATGATGCTGATTGAATTTGGTACCGCAGTCAAGTAAAGGACATAATTGGGAGTGGCTTTTCTTCATCATGGCTGAGTCCTGTAGAAACTGAAGTGTTTGAATAAAAAATCTGTAACAAACAAACAAACACCCCAGGGAAATTATCTAATAACTGCATCTAACTCAGATGTTACTGATGATTTCCATTTTGAGTGTGGTAATTCAAATTACAGTATTTTTGTGGTTGGAAGGACGTTTGTGATTTACTTACACTTTACCTCAATGTCCTTTCTGAACCAAAATGATTTAAGATGTCTTAGGGAGGGATGCATAAATATGATTCAAAAAAAATTAAAGAAGTGAAAATGGAAAGGGAAAATAAAAGTTGGAAACAGATACAGGTGGGTGCTTAATGATGATGATAATTTTAATTAAGATGTGGTGGGCAATATCTGTAATTGTAGCACTTGGAAGGCAGACACAGTAGATTTAAGGCCAGCCTGGGCTACATGGTCTAGCTGAGTTGTAAAGCACTTGTCTAGCATAAGTTAGATCCTAAGGCTTAAAACAGAAACAAACAAAAAATTTAAAAAAATGTGCTGGGATGTGTCAGAAAGTCACACCCAATTTCAACTGAAGATTAAAATATAAATATTATGTTTAATTGAATATAAATTAATTGTTTTTCCTGACTATCTGGCTTCACTATTTTTAAATCAGGACAAAAGGATTCATTCAGTTGGACAGTGGTGGCGCACTCCTTTAATCGCAGCACTCTGGAGGCAGAGACAGGTGGATCTCTGAGTTCCAGCCAGCCTGGTCTGCAGAGTGAGTTCCAGGACAGCCGGGTTTACACAGAGAAACCCTGTTTTGAAAAACAAAAAAAAACAAAAAACAAACAAAAAAACAAAAAATGCTGGGCGGTGGTCTCACACGCCTTTAATCCCAGCACTCGGAGGCAAAGTCAGGCAAATCTTTGTGAGTTTGAGTTCAGTCTGGTCTACAAAGTGAGTTCCAGGACAGGCTACAAAGCTACACAGGGAAATCCTGTCTTGAAAAAAAAAACCAAAAACAAAACAAACAAACAAAAACAAAAACCAAACCCAACCAAACAAAAAACATTGTTCAACCAGCTTGATCTATGTATTAAAACTTTATATCCATATTATCTTCTATAGCTTATATTCTTTGTCTTTTGTTTTTCTTTCTTGCACTGACTTATCCAGTAATACAGCAGTTAGTGCCAGAATTCATTAAAACAATTCCCCCATCTCTGCTTATCATTTAAGAAGTGTAGTGGTTCTTCCTCAGCCCTTTGGCCTCAACAAACCTCTAAAAAGCTGCGTTTCTTCTTCAGAAGCACTTTGGCAACACCTTTTAACCTATTCTGAAGTATAACTGACATACACGCATGCTTGCAAACGGTCAGCATGTTGTGCGCTAGGACCTCACTTAGGAAACGTACAGAGGTTGCTTCATTGGAACGCCTCCTATGGCATCATGACTGCTCAGGCGCACTGATCTGGCTGGGCTTTTGCGTCAACCCTGTCGTCTCCATAGCCTCTGGTGACTCAGACATGAAATAAGCTCTCTCTTGAGGAAACATTTCCAAGTCCGATCACAGCCCTGCACAGCTCTGCTTTGACGAAACCAAGCTGGTTTTGTGCTTATATGTGAAATGGAATTCTAAGCGCAGATCACCCCAGATTTCCAACGTGGAAGCCCAGCAATGGCAAGCCCACCTTAGAAACCATGTCTTGGGCCAGGCGTGGCTTTTAACTCCAGCACTCAGAAGGCAGAGGCAGGTGGATCTCTGTGAGTTCGAGGTCAGTCTGGTTTGTTTGTCTCAAACAAACAAATAAACCAACAACAACAAAAGGAAGTCACATGGTGGAGGTGACAGGGGTCTGTCTGAATCAAAACACAACCAGAAGCAGCAGGGAACCTTAACTGCTGGGTGCCAGTCCAGCTTTAAGTGAGGCTCACACCAATTCCAGTGAAAAACCTTTGTTGACCCCAAAGAAGACGGTACAACCAACTACAAACTCTTTATTTAGGGTTGCCTTTCCCTTCGGACTACCCTGTAGTCCTTGGTACCCAATTCCATAGACAATTGTAAGGCTAAATCTATCTTGCTGTTCTGAAAAAGATAGAAGGGAAACTGAGGTAGGAGGGGGAAATGGTGTGTGCGATGAATCAGAGGCAGGGCATGCGGATGAATGATTTTAGTCCTGTGAAGAAGTTCAATCTAACGTTGGAATTCCAGCCCAGTGTCCATGGCAACCCTATCCCTACCTCTAGGACTTGGAATAAAGCCTTTTAAACTCTTGGAGTCTTTCTTTCTCTATCTCCCAAGAGTGGGGACTGTGGTGTGTCTGGTACGCTGTTTTTGTTTTTTTTTGTTTTTTTTTTTGTTGTTGTTGTTTTGTTTATGTTTTTCTTGCCTGTAGTTCCTTTGTACTGCCTGTGACTCTGTCTCCCTCATCTGTCCCTGGGAAGCTAGCCTGTATGAGTGCTCACCTGATTCCCCTCAGTCTGATTGCTTCTGCATGGTTCTCTGTTTGTTGCCCTCTGATGGAGCCACACCACTGGATAGTTTTCTTTTTGAAATTTCTGCAAATGTCCTTGCACAGCAGAGCATAAACTCGTTGACTACAGCACCTTTTACTTTATTCTAAGACCTTATCGTATCTTTTCTGTGTATGGAATAAGGTTGCCCCAAATGGAAAATATTGATAAAAGCAATGAATTATCTATGAATATTCTGTAGACAGAACTATGTCTACAGATGACCCATGATAGAAATTAAGAAACTAAGAACTTTTTTTTAGTACACTTATAGATGCATGGGATTTTTTTGGGGGGAGGTGGTGGGTGGATTCAAGACAGGATTTTTCTATGTAGCTCTGGCTGTGTTGGAACTCAGTCTGTAGACCAGGCTGGCCTCAAACTCACAGAGATCCACCTGCCTCTGCCTCCTGAGTGCTGGGATTAAATTAGGGTACCTTTTTCTTTTGGTTTCTCATTTCAAAATATGCTCTAATAATTAGTTCTATATTTTACAGCATTATCTTTCTTCACATTTCAGTTTGAGACACGTGGGAAAAGTGACTTCATCTAAAGTTGATGAAACAAGAAGCCACCTTTAAACCAGGAGCTTTCAGCGAATGTGTGTGCCTCGTGGATTTCTTTTTGTGAAATACATAGATTTTAATTATCCTCTTTTCCACTCTTCTTAAGGGATTGTACTTTTTCTTCTCATGTTATTTGGGCCCTTTTCCGCTTTTTTCCCACCAAGGATCTATCCTCCAAGTTTGCATTTTCAAGTGTGAAAGCTTTTGTGTGATCATTTTGTTTTGGTTTGTTTTCTTAGACCCATGATTATTTTGGAGACAACAGAATGATTATTTTAAAATGTATTTTCTGGGTTGACGAGATGGCTCACTGGATAGAGGTGCTTGCTGCTAAACCTGACAAGCTGGGTTCGATCCTGGAACCCACATGGCAGGTGAAAGCTGACTCAAGAAAGTTCTTCTCATATCCCCACAGGGGCAGTGCTCTACCCAGCACACACAACAGAAAAATTTAAATGCATTTTTCTCCTTCCCTCCCTCCCTCTCTCCCTCTCTCCCTCCCTCCCTCCTTCCCTCCCTTCTTCCTCTTCTTTCTTTTCTCTAGCTTTGAACTTTTTTTATTAACAAAGTTTTTTTTTATTCATTTTACATACCAATCACAGACCCCCCCCTTCCTTCCTCCCGCCCCTCCAGCCTTCCCTCCCAACATGCCTCCCCACCAATTCCCTCCTACACCAAGGTTAGACCTCCCATAGGGAGTCAGCAGAGCCTGGTACTAGCTTTGAACTTTTAACCTCAGTTGTTACAGGACATTGGCTCTTACTAAAACTATCCTCTTGATTCCTTGGTCATTACGAGTATTTCTTTTTCCCTTGAATGGCTTGCTTTAAAAAGGAGAGCCTCCTGATAAGACTGATAAAAGATGCAGCTCTTTGGGATTCAAATTTTGAACTTTTAAAGGCTATCAGTAGTTAATCAGACAATCCAGCCTTTGAAACAACTTGTGACAAAGTCACCTCATGGCTGGGACAGAAGGAAGGGGTATTGTTTCATAATACAGGTGTACCAAAGCACTCTGGACTCTCTAGGTGGCTTGTAATCACAGAGCTTTATTCTCTTGAAGTTCTGGAGGATGAATCTGAAGAGAGAATCCTTCCTTGCCCCCTCAGCTTCTGTGGTCTAGGAATTCCTTGGCTTATGGTTGTGTGGCTCTAAGCCAAGCCATAGAGACCATGCGGTATTCCCTCTACTGTGTCTTCTCTTCTGACTCATAGAGAGAGCTTGTCACTGGACCTGGAGCCTAGCTGGGTAACTTGGGGGTAATCCTCCCATCTTGCCATCTCTTATCCACAAAGGCCCCATTTTTGAATTAAGGCTACAGTCATGCATTCTGGGGTTAAGACTTAGATGATTCCGCTTGGGCTCCACTGGGAGACCCTGCAGATGAACACGTGCTGTGTAATGACTGAGTTGTCTTTGAAATGTTACCTGTGGTGTGCTGGTGTAATTGCTGGGAGGGTATCCAGACTGGGAAAGCTCAGCATGCAGGATGGATGGTCCTGGACTTGAATTCAGGTTCTACCGTTCTTGTAGCTCTGTGGCTTGGGACACGTTTGTTTTTTAACTTCTGTGTTGTTCAGTTTTCCCATTTGCAAAAGGACATCAGAGTGAAGAGGTATTATGTTAAATAATAGTGTGCTGGCTGCATCAGGAATGAACTCTAGTTTTTTTTAAACAGTATGTTTTTTTTTTTAAGATTTATTTATTCATTCATTCATTCATTCATTCATTCATTCATTTATTCTTTCTTTATTCATTTATTTGTTTATTTATTTATTATGGATGCCTGCATGCCAGAAGAGGGCACCAGATCTCATTATAGATTGCGAGTCACCATGTGGTTGCTGGGAATTGAACTCAGGACCTCTGGAAGAGCAACCAGTGCTCTTAACCTCTGAGCCACCTCTCCAGCCCCCAACACTCTGATTTAGGCATTTACAGTAGTTTCTGAAATCGTGTTCCCACAGTCCGTCTCTGCTCCTTTGACTGTCATTTGGAGGACCCTTCCTGCCATAGTAACTGTCCCGTGGTGCTGCTGCTCACGCGGAAGAAACATTTAATTGTTCCGTTTATTCATTAGCGAGTGTCAAATGACTTAAAAACGTACTTTTGTCCTATCAATTTACTTAGCAATTTGGAAAACATTTTGTTTTACCATTCCGTAAATCCAGTCACTTCCTGTGGGGATGTGTGCACCTTACTCGGTACTCCTCAGACCTGGGATTAGACAAGGCACGGCCATCCTTACTTCTGTCCCACTCGGTTAGTTGTGTGTGTTTATCATAGCAACCACTAACAGCCAGCGTCACCAAGGCGTCGCCATGGAAAGGGGCTCTAAAGCCGCTGCTGTTTCTGAATCACCAAACCTGTTCACCTCAGTGTTGAAAACTGGGAGGTCACCCCCACTGGCTGCCTCCTCGATGCAGTGGCCAAGCATCCCTTTCTAGTTTAGCAGTACTAAATGAACCTCCTCACATTTGGAAGCCTGCTTCCTTTTCCTGATGGTTCGTATTATCAACCTGACAGGATCTGGCATCCCCAGGAGACCAGCCTTTGGGTATATCTGTGATGGATTATCTGGTTAACTGAGGTAGGAAAACCTAGCTAAACGTGGGTGGCACCGTCCCTGGCTGGGGCTCTCCATAGAAAGAAAAGGAGAAAGGGCGGTGAGCACCAGCCATCATGGCCTCCTGCTTGCTGATTGTGGACACAATGTTACCAGATGCTTCGTGTTCCTGCTGCCTTGACATCCATCCCATGATGCACTGCGCCTTAAAACTGTGTGCAAACACACACCTCCTCCCTCAAGCTGCTTTTGTAAGGTACTTTTTATGTAACACCAAGAGAGGTCATGAATACTCCTTTTCTTAAAAGTAAATAAACAAATAAAACCAACCTTGTCTTCATTAGACTGGATATTTTCATTTATATCTTATTCCAAACTCACTGCTCTTTCTGAATCGTCAAACCTATTCATGTTAGTGTTTAAAATTTTTACATTTCCCATATAATTGTCTAATAAATACTTGTTGAGGAATATCATGTCAAAGAAACCACAGGTCATTTGGGGGGCTGGCACAAAGACTGAAAAAAAGAAGACACAAGACTTGCTCTTGTGTGTGTGTGTGTGTGTTGTGTGAGTGTCTATACACACACACCTATGTGTGTTTTATCTGGTGTGGCTAACTGGCCACTTTATAAAACATAGTTAGACCTAATTTATTCTACATGGGTGAGTGATGAGGATAAGAAGTTAGCCGAGAAATACTTTAGTTTATCTTTTCATTTTTGAAGTCATTTTACTGATGGCATGATTGAATTAGGGATTCCATGTGCTGGTGGAGTCTTGAGTAATATATGTTCATTCATTCATTCATTCATTCATTCATTCAAATAGTAATTCTTACTCATTCTTTAGATTCTATGTCTACTCTTCAGTTCTTTCCTTCATTCACAAGGTATATTTCTTTTCTTTTTGCTTCATTTTTTTATTGACTTAAGGTATTGCCAGGTGACTCTGGCTGAATCTAGAATCACTATGGTAGACCAGACTGGCCTCTAACTCATAGAGATCTGCCTGCCTCTGCCTCCTAAGTAATGGGATTAAAAGCACGCGCCACCACACGGAACCATATGATATTTCTTGAATGCCACATTTATGTTTCATGGGTATACTAAAGAGACTGGGCACGTAGTGATAATCAAGATGATAAGCATATTTTTGTTATGTGGTTAAAGTGTTCACAAAGTATCTGTTGTACAGAAAGCTGTTGTCACATGGCATATAGAATGAATACTAACATTGTTAAGTTTATATAGTCTATGTCAAAACGCTCCATGAGAAAGAACATAGGGATGACATGTAAATCAATGGATTGTGAATTTTCATTTGTACTCTTTGTTAGGGGAAGAATATGAGATTTCTGTGACAAGAGAGACCAATTCTGTTGACAGTTGGTATATCTCGGTGTCTACTAACCTATTCTTATTTTTAAGCTATTAGATTGTATGTGTTGAAGGGTCTGTCCCCAACCCATTACCAAATTATGGCCGGTCCCCAGGGGTATTTATTGTATCAAAAGTGTTAAAAACCTTCAAGGATTGATAAGTAATTAGCCTTCATGCCTAATGTGTAAGCAGCAGAGGGATCTTTGATTTGGGTTCAATCAATGTAATTTTAATGTTAACAGCCCTGAGATCAGCAGCCAGCAGTTAAATAAACTTTGACACTGGGTACAGACATGTCAACAAAGGCACAATCCAATTTACTATTGATTGATCAACCAGTTAATTTCCTTTCAGTTGAGACATTTGCAAAACAGTTATTTTCTACATGAATGGTATGTTTTTGTTTGAATGGTATTTTTGTTTGGACAATCCTAAGGAAAAATGGAAAAAAAGAAAGAGAGAGAGAAAGAAGAAAGAAAGATAGATAGATAGATAGATAGATAGATAGATAGATAGATAGATAGATAGATAGTTGGACAATTGAAGAAAACTTGTCACTCACTCTGTTAACCAGATCTGATATCAGATCTGGGTTCCTTCTGGTCTTAAAGGGCCAGTCCCGGCTCTGACTCTCTGGGAGCACAGACCCTTGAGATGCATGTGGCTCCTCCTTGTGCTTCTAGAACGTGTATCTAAGAGGCCACTGGCTCTCAGTCTTCCCTTCAGTTGTGTTCTTCTTTCTCTTCAAAACAATGCATTCCATGTTGCATGATTTCCATTTGTAAATGGACTTTCCAGGCGTTCTCAATGGAGATTAGATGATATACTTGTTTCTACAATTTGGGACAATTATGGCGTCAGCTTGACCTGGGACTGAAGACCTTTGTAGAAGGGCAAGGTCAGGGCCAGTTCACAGAGAACAGAGACACATCATACGTATGAAGACTTTTTGTATGGTTTGAAATAAGGAGTCTTCTTCCTTTTCCTCCTCCTGCTCCTCCTCCTTCTCTTCTTCTCTCATGAAAGAAAAAATCCTGTGCTCTGTATTGCTAGGAAATACCAGCTCTCCTGCTTGCTGGGACTTGGACTTCCAGCTGTGGCAGTAGTCAACAGTGGCTCTCAGCCTGTGGCTTGCAACCCTTTGGGAATTGAACGACCCTTTCACAGAGATCGCTGAACACCATCGGAAAACCCAGATATTTATATTACAACTCCTAACAGTAGCAAAATTACAGTTATGAAGTAACAACAGAAAAATTTTATGCTTGGGGGTCACCACAACACCACGAGGAACTGTATTAAAGGGTCGCAGCATCAGGAAGGTTGAGAACCACTGGCTTAGGTATAGTAAAATTTTAGAATGGCAGAAAACATGAGATTCCAAATTTGCTAAAATTCATTAGTCCAGATGAAAACAGAGACAGGAAAGAACACTGATCTTATACTAAAAATATATTTAATCATTCGGTCATTGTTATTACTATGGATGAATATATGACTCTGTTTACAAATTTGACATGTATAGGGACAGTGAGAGATACTTTCTAAAATAAATAAGATGGAGAAGCAGTTAAGAAAGACATCTCTATGACAGCTTTTGGCTTCCATGTATGCATGCATAGGTGAGTGCTTCGGGGCGCACGCGCGCACACACACACACACACAAACACACACACACACCCTACTCATGTGCTGTAGAACACTGCATTGTTATAGCTTCCAAGTTGTCCCAAGTCCTTGAGAAGCATGCATTGTTTCATAGAACACAGACATGTCAGTCTAAAAGAAAAAAATTACAGTTTTATAAATGTTCCGAGCAGACGCATGAAGGACAGAAAAGCGAGTCTTCCTAGGGAGCTGGGCCTGTGTGACAGATTGGTTGCCAATACAAAATCCAGGTATAATTCTAATCATGTACCAGCTCATCCTTATTGTGGAGCTGGTGTGTTGACTAGGCTGTGCATAGTGAAGACTGAGCTGTACAAGTGTCCTGGAATACATACCTTTCTTTGAAGACGACTTCATAACAGTCGTAGTTACCAGCTTTGCTGACAGTGGAGTCCTCCAAACTCTAGTGACTAACGTATTCCAATACTACATTAAGAATATATCATTACTCGTCAGGTATTTATTGAGTACACATTTAAAACATACGGGTGAAGATGCCCTTTGCGTTTAAATTCTCTGTTTGCATCTGGGCACCACAAGATGCCAAGTAATAAAGAATATTTGGAGGAATATGTTTATTCAGCAAATTATGGACCTTCCCTATTACAAACCTATCTTTTATTCATTTAACAAATATTTATCTAATATCTACCGTGTCCAGGCCTTGAGCTCGGTACTATATCAACAAAAAGAGATTGCTACAGTTACAGAATGATGTATGATATGATGCCATTAGTTTAGCATTTGGACTGTGCACATAAGAAGCCCACATGTTGTTTGTACATCACATTTTGCAAATGTCAGAGTATTTAAAAAAGTACGAGAAAGATCAACATCAATTTCATGAGCATGATTGACTCTGGCTGTGGAACCAGAGTGCAGTTGCCTTTACCTCAAAGCTTTCATTTCCTAATATGAAAAATTATCAAAATATTTCAACAATTGTTTCGGGGAGTGGCTAGGGAGGTGTGTTCTAGGACCACTTCTGAATACTTTTTTTTTTTTTCCAGACAAGGTTTCTCTGTGTAGTTTTGGTGCCTGTCCTGGATCTTGCTCTTAGACCAGGCTGGCCTCGAACTCACAGAGATCTGCCTGGCTCTGCCTCCCGAATGCTGGGATTAAAGACGTGTGCCGCCACCACTACCTGGCCCTGAATGCTTTTATAGTTGGGATCTTTAATTTCTCTCAAGGCCATTGAGCTTACACATCATGAGAATCCCCATTGTAGAATGGGGGATGGAGATAGAGGCGGTGTGAACAGACCTCGTTCTAGCAAACAGTCATTCTGAGTGAGAAACTCAAGCTACAATCATTCATCGCTGAGAAAGCAAATACAGAAACGGGCTGACCGATTATTGATTATCTTTGATTCATTTGCCTGGCCCTTATAGCGATAAGCCATTGTGTTCTTTAGATTTTCAGGTTGCCTCCACATAGAAGCAAAACTTAGCTACGCTGCCTGGGGTGCTAACAATGCCCAGAAGTGATGTTTGTATGAGAGACTCTTAGCCCTTCTCCAGGGGAACAAGTTTTGTGAAAACAAGATGATTCCATTTCCTTGGGGGATTACATGTGTTGCCAAGCGCCAAGCAAGTTCATTTAGCATGCTATATGGCAAAAGTTGTTTTACATCCTTGAAACCAAAGCACGCCATTCTAGTGGAGACAAAGGACACTTATAATTTAGGTTCTGACTAAGACGTCGCTTGTCCCCATTCAGAGACTGCTTTTATCCTCAGCGCGTTTTGATAGGACACAGCATTTTCTCCTTCTTTGGTAAAAATTATAGTCATCTTATCCTCCTGCAGAATAGATTTCCTAAACCCCCAAAAAACAAAAACAACAACAACAACAAAAAAAAAACAACCCCAGTCATGAAATGCTTAATGTTCTAAATCCAAATAAAACAATTCTGAATGTGGCTGCACGACTCCCCTGGGACTACAGTATTTTAAATGGTTGATTTAAAACACTTCCTATGGAAATGGGTGCTCAGGGCTGGCGGTTTTGGAGAGAACCAAGTCCTGTTTCCAAGGAATAGCCAGTTTTGTCCTAAAACAACTGAACACGCGCTGTTGGCGGGACTCCAGACAACCCTCTTGTGATAGTTTCAGATGGCCCTTTTGTCGTTCATGAAATGGTGCCTGTGTTACTTTTTTTCCTCGTTGCTCTGACACAGCTTCTGACAGAATCATCTCAAGGGGTGTGAGGCTTCCTCTAGCTCACAGCTTAAGAGTTCACAACCCACCGTGGCGGGACGGTGTGGTGGGGTTGGTCCAGGGCGGTGGGAGCTGACCGATGCTATTCTTGGTAGATGAGGCGGTCGAGACCGGACCAAGAAGAAATGGGTCCACTCTACCACCCTCAGTGTTGGTCTTTAGTAGCTTAGGTCCATCAGCTAGGCTCTCATACCACAGGTACCACAACCTTCCAAAACAGCTCCTCCCCACGGGGGACCAGATGTTCGAACACATAAGCCTGTCGGGGGGGAGGGGTGGGTTCACCTTCCAACATCACAACGGCCTGGTAAAATAGTGGTGAAAATCCTGGGATTTCTCATCAGACTGACTTGATTTCAGGTTCTCAATCCAGCCTTTATTTACTGTGTGACCTTAAGCAAGTGACGTGACTTTTCTCAGCTTCAGCTCTCTCACTTCTCCATGGCTATTGTAATCACCGCGCCAGCAAAGAAGAAGAAGTGGGATTTTTCGGTGCTCTTAGGAAGACTTTAATAATAAGTCATCCTTACGTGTTGGCTTCAGCATTCGCTGGCTTGTTAGTTAAGTAGTTGGGAGCGCGCGGTCCTGCCCTCGCATCTCCTAAGACCCTCTTCGCCAGGTCTGCCCTGGGTGGGCTCCTCGGTTACAGGCGGAGCCCTGCGCTGCCCAGTACTGTTGGCCTTGCTTTCTCTGCCCGTCTGTTGCTGTCCTTAAAAAGCAAGTAAGGTGTCCTGTGAGGCTAGAAAGTAATAGCTGCCTTATTGTTCAGTTTTCATTCAACGCCCGCGCCCCCCCCCACTCTCCCTCCCTCCTCCACTCTCTTTCTTATTTGGCTTTCTGTTTTTCTGGCTTGGAAGGCCTTTCCCACTTCCTCCTCCCAGGACCTTCCTCACCACTTTCTCTTCAGTTTTCAGAGTCTCCCGAACAGAGCATGATGGTCTCAGCCTGTGTCCCAGTGAGGTTTTGCACATCCGAGTATCATCGCAGTTGACCTAGGGTAGCACCGTGAGTCGGCTTCGGACTTGTTTCTGTACCGTCTTGGGCTGTTCCAAAGCGGTTCCCTTCTGACACACTCATACTCAAGAGTTCCTAAGGGGAGAGGTGCTTGGCGGGTATCCGGAGCCTTATTTCTTTTCAAAAAGGAGAAGCCGATGAATTATTCTGAAGTTCCACGTCCATTATTTGCCCTTAAATTAACAAATAGCTTTCCTTCCCTTCTTCCCTCTTCTCCGTTCTGCCTTGACACTTGGAACACGGTCTCACTGTACAGCCTGGGGTGGCTTCCTGGCCACGCCCTCCCCTCCTTCCCCGGAGCTCTGGGATTGTAGGCATGTGCCACCATGCCCAGCCCATACATAGTCTTTCAAAATTGGCAGGTGGAGTATTTTCCAATTTAGCTGCATGTTCCTGTTAGTTCAGCACAGTTTAGGGGAGAATCCCTAGGCAGGGGTCCAGTGCTCTCAGGGCTGTTGGCTCAGTGACTCTTAACTTCTGGACAAGTTATTGACTTATCAATACTTTATGCTGAAGATAGATGTGTTGAGAGCTGCCTTACAGGGTTGCTGCCGGAACTCGTGAGAGAAGTGAAGTGGTACCCCGGAACTTGGACTGGGCTCAGTAACCATGTTACATCTTTTCTTCTCTTTGTCCCTGATGGATGGAGCCATTGCTGGAACAATGTGCTAATTCTTGGAGGCCATGGAAACAGTATTGAATGCTGCACATGAACCAAAGTTTTACACAGTAGTGTTATCATGGTTCTATAAATAAATAAATAAATAAAAATGTTAGATGTTCTCATGGAGACACTAAAGTTGCTGGCGTCGGAGTTAGAGTTGAGGCAGTCAGTATTCCCAGCCACCCTTAAGACCTGACGACCAGGTGAACTGGGAAAAGGAAGAACACAAAGTGGAGGGAGAGAAGGGGGACTCAGAAATGAACTCAAGAGAGCTGGGAATCTGGCTTAGTGGTAGTGCTTGCCCAGCAGGAACGAGGCCCTGGGTTTGGTCCCAGGACTACTAAAAATAAAATGGAACTCAAGTTACAAAACTGGGATCCAAGTTACGGAAGACACACAAGCCGATTTCTAATCAATAGTATCAATAGTGCCTCTGAGTCTTTAGACACAAAATCAGAATCATTTTCCACCCACTCTTTGTTTGATCTTCATTTAATAACAATGACAGTCCTAATATTTTTAGGGCTGGGGATTTCTGAACTTTCTTAATTTTGGTACCAGTCCAGTCTAGGTTTTCAGAGGAGTCTGTTAACGGCATTATCTCATGGAGTACTTGTCTCAGGCTGGCTGGCTCCCACATTGCGCAGGGTTACTTCCACACATGGCTTGGCTCTGTTCAGCGTGTGTGTCCCACATGTCACCATGCCACCTCTGTCAACCTTCTCACAGTGTCCCTCTGAAGTCTAAGCCTTCCTTTGCACAGCCATGAAGTTTTCATTTTAAGCACGCCCTCACCATCACACAGCATTTTTATTGTATTTGATTAATGGGATAACTGCATTACACTCTTAGTACATTATGTTGTATCCCAGGGAAGCTGATGTTCACCTTTTTATTTCTTCAGGTCGATTCAGACCTCTGCTTGGTCAATTCACTCATTCATTCATTCATTCATTCATTCACTCACTCACTCATTCATTCATCATCCATCCATTCATCCATTCATTCAGCACACGTTCATGGAGACTTACTCTGTACCTACCTGGCAATAATGTAAATGTGGAAATTATTTGTGTGTACTCTCTCCTGAGCGAAGTGGGAATGGTGCCTGCCTTCACAGGCCTACAGTGTTATTGGGGTGGGAGTGCAGAGAGAGAGAGACGGGGGTCCTTGGCTAGAGCTCCTCAACAGATGTGGTGCCCTGAGAAGTCCCTGAAAAGTTTTCAGTAGGACAAATGACACCAGTTGGCTCGGCTGGGGACAGGCGCTGTAAAGCACAGAGATGAGATATCGCGAAACCTTGTACCCCAGGAGCTTATGGTGTGTTGGGAGACCCCCAGACCACACAGGGCAGCATCAGTGCCTCAGGAGAAAAGGCCAGTGGAAGTCCAAGACTGATAACAAAGCTCAGAGTTCTTCAAGGCCGTCTGGGTGGAAGAGGAGGAAGGAGGAGGAGGAGGAGGAGGAGGAGGAGGAGGAGGAGGAGGAGGAGGAGGAGATGATTGTGAAGAGCTCCAGTTGGAGCTGGGAGCTGAGGTCACAGTTGAAAACCATATTGAAAAGCTATCAGCTTCCCCAGGAGAAAAGGGCATGGACATTGAAGCTCTTTAGGAGAGCAGCAGGGTCACAGAGAAACAATGGGGGACAGGGAGGTGCAAGTATTTGGGGGTGAGCAGAGAGAAGAAAGAGACCAGTGATGAGAAACGGGTTGCTGCTGCCCCTCAGAGATCCTTATTCACGCTTTGGAGGAAGACAGCCCTCTCTCCAGGGCTTTAGAGGCAAGACTGTGGCTGCCTTCAGCACCCAGCGCTTTCTTGGAGTCTTTTAAGTCTTCCTACGTTAAAGCAGCTTGGTTTTTCTCTGGGACAGACAACGCTGGCTTCAGACACTTCGTCCTCAGAACTCTCCAGGACTGAAAGGATGTATTTATGAGTTTTCTCAAAAGGCAAGAGAAGAAGCAAGTGGCTGTCACAGAACCCACCATGCATATTTCAAGACAGGACGACCGCTGCGGAAGAACGGCGTTCAAACGCCGGCTTCGGAGAAAGATTCTCACACAGATTCCAAAGACCGTAACTCCGAGTGTGTTACCAGTTTCCTATGATTCAAAGTATTCCCTTAAAAAACAAAACAAAACAAAGCAACAACAAAAACCTTTTTTACTGATGTCACTTTTCTCCTAAAACCCCAAGTTAGTGGTTTTGAATCAAGTATGATCATGTTTAAAGGTATGTACAAATCTCATTAGTATATGTTAGGTTCCCTTTCACCAGAGTAATTTCGTGGAGGTATTTCCATTACATGATATTTTCATTGACAAAATGTGGAAGCTTTTAAAATGGTCAGGCTGGCTAGAATAAATGGAAAAGAATTCTAAAAGCTGCAATGTAGGAACAAAATCCATCTCTCCACAACCACAGTCTTGGAAACCTGTGTTAGTTAGTAGCTGTGTGATGTAGGGCTTCATGAATGTAAAGGGAGACTTGTGGTCAAATTACTAGGGGGAGATGCTGGGTCACATAAACGGAGCCCATCTGCCTTACGACAACAGGACAGGACCCTCACATCTGTTGGTGCGAAGGCCGACTCTCTGGGGGGATGGAATGTGGAGTGGTCTCCAGTCTGATTTCACCATGAAACTTCTTATAAAGAAGTATTTTCTAGAAGTAATTAAATTAAAAAAATGTGTATGAGTGTTTTGTCACATATGCATGTGAGCGTGTGTGTGTGTATGTGTGTGTGTGTGTGTGTGTGTGTGTGCCCGCCCGCACGTGTGTACACAGTGCCAACAAAGGCCAGAAGAGGCGTTAGACCTCCTGGAACTGATATTAGAGATGGTTGTGAGCCGAGTGGGTGCTGGGAATTGAACCTAGGTCATCTGCAGGAGCACTAAGATCTTCTAACCATTGAGCCATTTCTCCAGTTCCTGGGACCCCTTTCGTTTGAGGAATTTACTTAGGAAATGCTCCTCTTTTGTGAAACAGGCTGGAGAGACTGGAATCCTGCAAGTCTTCTAACAACACACACTGTTACGTCTCTGCATTGTAGCTGTCTGCTCACGACCATCTTTCGCCATCACTACAGGCATTCGAGAGAACCTATCTCCTCTTCCTATTGTACCTCAGTGGCCACACCAGGCTCTCACTAATCATAGTATGAATAATAGTTATCTGAACTGAGCTTTTTTTTTTTTTTTTTCTGGGCCATATGCTATTTTTGAGCTATGCATTTTTTACTCCAGCATTTTGCATACAAGAAAACCCATGCACTTGGAACTTAGAAGTTGGTCACAGTAACGCAGCTAGTGCACGAAGCGGAGCTGGCAGTTCTCAGTGAACGTTCACTACCGAACGACTGAAATTTGCTCTACTCTTCCACAAGGAAGAGCCCAGCTAGGCCTCTGACTTCCATAAGGGGCATTTGAATGTAGTTTCAGGTTTCACACAATCCCACTGAGTTTCTGGTTCCCCTTCTCGATTCTATTTGGTATTCCCAGCTAACCTGGTATAACCACACCAGAATGTAAAAATTCTGTCCTCTGCCTGGTTGGGAGGTAACTGTGTTGGAAAAATGGAGCTTTGCCTGCAGGGTTTTTTTTTTATGACGTTTTCAGGGGGCTGAGGAAGATGGGTCAGTAGATAAGAGCATTTACTCTATAAGCATAAAGACTTGAATCCACATCTCCAATGCCTACAAAAAAAGCCTCACATGCCTCTAACTCCAGCGTTGAGAGGTGGAGCTGGTGAATCCAGAGCTGGCTGGCCGGTCTAGCTAACACAATGAGCTGTGGTTCAGGAAGAAACCCTGACTCGAGACAGTAAGACAAAGAATGACAGAGGAAGATACCAGGTGCCTTGCTCTGGCCTGCTCATGTGAGGACGTGGATGCCTGGATCTGCACGTTCATGTGCAACACATGGCACATGTGCGCCGCACACACTCACACACACTCACACAGACAGACAGACAGACACATACACACACACACACACACACACACACACACACGAGTTTTTTTTTGCAGCAATGATGTGGTTCTCAGTCCCAGCTCACACCTTACTTCTTAAGAAACCTAAATTCTAGAGGTTTCCTAGCATTCTCTCCTCCCTTGAGTGTTTTGTTTCTTGTAACACAAGTGAGTACCAGGTATACACGTCGCCTAGATTTTCTGTTGACAAGGGGCCATATTGGTGGGCTCTGTCTCTTGGTCAAGTCTAATGTCTGTCCCACGTGAGTGCACACTTCATAACAACCCACCCATGTTTTGGTGGCACAGTTCCTGAGAGCAAGGACATTATTTTACGTAGTGAAACTATGAAAACCAAAGTCAGAAAGTAAATATTGTTCTGATACTGTTACCCACTATGACGTCCATATTTAAAATTTCCTGTTATCCCAATCATATCCTCTAGCTAAGAAATACTATGTTATGAGGCTTCCATGTTCTATTCAGTTGCATGCTGGTAGTTTTTTTTTTTTTTTTTTTTTTTTTTTTTTTTTTTTTTTTTTTTTTTTTTTTTTTTTTTTTTAACAGGATTTTTCTGTGTAATTCTGACTGTCTTGGAACTTACTCTGTAGACCAGGCTGGCCTTGAACTCACAGAGATCCACCTGCCTCTGCCTCCTTGGGTGCTGGGATTAAAGGCGTGAACCTCCACCACCCGGCACTGGTAGTCTTTACATTTAAATTTCCACTTACTTTTTATCTTTCGTGGTTCTGACCTTTGGGTCATAACATCCCAGTGGTTTCATAGAACGCCCCCTCAGTTCGAAGCTATATGGTTATTTCATGGCGGGGCTTAGAGTAAACATTTTTAAAAATCGGAACAGCGCAAACACTGGGCGGCATTGTTTTCGGTCCACAGCTGGGAAAGGCTTAGGCGGCGGCTCTTTGTTTCCCTGGTGCTTACTAAGTGTGATCATCTGATGATGTCGCTGTGGCCTGCTTTCCCGATGTCCCTCTCTTTTGTCTAACATGGGGTCTGTGGGTGTTCTGAGACTGTAACATAGCTTGTTCTTTGGCAGTCTTCAACCGTCTGCGATGACCATGCGGTCGCCAGCGGTCTCTGCTCAAGTCACTCATTGTAGGGCTGGCGACACCGTGTCAGGTTTTTTGTTTTTGTATTTTATTTATTTTATTTTACAATACCATCCAGTTCTACATATCAGCCACGGGTTCCCCTATTCTCCCCCCTCCCACCCCCTCCCCTTACCCCCAGCCCACCTCCCATTCCCACCTCCTCCAGGGCAAATCCTCCCCCGAGGACTGTGATCAAACTGGTAGACTCAGTCCAGGCAGGTCCAGTCCCTTCCTCCCAGACTGAGCCAAGTGTCCCTGCATAAGCCCCAGGTTTCAAACAGCCAACTCATGCAATGAGCACAGGACTTGGTCCCACTGCCTAGTTGCCTCCCAAACTGATCAAGCCAATCAACTGTCTTACCTATTCAGAGGGCCTGATCCAGCTGGGGGCCCCTCAGCCTTTGGCTCATAGTTCATGTGTTTCCATTCATTGGGCTATTTTTTTTTCAATAATTGAGTAGAACTGAAATTTATTATAAGCCCCAGTCGTCCTAGGGACCTCCATGCTATATATATAGCCTCTATGGTTCTATGGGTTGTGGTCTGATTGTTCTTTATTTTATATCTAGAATCCACCTATGAGTGAGTACATACCATAACTGTCTTTCTGGGTTTGGGTTACCTCACTCAGGATGATTTTTTCTAGTTCCATCCATTTGCCTGCAAATTTCATGCTTTCATTGTTTTTCTCTGCAGAGTAGTACTCCATTGTGTATATGTACCACATTTTTTTTCATCCATTCTTCCGTTGACGGGCATCTAGGTTGTTTCCAGGTTCTGGCTACTTACAAATAGTGCTGCTATGAACATAGCTGAGCATGTATCTTTATGGTATGAATCAGCATTCCTTGGGTATATGCCCAAGAGTGGGATGGCTGGGTCTTGAGGTAGTTCGATTCCTAATTTTCTGAGAAACCACCATACTGATTTCCACAGTGGTTGTACAAGTTTACATTCCCACCAACAGTGAAGGAGTGTTCCCTTTGCTCCACATCCTCTC